>NC_056743.1:1579115983-1579210983 GCF_019279795.1 Protopterus annectens
TTGAGGAGTGGATGGGAGATCATAGGTTTACCCCGGGTATCACTTCTGTGTCACTGTTAGACAGAGGCACAGTATACTAACCTCGAAAAAGGGCATAGCAAAATAAATTTAAAATGGGTGGCGAAAGCCAAACACATTCTGGCTAGGCTTATAAATGCCCTAGGGCAGATAGCCTAGTATGAACCTATGAATAATAGACTGAACAGAGCAACATGGCTTGAGAGTGGCCTGTAAAGTTTAGGGCACTCATACTTTTGATTTTTTTGGTGAGGAGATGCAACACGGTTTCTAGTCAAGCCATGTGCTTCACTACATACATCACAAAGGGGGGCTAGTAAATTCATGCACAGATCTAGTAATGGCAGGATAGAGGGAAGCTAGAACATCCTTCAACTTGTAAAATATTCCATTAATAATTAACTGGCCACATAAAGCGATTTTCTAACTACACTTTATATGTGGTGGGTAAAAGACATTTCATTGTCCTTAAAAAATGTTCAGGTTACTAATGACAGTATTTTTTTTTGGAGGGGGTGAGTCACTTATGTGGTAGTTGCAATGGTGTTCATTATCAAAGACTACAATGTTACATTTTCAGTCAATGGTACCAATACCATGAATTACAACATGTTAGGCCATCTTGGAGAATATAGGTTAATTTGTTGCGTTACTGACAGCTCCAGATTTATAGTCTTCAGCAAACTTGGTCATCCAGAATCCTTTATGTCAGCTTTCTTGCCGGCAAAGTACAAATTAAAAAATAATGGTCTAAGAATGAACCGTTGTAAGATGCCGCTGATAAGTCTTCTAGAGGAAAATATGTCACCTACCCAAATAGAAAAGGTTCTCTTTCTTAATCAGTTCACCATCCAATGAGTTTATTATAATTAGTTTAATCAATACTTCTAGAATTCAAGATAATGTGAAATGTCTGTCAGGTCCAGGTAGGCAGAGAGTTCCAGTATGCCTTCATCCAGTGCTACAGTGGCTCTCCCAAAGAGGTCAGTCAGGTTAATTAAACAGGATGTACTTTCCATGAAGCTAGATTGGTTAGGGTGAATGGACAGAAGGCTGCCTATCCTTGTTTATGAATTCTATGATTTGTTCTGATACCTTACATATGAAGCCAGCGGCGCTAGTTGGTCTTTAATTTGCAGGGTCAGTGGCTAGCCTAGCTTGTGTTAGAGGACCACTACAGCTATTCTCCACACTTCAGGAACATAGCCAGTGGACAGCCTGAGACTAAATAGGGTATCAAGGGAGCTGGCAAGGTAGCATTTCATACTAACATAGAGAGAGTCATATGTTGTCTAGTCCTATAGGGCTAGAGTAGATTGTCTTGGGGAGGGCATCTCATGTTTGCCCTGTGGTGATAATAAGAGGATGCTGATTTGGTGATATGGGAAGAAAGGCATGGAGAAGACTGGGTTGTTAAGTCTGGTCTGCAACGTTATGATACGAGTTCCTCATGCTAAGTGATGTTTATGAAATTCCTGATAAAACTTTAAGAACTTTGCTAAGGCTAACTAATTCATTTTAAGTGATGGCATTGCTAGTTTCCAAGCTCCCCCAAATCCAAAAAACACAGAAGCCTATGCAGAAGCATACAAAAAGCCCTATATGACCATATAAATAATTGCATAGAAACAGCAGTACCAGGTCAAACTGCAAAAATAAACCACTCTGTTGGAACCCTGGTATTAACAGGTCACACAACAGGAAGAAATTCCTGTCAAGAAGTAAGAGTGAATGTGAACAACACAGCAATAAGTCCCCCATTAGTATAAACAAGTGAATCAAAGAATAATTCAAATCTCTAAAAGCAGACTTTGAGGTGAATATGCCCTCCAGGGCTAAGGATAACCATAAGGCATTTTTTTCAGTTACACTTTTCAGAACACTTCTTATTTTGACTCAAAAACCCCACGCTCCTCACAGTTCCCCACTGAAAAGATCTCTCATATGTTCAGTGTTGAGGGTTTTTATTCACTGATATCAATGGTAAACACTTCTGAATTATATTCATTCATCAAAAGAATGTTTTATAAGTATAGACTAAATTTGAACAATTCTCTGTGCATTCTAGTTGAAGTTGTTAGCAAGCTGTTAGAAAGTGTTTCACATTTTGCCTATTTGTTCTACATTATGAGAAATAGAGTTCCGTATTTTGAAGATAGACAGTTGAGAGTTATGTTTGGAAGTGGTCAAAATACTCAACTCATTTGTCTTTACATAGTTTAATATTTTGTATTAGTTCTATGTTTAGTCCTTTGTGTTCATTTTATAGTGGTAGGGTCTACAGAGTTTTGCACTTGTTGCAGATTTTGTTTATGCTAGTGTTCCACTAAAGGGTTTGTTTCCGAATTTGGCATTATATTTCTGATTACTAAAAAAAGAAGCCTTACTGCAAGACCTTAGGTGGGAGTAAGGATCAGTGATGTATCGGGCCATTTTAAATAGGTTCATCAGATGGTGAGGAGCTGTTAAATGTTACAAGATCAGTAGCTACAGCTAGGAAGTTATTACAAAAACTGTAGCTAGAATTAATGCTACTGCAGCTGTTACTAGTTATTACTGCTATTACTACTACTACTACTGCAATGACTATTATCATTACCAGTACAGCTACAATACTGTTACTATTTATTTTAATTATTTATTTACATTTGTTTACAGAGATGGTCTGACTGGTCAGTGCCCATTTTCAGCAGAGGCCTGGGGAGAAAAGCTCTGACATTAAGTTCAATAATACAGTATACGATATGCATGAGTAATGAAGTAATAAGTAACGCTTGATAACATACTCCTTATGTGGTAGATTAAACATGTGCAGGACCTATGAAGTAATACTTGGATTAATTACATTGACAGAGCATATCATAGCTGAGTTAGGCATAGTCAGGAAGGGACAAAGCTACAGCGATTAATATCACATTTTTCTATATAGGAAAGGTATAATTATGGTAGTACTGAGGGACAGAAGTTTATTATTCTAGTTGGGATAAGACCAGGTATAACAGATTTAGAGAAGATATAGTTAGGCAGTATTGAAAGAGAAAGCAGAGCAATGTAGCCGAGGGTGGTTTAAGAGCAAAATGATATATATCAATTACGTGTTGCTTTGGATTCTGTTTAAAGGATTTAAGTTTAGTGTCTAATCTTACCAGTTGTAGAATGTTGTTCCACATTTTGGAAATGTAACATGAGAAAAGTGAGTGGCCTGCTGAAATGTTTGATGTGGTTACACAAGTTTTTTTATCACTCAAAAATAGGTTTCTATTCGTTATATACTGAAGAATATTGGTCAGTCTTGGATATCTTTCAAGGCTACAGATAAGAGTATGTGTAACACACACTTAGGACTAAGACAAGCAGTAATGGAGCTCTGACCATAGGAGCTGGCTAAGCAAGGATGTCATTCATCTATGTGGCAGGTTAGCTGCAAATTTAGCTGTTTTGCTATGGCATTGCTCAAGCAGGGTCGATTGGGTAACTTGGAAATCATTAGGAATGGGGACCACGTAGAGAAGGTTAGGACAAGGTATGCTGTGACTGTACATATTTTTGCACCTTGAGTTAAATAAGACTTAATCCCGTACAGAATGCCATTTTTTGACTGCTTCTTTTACACGGAGATCAGATTTCATGTTTTTGTTTTTTGACATCTAGAAGCTTGGTTTATAAAACCGGTTCAGTTACTGTAAAGAGGTCAAGATTATGTTGGATTTGTTGCCTTGGAATGTTTTGGGGGTGAAGAGGTGTGGGGGGGGGGGGCTCTATAGGAATTTGCAGTTGTTGAGCCATGCCTCTACAGGAGGAGAGATTCCAAAGAATGATGTTACTATTTTAGGATGGTTGTAGTTTCACAAATGAGCACCGAGTCATCTGTATACTTTATGAGTGATGCATTTTTGGTGGTTTTGTGTAGGTCATTAAAGAAAATATTAAATATGAGTGCACCCTGGATGGAACCTTTGGAGGTACCTATAAATATAGGAAGAAAGGAGACGACACTAGTGTTCATTTGACTGATTGTCGGCTGTCAGAAAAAAAACAATCTTGAGAAAAATGTTCTGTCTAGTTCAAGGAAGGAGAGCTGGTTAAGAAGTTTGAGATGGGACATGGCAACAAAGGCTTTGGACAGATCAAGAAATACTGTTGATACTTGATTAAAAAAGCAATGCTGGGTAGGAGATAGAAGATTATCATCAAATATAGAGTTTAGCAGTTGGTGATAAATACATTTCTGTAGAATTTTGGATTGAGGGGATAGGATAACAATGTCTAAGTCTGTTGATTTCCTAACTTTATGAACTGGCAAAATGAAGGATTTTTTCCAAAGTAGAGTAATCTGTCTCTCTGAAACAATGGTCGATTAAGAGAGATATTGAGCAGGCAAAGGCATCTACTGCTAGTTTAATGTATTTGGCAGGAAGATTGTCAGGGGCAAGTGATGTTGGTTTCAGGATGAGGAGGAGTTTTTTGATGGTGGAAATTTTTATACATTTGAGGGATATTTTGCTTGACTGGAGAATGTCCTTTTGTAAGGAGAGGAAGGTGTCTTTTGCAAGGGAAGCTACTGTTTGAATAAAAGCATTGAACTGGCCAGCTATATTCACTGAACAGTTGATTGTTGTGGGGGTTGGTTGGGTGACTGAGTTGATGGCCAGAACATTTGAGGGTTGGTTTGGCTCAAGTTTTGTAGATTGGTATAAGAAGATTTTCTGCCTGATTTGATGTTATTTTTGGCCTAGTTTCTAAGCAGACTGCATTGTTTGAGGTTGGACTCATTTTATTTTGTTTTGTTTTCAGTATCTCCAAGGCTTTCATTAGCAGCTTTGTTTAACCAAGGAGCTGGTTTAAATTTAACGCTTTTGTTCTAACTGGGGCATTATTGTTGTTGAGCATACCATTGAAAGTAGTATTGAAGAAGGATACAGCTTCATCTAGTGTTAGTGTTTCTTTTGACATAGGTTAAAGCAAAGCATTTTTGGGGTGGCTATATAATTCCGTACAACAAAGTTGAGTAAGTGGTCACCTAGATGGTCTGAGAGGAGGCCAGTGGAAGTAATCTTGGCTTGAGTGTTTGTGAGGATCCAGTCAAGAGTACTTGTGTGGTGTTTTTGTTATATTTTGTTGAGGTGTCTATAGGTTGGGTAAACCCACAAAGGTTGATGTTTTTGCTGAAAGATTACAATTTTTTACTCATAACCAATCAATATTAAAGTCACCCAGTATGATGGCGCCTTGGCAAATATTGGAGGAAACCCAAGGAGTTACTCAGCTGTGTTAATGTTACTTCCTGGGATGATGTAAGCTCCTCTTATTGCTATACTTTTGTGAGTGTTTTAGTTTTAGACTGGTTGTAAGGATGCCTGCATTTCCAATAGTTGGGGGTTAGTTGGACGAACAGACAGGTTGAGTGATTCTATATATTATAGCTACTCCATCTTCTTTTTTTTCTTTTTTCTATCTAGTGTAAGGATGTCATTGCCTGAGGAAACCACTTCATTGTGAATTTCCTGTTTATACCTTGCTTCTGTGGTTATTATTGCATCAAGTAGATGATGGGAAATCTAGACCTCTACCTCATACTGTTTGTTACAGATACTTTGGAGGCTGATATTGAACAGGAGTAATCCAGTATAATTTGTTGGATGGGTAGTGATGCTGAATAAGATGGTTGTTGGGGCAGAGGTCCTAAGATAGGATGGGCATCACCTGAGAGGGTAGTTTTTTTTTAGAAGGTGAGGTTGGTGGTGGTGGTGGTGGTGGTGGGGTAACCACTTATGTTTGGATTTTAATAAAATACTGAAAATAGTATAATATGGGTTGTGAGTGAGTTGGGTAAGTTTATTTTTGAACAGACAGATATAGGAAAGGGTGAAAAGGGTGGGAGCAATGCAAATGGGTTTGTATTTGCAGTCATTGTGAAAGTTTTGTGAGGTAGTACTACCACTTCTAATACTTTTGCTATTACCATTACTAATATTACAGCTACTGTAATACTGCTATTACTACAAAGTTTAAAGTTTAAAAACAGATTTGCATGTGATTCTTCACAGAGATTCTAACTTGACTAAGTGCATAGGAAAACATTTTTAGAAAAGTGGAATTTGAGGAGTCCAGGATTTGACAGAGTTACTGTATTTGTATCATAGGAGGTAACTTTGCCACAGCTGAGATAAATTATAAGACATTCCCCAACAGTGTAGGTGCACATCTCTGTCTTTATATCTACATCTATTCCAGGTCATAATTCATGAGGAATCTTTTTCACTAAAAATGACATTTTACTAGTTTGTTTGGGAATTTATTTATGAATTTTTGTTTGTGTTAATCCTCCTATTAATGTTTAATAACTTTTCATGCGTACGCTCTCATTCCAGTTATGGAACAGTGTATATACTTTCATGGAAAATTCATGCAAAGTAACATTATCCCTCTCACTGTGGTGCAGTATTCTATCCTTTGTTAGTAGGTCTTTGTCATAGAAAATGCATCTTGAAAATGTCTAAACAAATTATAATTATGTTGGATGCTTCTTCATTTTAAGATCTCGGTACTAATATCAGATACTTAATGGTGGAATGTAAACTGCATTAGTTGTTTTAAAAGATAAGAGTCAACATTTCCTGCAGCTTCCACATACATGTTAACCAGATAAACTCAGGGTACTGGCAAAATAGTAGGTAAAGGAGCGGAAAAGAACCAAAGTAAGGAAATCAGCTGCTTCTGCTTTGTATCCAGATATTGTGAAAACAGAATCAAGACACAAATATTTTGGTTCTGCAAGTTTAAAATCTCCAAATCTCCAGTAGATGGCAGACCATCTCCTCTGGTATACCTTTTGGCAGGATCCTTTCAATGTCTTTCGCACAGTGCTGAATGGCATTTGTTTTTCAAAATAAAATCACTATTACACTTCCTAGCTGTACTGTGTATACTATATTATTTCTTGATTATTTGAAATAGGGTGACTGTTTTCATGTTTTAGGAGCTGAAAAAGGCTATTGCAGTTACTGTAAACGTGATAGTACATCTAAAGATTCTCATAAATATATAGTTCTTGGGTGAATGTTTACAAGCTTTGCTACAGATGGAGTACACAATACCGTGAAAATGAAATGGAGAGTATTAGCTTAGGTACCGTCTCATAGTAATTTCATTGGTTAAATTTACGGCACAAAGGAAGTTTAGGACAATCTTTGGTTATCATTGGCACATCTCTGAGAACAGTGTATAAACTGTCTGGCTTGATTTCAAGAAACCAACAGGATCTGATAAGTCCCCTCATATTTCAGCATGCTTGTCGTCAATGAACTCCCTAAGAACACTTAAGACAAAAACATGGAATGCAGAAGGGAATTTTACATTGGAGACAGCTTAGTACCACCGTCAGATTCCTTAAAGTTTTCTTATCAAATATTAGTGAACATAAACAGCACTGGGAATACTGCATGCCACAAAGCTGACAGTAAGGCAGAGCCATTTCACCTTATACGCAACCCCAACATTAAATGTCACCATTGCAGAGCTTCAGAATATTTGGCAGCAGACTGAATTTGAAATCGGTGCTTACATTATGCAGGCATTTTGTCCCTGAAAATAAACAGCATCCAGCACCATTGCTGAATACTAAAATTTCATCCTCCATACTTTGAAAATCACCGTCTTAGAGAGTTGTATGTGTAGTTTGCTGTGATCCACTTTATTAGGTTATCTAACTAAACGTAACTACATGACCATTTATCAGGGAACCCATTGTCATCACTCAGCTCATAAAAGGACATCCACTTCTAAATGTATTCTTCTTTCGGCTTTTCCCGCTTAGGGGTCGCCACAGTGGGACTCCGGTAAACTAATGATTGGCAGTAGATGTTTACGGTGCCATGGTGTCAGCTCGATGCCCAACCTTCAACTAAGGCATGCCCATTCACGCATGTCTTTCGAACACCACTCGACTATGGGGAGGACATGCAGACTCCACACAGAAGGCGCTCCAGCCGAGAATCGAACAGGAGAACCTCTTGCTGTGAGCAACAATGCTACCACTGCACCACCACGGCAATCCACTTCTAAATGTATTACACTTCTTATTCTTCATCATGAATGTCCCATTCAAATTTAGTAATTCAGTCATACAATTTCCTTCAAATATGTCTGCATGTGTCTCTCTACACTATAAATACTACAGTGGCAAGTTCTTACAGGAGAGTCACTTTTTCCAAATTTTGGCTTGGTTTCAAGCAGCATATACTACTGAAAAGGCCTCATTTTGTCTTACAGGTTTTGAGTTGTGTGGGAATTCAGAGGATAATTAAAATTACAATTAAAGATATGTCTGGAACTTTGATATTTCTGAAAAAAAAAAATCAAGCACAATGGAGATATCAGAAAAAAATCTCAGTTTCTTTACTTGGAACAACTTCTCTGAGCAATGAACAATATAGGCAGCCCAGGGCAGAGTTAACCATACTGGAACCTATAATTCATCTGCGGAGTTCTATTTTTTTGGGGGGTGAGATATATGGCATGCATTTGCAACTAAATATATTTATTAAGAAATTAACATTTTGAGCAGGGAAAGAAATGGGAAAAAAGTATGAGAACACATTTAATTGTAGGAAATGATAAATTAAAAACATAGAAGTGAAATATTACAAAACCATAATTAAAATATAATCATCCATCTTTACCAATGTATTATGACGGGGGTAATAGTGGTAAGCAAGCTTTGCTGAGCAAACCAGACTTTCCTATAGCCGGCAACATATCCAGATCATGCTGGTATGTACTCATGCACTCTCTTTCAAGCTAACTCATATAATCTCTCCAGTTTGTCATGGGTATACCCCTGAGGCCTTCTTCCAGTAGGGCATACCTGACATATGTGCATCCCTCACTAGGTGCCCAAACTACCTCAACAACTCCTCCTAATCCAAGCCAACTTTGTTGGCAGAGTGATACAGCAATGGCTAAGACCCTGGTCACATGAGTACAGTTAGTGACTGGGCCACCTGCTGGAGGTGGTACGGGGGAAAGGGAGTAGAACCATGGCACTACTAGCTCATCTCTATTCAGTGAGGAGGACATGTTAGTATGGGCCTGAGGCATAGAGCTCCATGGTAGTGACCCTGGTGAGAACACAGACTACACAGGGGTACTGACTCAGGTTAGTCTTCAAAGTTTACATCATTTGCTGACAGCTACTGCATGCCAAGCAATTGTTCATATTACTGAACATGTGCTATAGGGTAAAGGTTAAAATAAGAAATATCCTTCATGGCTGTCTAAATGACAGTACCCTTGTTGGTCAGCGCTCAACCCGAATGAATGGTGAATGAATGAAATACCAAGATGAGGATCATGGTCAGTAAACAGAATGGGAGATAAAGCTTCAAAAACAGTATTTCAGTCAAGAGCAGTATATCTACCCCAAAATCCTCTTGGATTTCCAGGCTCCACACCCTGTCCCAAAAAGTGAGCCCATCCTCCCTTTAACAGAACCAGATTTTCAGCATTTGTATCTGTGATCACATACTTTTAGTTACTACTCAAAGTTCATGAGGCACAGACTGCCAAATGAGTGCTCTATCAAAGAACTCGGGTCTTATTTCAACAACACAGATACTACAATACATGAATTACTGACTTGGTTACATCTACATGCTCGTCAGTGTCTCACCCCCTAGGCTAATTGTATCTATATCAATCTGCAAAAATGATTTTGAAAATAAAAGTCTTCTTAAGCTGGATCATAATAGATAAAGGCTCTGTAAAAGGAAAAATGCTTCATAAAATAACTCGGAAAACTTCTGCAGATTCAGTCAGTAAAGTAAAATAAACTGGGTTCTACTAATTACAAGCAGCAATTGTATAAACTTATAGAGATGAATCTGAGCAGTAATTAAAATATATGTGTGTTATGAATCTAATTAATGGTGTGTGTGTGTGTGTGTGTATATATATATATATATATATATATATATATATATATATATATATATATATATATATATATATAGATAGATAGAAGTGCTACAGAATCCTGAAAGCTCAATGTCCTGAACACCAAAATTTCGAAAGTTCAAAATATGAAAACACACAGGATACCAACATATACTATATACCCGCACAAGTACATACAGAAACAAATAAAACACAAACCATATTACCCTTCAACTATATGAAGGGGGCAAGCCCCTCGTACCCGAAATGTGGGGGGCTGCACCCCCACACCCCCCTGTTACTTAAATAAATCAACTCTGAGATTGCACTTAGTGGAATTTTGCTAAATATATACACACCCACATATTTTTCTTTCCTGGACTATCTTGTTGGTGGTGGAATTTTGCTAAATATATATATATATATATATATATATATATATATATATATATATATATATATATATATATATATATATATATACATACACACACACATATATGTGTGTGTGTGTGTATATATATATATATATATATATATATATATATATATATATATATATATATATGTATATATATATGTGTGTGTATATTTAGCAAAATTCCACCACCAGCAAAATAGACCAGGATTGAAAAAATGCATGCCAAGAAGATCTTCCAGTAGTTTAATAAAACACAACAAAATTGACAAGATTGAGTGCTTTCGTAGAAAAATACTACATCAGAATCTGTTACAAAAGCACAAACACCGAGTTTAAATACTCCTCCCGATAATCACATCACATTTTACATCATCAATGCACTCACTTGTAGAAAAAAAGCAAGCCTTAAAACAACATGTTACAAGCTAAAACTTAAAAAATATTATGTTATCTATTACTTTTCAAATATAAAATGAAAATAAAAAGAATCCGTGCCGAACAAAAAAGCTGTTTTATATATATTATGTTGAAATGCACAGAACAGCAGCACCTGGCTACACAGTAAAAGATTTAAGTTTTAAAACACAAGCTATAGACACCCCTTCATCGAGACCAGGAGGGTTGGTAGCATTTAATCTAAACTGCCAACGCAGTTCCCTTTCTTCCAGTTTATCCTCCCATGGTACCCCTCTAAGGTCTTTTAACACTTGTCCCAAAACAAAAAATTGAAAACAGTGACTGGGGTGCTCTAATATGTTTAGCAAGGGCATTTTTACTATCCAGTTTTCTAATATCAGCTTTGTGTTCATTCATACGCTCTTTAATTTTCCTCTTTGTCTTGGCTACATAAAAAGTTTTACACAGATGACATACAGCTGCATAAACCACCCCTATACTATTGCAGCTACAAAAATTCCTGGCTCTAATTGTCATTTGGTTTAACACCAGGTTATCACCTTCCAGTATGTCTTTATAATATTTGCAAAAGCCACATTTATAGGCGCCAGCCCTTTTGTTACTGCATCCATATTCACAGTGGACAGATGTGTGCTCAATATTATTTTGAATGGTCTTGCCCCTTCTAAAGACCACGGTTAGGTGGTTCCCTATTTTGTCTCTGAATTCTTTAAACAAAGAAAAAATCTGCCAGTTTTTGATCAAAGTACGCCTAATCTGTGGACCCTCATTGCAAAACTCTGTAACAAAGGCTTTTTGCATAATAGGCCCATCCACTTGTCTCCTAGAAAATGCACCTGTGGCCAAAGTGGAGATGGGATGTATAAGGGGTACTATATCTCCATTCATTCTTTTCTCCATGATATTATCCAGAATCATGGCAACTGTGCCCTCGGGGTACCCCCTCAAGTAAAATGTGCCACAGTGTCTCACATTCTTCCACAAAATGGTTGTGAAAGGAAACCATTCTGGCCACTCTAATATAGTGGCCTTTGATGATTCCTATTTTTTGATGGAGAGGGTGGTTGCTCTCAAAATGTAATAGGTTGTTGCTGTATGTGGGTTTTCTGTAAATTTCACTAGCCCATTGTTCATTCTGATAATCTTTAAAAATAGTAACATCGAAATAATTGGTATTTTCCAACTGAATGGAACCTCAAAAAAGATGTAGAGGAATTAATAAATTCCATAAAATCCCAGATCTCCTATGGGGGTCTATCCTAGATGATAAAAATATCGTCAAAAAATGGAAATATAACTTCCAAGGTTTAACCTCATAGTGTCTGAAAAGAACATGTCGTTCCCATTGCAGCATTACTATGTTGGCAAATATGGGGGCACAAGACGCCCCCATAGCTACCCCTTTTTTCTGCCTATAGTATTGCCCCTCCAGAAAAACAAAGTTATATTTCAGAACCAATTCCATGCATAAAACTAAAACATTAACACTGTCATTGTTAAACTCAGTGAATTCACACAGCAAATCATGGAACCATTCCAGACCTTGTTTGTGTGGTATAAACTCAATTACATCCACTGTTAAAAAACACAGTCCCTTGAAAATTCCAAGTTTTTCATTTTACACAAAAAAATCTCATGAGTCCTTGCAAATGTGTTCATAAGGTTTCAAACACTTTTTTAACAAAGAATCCACGTAGACTCCAAGGGGGTGGATTTTGGATTTACTGGCATTTAAAATTGGTCTCATTGGTGGGTCAGCAATGTTCTTGTGAATCTTGGGGATCCTGAATATACACAGGAAAACAGGATGTAATACCCAAAGAAACCTGTGTACGTCTGGTGTGATCTCCCCCTCTTCCACCATGTCTTGCAGAAAAAAATCAATTCTGCAGTATGCCAATTTGATGTAACTCAATGACGTCTCCTCATACAAATCACAATTTGTGACATGGCTCATCACTTTGTACAAGTAGTCTTCTCTGTTCATGACCACTAACCCTCCCCCCCTTTGTCGGGTTTCATGACCCTTAAATGTTTGTTCCTATCTAGTTGAGAAAGGAATGTATATTCATGGTTATTCAAGCTACTTGTGTTATTATGGTTAAATTTACAAAGGGCTCTGAAATTCAACTCTACCATTTTTTCAAACAATATTAAGGGCAATGGGGGGTTAAATGTGCTGCTACGTTTCAAAATATTGCTAGTAAAAATTTTTTGACTTCTCAATACTAGCCCCAGATTAATTTTTCTGAGGTACAATTTCAAGTCAATTAACAGGGTATCTATTTTAAATTGAGCAGAAGGAACAAACAACTCACCCTTGCTGAGTAGTTCTGCATGTTTAACAGTACATTCAAAGCCACTGTAATTTAATAGTTTAAAGGGACCTGAATGGTATTATATATATCATAACTTCAGTGAATTAATTTGTACACAGTCATTAAACCAAAGGCTGAGCCATAAAAAAATTGCTATGATTTGGGATTGTTTTTATAGTGCTTGGAAACACTATACATTACCGTTTGATTTTTTACCCACATTTTCAAAATTAGTTGATAAGAAACAGGTAAGTCATGTTAAGCATGTGTGTGAGGCTTTGGGACTTCTTAAAAATGAAACATATTAAGAACAGCAGCAGCTGCCAGATACTAAGGGATGAATTAAGATGTTTTGAATATTTACTAAGGGATAAAGTAAGATGTTTCTAATATTTACGAAAGTTAAGGTGAAATATAATAAAGCAAATGGATGACTACATACTACAAACTACAGTAGAAATATCAATGTAGTCAAATAGCTAAAACATTCTTGCCTCATTTCCTGATCTGGTTATATATTTTATACCACAGCAAATAATGTGGTATCCAGACTTAATATGCATTTCTACAATGTCCTAACTCCCACCAGTATCCTAAGGTAACTGGACTGTTTAAAAGTAATGGTGCATAAAGATGTTAGAAGTATAAGTGTTTAAGAACTTACCAGACTGAGGCTAATGGTCAAAGAGGATAGACCAAAAAAGCAGGAGTGGATATGAGAGCTGATAACTCAGAATTTTCTTGGCAGATGTTAAGTGACCGAAATGACAAATTACCAAGTATAGAATTTTAAAGTAGTAGTAGTAGGAGCTGGATCAAAGGGTGACAAAGTTAATTTTTCAAGAGCAGAATTCAGGTTCCTGGGGGTGAAGACCTGATTTTCTTGGAGGAGTGAAACGTAGAATGCCTTTTAGGAGTTGTTTGACCTCAAGGTATGAAGAAATAGCAAGATCAGTTGGTAGGCATGTTGAAAAGGCTGACAAGTGCACCTAGACTGAAGCGTATGCTAGACCCATGTTAAGTAACTCACACAAATAGTTGATTATGAAAGGGATCCCTGATTGATAAAGATCCTGTCCTCTGTTACTGCGCATGATAGAAAATCTCTTCCACTTAGAAATATAAGATTTTCTCGTCTTCTAGCTTCCTTTATAACCTCTAGCATGTCCTTAGAGTAAAGGTGCCTAAAAAGGACTAAAAGCCTTTTACTCAGACTGTGAGGTTAAGTCTTTAGGTTTGGAAGAATTATGGAGCTTTTCTGTTGTGTGAGTAAGTCCACCTTGTAAAGTAACTTGTGGTTATTATTTTTGGTTAGATGACAAATGGAGATCCAGTATTGTCTTGGCCAAAAGGGGACACCAATATTATTTTTGGATGATCTTTCTGAATCTTCAGAATTAACTTTGGAATAAATGGAAAGGGAGAGAAAACATACAGGGATTTTCATGTCTATCGAAAGGAGAAGGGATCCTTTCTCAAGGATTCCATGTGTGGAGATCTGGTGTAAAAAAAAAAAATTCTAAACTAAATGTTCGAAGTGGAAGTAAAAAGCTCTTTTTCGGGAGTTGCCCACTGATGGACAATCTGAAGGAAGACCTGTCAGTTCAACATCCATTTGTGAGGGTATGCATTTGATCTGATTACGCAGTTTTCCACTAAATTCAGTTTCACAGGGATGTACACATCTTGGAGAAAAAGAATTATGAACAGCCATATCTTAAGCTAGCAATACAAGCCAGAAAAGGTGACAAGACTTTGTTTCCCATTGTTGGTTGATATACCACAAGACTGTGGTATTGTCTGCCAAGATCTGAAGACAGAAAAACAACTCCAATTCCAACACATTAAAAAAGCAATAAAATAATGCACTTTGAAAACCAGAAGAATAAATACCACTTTAAACTCTCAAGAAATATGGGTCAAGTGATTTCATCTTTATTATCTTGTAGAATTCGTCAAAACAAAAAGCATTAGTGACAGTCTTTTTAAAAAAATAAACTGTGGACCTCACCAAATAACCATTAACTTATCAATCTCTAATTTTCACATAATTTAAGCAACCATTTGATATTAAGAATGTAATTTCATCTATGTGGGGTTATGGCATTTAAGTTTACCTAATATATTCTCACATTTGAAGAAACAGAAGACTTTGATATTGAGAAAGAGGGGAAGGTCTTTCAGGATAATTACAGATATCTTCACACAGACACTGACATTCATGTGAATGAATGTTGTCTGAGACCTACTGAAACTGAAAAGACTAACTTGAAAAATGTTAAAAACATTTCATATGGGAAAGTGCTCTAGATTCCATTAGCATTATATTTAATGATAAGGATTGTTGTTCCATTAAAGGAGACCATCTTATAGAAGATAAACATTTTGGATGTTTT
Source organism: Protopterus annectens (assembly GCF_019279795.1). Classification (NCBI taxonomy): domain Eukaryota; kingdom Metazoa; phylum Chordata; order Ceratodontiformes; family Protopteridae; genus Protopterus; species Protopterus annectens. The sequence goes on from NC_056743.1 coordinate 1,579,131,487, forward strand.
AATACTGAAGGTGATGGTCATTTTATATATAATCTTACTGGAGTTAATTTAACTGACAATGAGATAGATATTTAGAAAAAAATGGACTTGGTTTGTTCTGTCTGCTAGTCATTAAGTTGGATTTAAGGACTTTAAACTTACAACACATTTCATGATGCAGAGAAAAAACATGAATTACAAAAAATATAGCAAGAAAAGTGTTTATAACTATACTGAATTCTACATTACAGGTGTTTGCAAGCTGCTGTCTGGATGATGTTAGAAAGCTATCTAAAGAGAAAATTATATTATAATTTGAATTATAAAGAATGTTAAATTTTAATATATTTAAGCAAGGAAGGCACTTTGAGATTTATGAAGGACAACAAGGTGGTGGATATCGTTATGACTATGGAACAACATCCTGAAAAGATGGATATACTTCTAAAAACAGTGGCAGTTATATTAAAGTTGATAAGAGATGCATTAACTTTTCAAAATGTTGACCATGAAGGTTTAGATCTATTACATTAGAAACACAAAAATCCAGGCAGAGTGGCAAACCCAACTAGTCCAAGTGCAGTGACCTGGTAGCCAAAAAATGAAAGTAGAGCAAAGATAATCCAAGTTGAGATCTTTATTCACATCAAATGGACAAAACGATATAACAAGCGCTTTCGCTCAGCTTAATGCTGAGCTTCCTCAAGTTAATTTTAAAAATGCCAAATGGCCACATTAAATAGTCATTTCTAAATCACTAAATTGCTTAATTAATTAAGCATTGCAATTCAATATAACAACTGAATGATACAATTAAAGGAAAATGCAATTAAAAAACATCTCCAAGCCAAGGGTGTCACTGGAAAATAGTATGTTAAAAGCTTGAATTGAATAAGACAGTGCCACAACCAAAAACAGGGTTAAATAAAGGAATATCACTACAATGAAAAATGGGATTACACTAAAGAACATTGAAAACGTTTAAGAATGTTAAACTAAGAAAATGTGTTAGATAGTTTAAGAAAATATAAATATATTCTTATGTTATTAAAAAGTAATTACAATAATAAATATCTAAAAAACAGTTACAAATATATATACAAAGTGTAATGACACTGTCTAAAACCCAAAACCTCACAAGCGTGCCATTTTGTTTTTAAGAACGCTGATGATATTGATGTTGTCATTCATGCCTGGGGGTCTATTGGCGTTCAGCCTTAGTTGCCAGAGAAGTTCTCTGTATTCCAAGGCTGTCTCCCAGTCACCCCCTCTGGCATCTGGCACCACTTGTTCTAAAACTAAAAACCTTAATTCATAATTGGGGCATGTTAGGGAATGTTTAAAAAAGGCATTAGAACCTTTCTGTTTGGAAATATCATAAAAATGTTCATAGATTCTTTTTTTAAGGCTCCTTTCAGTTTTGCCTATGTAGAAACCAGTACAGGCAGTACAATACCCTAAATAAACTACCCCTTTGCTTGCACAGTTAGTGGAACAGTTAGAGTTAAAAAGAAAATTCCTGGAGGGGATGTATAAACTGGAGGCGTTGAGTATAGCAAAACATTGTTTGCAAGCTCCACATTTAAATGTGCCTGTTCGAGGTGCCTGCGTAATTGCCAAAGAGTTAAATTTCCCTTCAAGTAATTCTTTGAGATTAATATCTCTCTTTCTAGTAAACTTGGGAAAAGTAGGTATTACCGTTCTTAATTCTTCATGCAAAGTGAGAACTGGCCAATGTCTTTGAATAGCTTCTTCTATCTCCATGGAGTTAAGGCAATAAGTGTAAGTGAAACTACCATAAACTGTCTCCTCTTTGTTGCAGGTGACTATAGCACTAGGGGAAATACCCTTGCCTAAAAGTGGGGGGGTAAATAGTTTCCCTATTATCAATGACTTCCTGTGCTAAAGTGTTAACCAATGAAGCAGGGTACCCTCTTTCCATGAACAGAGACTTTAGAAATTCGATCTCCTGTAAAAAGTTACCAAGAGTGCTGGTCATTCTGGAAGCCCTAATGAATTGTCCTTTAACAATGCCGTTTTTTTGATAAAAGGGATGGCCGCTTTTGAAGTGTAAATAGGAAGTGGAAAATGTGGGTTTCCTGTACAATGTAGATTGTAATAAGCAGTTGTCTAAGTCTTTATATAGTGTGACATCCAGATAGTGAAGTTCAATATCACTAATAGTATGTGTAAAGGACAAGAAATGGGTGGTGGAATTGAGATACTCAATAAAATTCAGAAGTTGCCCATGGGTGCCCCCCCATATGATGCAAATGTCATCCAAGAATCTTTTGTAATGTATTAGATGTTGAGCCCAACCGGTAGAAAAAATAAACCTTTGCTCCCATCTGTGTAGTACGACATTAGCGTATAAGGATGCACAAGGGGCACCCATGGCTACCCCTTTTTTTCTGTTTGTAAATTTCGCCATTGAAGAATACATAGTTGTTCTCTAACACTATTTCCATAAATTCAACCAAGAGGTTGGTTGTGTTGTTACTCAGGCCAACTTCGGTGGTAAGAACTTCATTAAACCAAGCCAAGCCGACCGAGTGGAGAATACTTGGGAAGAGTTCAACTATATCAGTGGTGACCAGGAGGAGCTCAGGTTTGCAACACGAGGGATCTATTCCCTTGAGGAAATCCCAAGAGTCTTTACATACATGTTGTAAGGAGCTACCAAGATGTTTAGTCGCATTAGATTACATTACATTAGATCATATTTTCTGTTAAGTTGCCAAAAACAGGATACTTTTTGGGATCCCAAAGATTCATAAAAGATACAAAATCTCACTTCAGATCTATAATTGCAATATCAGGTTCAAACACTAAATTTATTAGTTTTTTTAGATGAAGAATTTAAGAATTTAGTTCTTGAGTCTAAATTCTTTTTGATTTCAGATGTATTCAGAACATCCTAGAAACATCAGAGACTGAGTGGGTTGCAGACTGGATTTGTTGAGGTTTACTTTGAACCCCTGGTTGAGAAAGATTGATAGTGAATTGTGAAGAATCTTTTGAAATGAAGTTGATCGAATAGTGAATTGTGAAGAATCTTTTGAAATGAAGTTGATGGAATTAGGAAGTCATCCAAGTACAAACAAATGTGGATTCCTTGGCGTCTGCAGATTTCTATGACAGTGGCTAGACAATCTGTGTAAACTCTAGGTGAAGTAGAAAGCCTGCAAGGCGAATAAGAAAAATGAAAGTGATATCCCAAACCACAGAGTCTCAAATATCTTATGCAGTCTGGATGGATATGTAGCTAGGGATTCTTCAGATGTACAGTAACCATAAAAGCTGACAGAAGGATCAAGGGAAAGAGTTGAGCATTGGAAGCATCTTGAATTTTGGAAGTTTTTAAATGTGTGTTCAGATTAGATACGTCCAGAACTGGTCTCCATGTTCTTTCCTTTCCTTTCTTGGGACAAGGAAAATTCTACAGTAGAACCCTTTTCCTTTTTCATGTAAGGGACAGGTTCTGTTATTCCTTGATAGAAGTAGCCAGACAGGACTGGAAGGACCAGATGTTTTTTGTCTGGAAAGAACCTGGGGAATTCTAAAGGAAACTGTGGTGTGCATTTCAATGAAGTCTGTACCCATTATACATGATGTTCAAAACCCAAGTGTTGGATGTTATTGTTGTCCAAAAGGAAAAGGAAGGAATAACGTCTCTAACAGAGATGGTTGGGGGGGGGGGTAGGAGACCAAGGAAGGGGGACAGAGAAGGAAGATAAAAAAAATGGAAACTTTGTTGGAAAAGGTTGCTTTGGACCCTTTGAAATCAGAATTAGGCTTGTCCTGCTTTTTTCCTTGAAGGATTTTTTTTAGCTATTTTTTTTTTTTTTTTGCTGAGAAGGTTTTTGGCTTTTGTGGAAAAGGGGATCCAGCATGGAGGAGCAACTTCGCTGGAAATTAGGGATGTGGGTAGAAAAAGCTCTTTAAACACTTGCATTATCTTTCTGCTTTAGTCCAATTTATTGAATTTTTCAGTTGCAGGGGAATCAAACAAGTTGCCCTTATATAAATGAGCATTCGAAATCTTCATATAAAGCTTGGAGGTGAAGGCAGGAATATTTCCTTGTGACTGATCTTGTAGCAGTTGCTCTAAAGGAAGCATCAGCAGCATTATATCCACACTTGATATAATGTCTTGTCACCTGTGTGGCAGAACTGAGCCTATTTTGCAAGAAACTTTTAGTGTCAGAGTCAGGAAGGCTAGGCACTAATTTAGCCATATTGTGAGAATTAATTCAGCATGTGTCTAATAATATGGATCTAGTAATTAATGACACGGAAAGCTGAGGTGATGGAAGTATACACCTTCTTTCCATACCTGTCCATGGCCATGCTATCCTTGTCATTTGGTAAGGCAAGAGGGAAGACATTTAGAAATTTTATCCGACTCCACTGAAATAACGGATGGATCAAAGGAATGGTTCTTGTTTAAATGCACATGGCTGTCAAGGACTTTATAGTACCAGACTTGTTTAAGTGCAGGAGGCTAAGATTCTGGAGCCAAAGAGGCAGACAAAAAGTTATTTTACAAAGCCTCCAAAATGGGGAAAGCAGAGGATTTTTGGAATATCCGTGTGAAGTAATTTTGTAATATCTTGTCTGTGATTCAGAGTCTTGTTTACCTTCCCAATTAAAATGCAGTATCAGTTTCTCATGAGGTGAGTCTGAACAAGATATCAGCAGCTTCGGACTCAAAATCAATGGGAAAATGCATATGGGAATAACAGCCCAGAGGTTCTGAATCAGATTCTGAAGTAGGCTTTTCCATAGAAAACAACACTCTTTTTTGGGGAAGTTGAGGAAGACTGAAACTTAAGAGGTTGTAAGGGCTTTGAAAACTTAAACCATTCCTGCTGTAAGCTTGGGGTAGCAGAAGGGAAAACATGTTTATTTTTGTTTTTTACTTTCTTTTCTTTGAAGTATTTTAAGAAATATGAGGTGGTGCTGATCCTAGACATACCTCTCTGATATGATTTCACTGACTAGAATTTGAGGAAAACCTCCAGGTCGCTCAGAAATAAGCTTTGGTTCTCCCTCCAAAACTTCATCTGCTGTCTGATCAGTTGAAACAGAAATGCTGGCTGCTTGTGCCTTGTTGGCATCCAAATGGGTTTTGACAGCAGACATGGATCACAACATTGGGCATTCTACAGAATTTTAAATTACTTCAACAGAGGTTTGTGAAATTGACCAAGAAAAAAGTGGGAAGACAGGACTTTATGGATCTACTTTCTTTTAATACTACAAGCTTACTGAAATGTGTCCAAGTGTGTGGACGTCACCAAGAAATACTTGTAGTCAAATTAAGTGAGAAAGAGTCATGACAAGTTGTGCTATCAAATAATTAGCATCCTTCTGTTGTTCTTTTATTTATATTTTATTGACCTCTTTCAGCTTATAGGCAATGCCAGCTTGCTAGCTGTGGTTTTATAAGGACATAGGGAAAGTTGATTTGTTGATAATCATCAGGTACAAAAGCTTACAAATATGCAATAACAATGCAATAAAAAGAGTCATGTACTTATCAAAACTTGGAATCTGTGCTATCCAGTGTCATTCATCGTGGATGGGTCTTGGGTATGACCTTGGATCCCAGCCGGCAACTGATCAACAGATTCAGAGCTCAAGCTCCTCCCCTTCCCATAATCCCCTGCTGACCTGTAAGCCTCAGATCGAGTTTTCTGAACAAGGAAGGGATTAATAGTATTGCCCAGGAGACTATCTCCAAGAAGAAACATCCCTCCAGTTTTACCAGGTCTTTAGAAGGAAGGGGGAGGAGGGCGGAAACATGATGAATAATGACACTGGATAGCACAGATTCCAAGTTATGGCAAGTACATAACTCTATCTGATGCTGTCAATGTCATCATTCATCAAGATGGGTCAGAGTCCCCAGCTACTAGGACTCTTGGTGGCCTCAGGGAAGGATATGCAGGAGCACAGAGGAACCAAAGGAAGCCCTGTTCCTACACAATCAATCCAACTTGTAGAGTGCAACACAGTGTGGTGATTAGTTCAAGTAGCAGCAGCACAAATCTCATCCAAAGAAATCTTAGTGAAGAAGGCAGAAGACGTAGCCACAGATGTAGTAGAGTGGCCTTTGACTGGTCTGGAAAGCTCCAAGTACCTGCTGTCATAAATGTAGGAAATACAGCTCACAATCCATCTGAAAAGTGTTACCTTAACTGCCAGGCTTCTCCTGGCCTGAGAAAAGGCCAGGAAAAGCTGGTCCAACTTCCAAAATTCCTCAGCCGTCTTAAGATAAAAGTGTAGCTGACTATGGATGTCTAAACAATTTAAAGTTCACTCTCCCCTATTAGAATAGTTGGGGAAGAAAACTGGTTGTTAAATAGATTGGTTGAGGCTTGGTTCTGAAGCCACCTTCAGAATGAACTAAGGATTTACCCTAAGGGATACCCTATTCCTGTGGAAGACTATAAAAGGCGGTTTAATGCTAAGAGCATGCAACTCAGAAACTCTCTTGGCAGAGTTAATAGCCACCAAGAAGGACATCTTCCAAGACAGAAACTTAAGATCATAAGCTGGAGCTAGTTCAAAGGGCTTTTGTGTCAAAGACTGCAACACCAGAGTTAAATCCCATTGTTAGGAGGTCTAAGAAGAAAGACTCCTTTGAGAAAAGCTTTGCATAGTTTAGAAGAAAAGGTGGGACCCTTATTCAAATGGAAATTAGAGATGGCCACCAAGTGGAGTTTAATTGTGGTAAAACTAGCACCTTCATGGAAGAGAGAAGCTGAGAACAACAAAATGTCAGGAATAGGGGCTGAAAAAGGATCTAAATTTCAATGTCTGACCCAAATAGAAAATCTTTTCCATTTACTGGAATACACCTTCTTAGTATCAGGCTCCTGAGAAGCTAAGATGATATTTTTTTTTTGCCAGAGAGGGGAGACTGGACTGGGAAAGGATCACTGGAACTGCAGGAACCAAGCGGTTACACAAAGAATCTGTAGGTTGGGAAGCGGAAGCCCCCAAGGATGGGAAATGAGATCCAGGACGGGATCCAATATCAGGAGAGATATTTCAGATGAGACTGAAGAAGGGAGAACCATGCCTGATGAGGCCAAAATGGGGCAATGAGGATGAGAGGGGGCTTCAGGTGGTGGGCTTTCTGTAAGACCTTGGGAATTAGGGGAGTTGGGAGGGTAAGCATATATGAGTCAAAATGGCAAATCATGAACCAGAGCAATCCCTGGGTCACTCCTCTGTTAGGGGGATCAGGGCAAAGTAGTTGCTGCATTTGTGGTTGGCTGGGGACTCAAAGATCACAGCATGGTTGACCTCAACAATCAAATATCTGATGTGCCACTGATGGATTCAGGGACCACTCATGATGGTTCAAGATAGACCTGCTGAGTTTGTCAGCCAGCATGTTGGAACTGGCAGGAATGTGAGTTGGATGAAGAGAGAGCCTGGAAGACATTGCCCATTCCCACACTCTCATGGCCTCTCTGCACAAGGGATAAGACTATGTTCCCCCTTGCTTGTTGATGTACCAGACCACCACCATGTTGTCCATTTGAATTGCTATAGTCCTGGGAGGGAGACACTCCTGAAAAGCTTGCAGCATTAGGAGGACTGCTCTCATCTCCAGGAATTTTGTGTGTAATTTGTGGGGGACTATGTGCCTTGAACCATCCTAACCTGGAAATGCCCCTCACCCCAACAGGGAGGCATCCATGATCACAGTGGCCTTGGGCAGGAGAAGACAAAAGGGACTGCCAAGAGTTAGGTCCTGAGACTGAAGCCACTAAGCAATGTGATTCCTGCACACAAGTCATCCTGATGGACATGGATATGGGATGAACCTGAGCAGACTACTGAACCACCAAGGTCCACTGCAGAAGCAGCATATGATACCTGGCAAGTGGCACAAACTGGATGGCAGATGCCACAGAGCCTAACACTTGTAGAATTAGGTGGGCTGTGGATGTTCCAGAACCAGCAAGTGATAGACCTGATCCCAAATAAGTTGAACTCTGAATAGGGGAAGGGCTGCAATCCCCAACACCATGTCCAGATAAACTCTAGGTTCTTGCACAGAGAAAAATTGGATTTGGGAAGACTGACCATGATGCCAAGATCCTGAAAAAGGTTGAGGGTATAATTGGTAGTCATTGACAGTTGATGCCTCAAGGGGGCTGTGAGGAGCCAATCGTCCAGCTATGGAAAAAAAAATGGAAGCCTTGCAGCCTGAGATTAACTTCCACCACTGCCATACATTTGGTAAACACCCAGGGGGCTGTGGTGAGTCCAAAGGGCAGGGCTCTGAACTGGAAGTGATTGGCCCCCAACTGAAAGTGCAGGTGTCTCCTGGAGCATCTGTTGATCTTGCTATGATAGTACACATCCTTGAGATCCACAGAGCACATCCAATTGTCCTTGCACAAGAGAGGCAGAATGGACTGAACAGTGACCACCCGGAACTTGGATTTCTGACAGTTTCAGTTCACTGAGGTCCAAAATTGGACGCTGGTCCCCAGTCTTTTTTGGCACCAGAAAGAAGCAAGAGTAAGTTCCGGACCCTCGCTGTCTTGTGGGGACTCCAAGATGGCTCTTTTTATAAGGTCTTGAACCTCGAAGATGGGCCAATTGACTTTGGTGGGATGGAACATCTGGGAGAGATTTTAATACGGGGGGTTCTGAAAAAAAGGGAATGACATAGCTCTTGGAAATAATCTTTAACACCCAATGATCTGAGGAGATATTTGCCCAAGCTAGTGGGTGCAGGGAGAATCATCCCTCAACTGCATCCAGGGCAGGACAGGTGGGCAGCACTTCAACAGAGAAAGGTTCTCGGGAGCTCTGATTTTGCAGACCCCCTCTGCCTCTGGGCCAGTAACTACTACTGAATCCTCTGCCTGGGCTTATGGAGGAGGATTCTTGGAGAGCATCCTGGAAGGAGGACAAGGACCTGCAGAACCAAAGTTTTTACTCCCTCTCTGAGTCTTAGAAACTGGGGAGTAGAAAACTTGATTCCCACTGCAGACAGAGTCTTGCCCTCCTGCTCACTGCGGGTCAATGTTTTCTTGACAGAAGGTCCAAACAGGGTCAAACCGTCAAAGGGGGGCATTGGTAAAAGATGCCTTGAAGGGTTCACAAACCTGCAAAGGTGAAGTCAGGCATGCAGTCCAATGGCAATTCCTGTGCCAGCCACTCGAGAGGTGGCCTCTGATGTATTGGAGATCAACCTCATCGAGGCATTAGCCAGGAAAGTCAGAGTGGACAGCTTAGGAGAGACCAGCTTAATACTCTCCAAGGGCAGCAATTCTGTAAGGTAAGAAGTGAGTTCCGATACCAAATCCCACTGAAGCCGGGTGAAATGTGCCATGTAGTTGGTTGCCCTGAGTCTGAATGTTGCTGAGGCAGACATGCACTTTCCAAAATGGTAAATTGCCCAAGAGTCTCTATTCAGGGGCTGGACTGAGGAGCTCTGCTCCACTAGCTCCATGATGGCATTGACAGGGATGCCCTTACTCCAAAAAGCCTAATCATTGGGAGGACTGAGAATTTGCCTTTTTGGGTACTGGTTCCACTATGTCCGGCTCCTTTCAAGCCCTGCTGGCAATGAGTTCCAAAAGCTTGTTCGCATTTGGGGACACCCAGGTAGAAGATGGGCCCATTTTGAAGGCCTTCAGGAACATTGATTCCTCCAAACACAGGGTGGAGGAAGAACAACCACCTCTTTTTGCTTGAGAATGTCCCCAAAGGGCACTTCCTCCGGTGGAAGCCTGGAGGACCTCTCTCCATCTTCAAAATCTTTGTCTTCAGTGATGGACTCTCTAAAGGAGTCCAAGTGCCTCTTCTTATATGTCCTCTTCTGAGGGGTTTCCTTCATGGTGTGATTTGAGGAAGATTTGGAAGAGACTGGGACTCCAAGTGGGGTAGTGCCCATCTGAAGGTGCTTGTGGGAGGGCTGACCCTGGAAGGATAATAAGGCCTTGCTGACCAAAGCCGAGAGGGGCTGGGGAGGACCTAGAGATGGAGAGGTGACTACTAAGCTGGAGAAGGTCCTCTCTACTACCAGAATGGCTGAAAGACTGGATGAGGCCCCCCTCTCCTCACCTGTGGTTGCAGCCACCCGGGAACGGAGGAGGGACGCCAACACAGCACAAAATCCTCCAGATAATATCATCCCCTTGCTGTCCAGTGCCGATACCTCAAGGGAAGGGAATGGTCTGAAAACTCCAGACCTGTCCCTCCCAGGGAACCAGCACTGACCTCATGGGGCTGAGGCACATTCTGTTTCAAGGGCAGTGGAATGGACTCTGCCAGGGGCCCTAATGGTGTTGGGAAGGGAAGGATACTGGACACCATCAGCCTCTCACAAGGAATGCTGTGATGTTGGAATTCTAAACCCCAATGGGTTGGAAGAGGAGACTAAAGTCCTGCAGATGAAAAAGGTCCCCTAGGTAACTGTGCTGGGGATTGCAACAAGCCCAATTCAATTTGGGCCTTGAGGAAACTCCTAATCATCATATCCATATCTGTGGGCAGCAAGCTTCTGGAAGATGTAGAAGAATGCCCTGATCTTGCTGGAGATCCTGCCAAAGCTCTGCAATCCCAGGAAGGGTATTGGCTCTCATGTGCCGGATCCAAACTCTTGGACCTGGAGAGAGAACTTTCAGTGAATATCGAATCCAAAGCCTGGTAGGATCTGATGCTTCAATCAGTGCACTAGTCAGATCTGATAGACAGGTCAGATCCAAAAGCCTATGAGGCACAGAGGTCTCGGATCCGAGAGATTGATCCAAGACTCTCAGAGTGAAACATCCCAGATCTGAAGCCAAAAAGGCTGGGCTCGGATCTGGGGAACTGTGATAAGAGAACCTCAACTTTTTTGAAATATTTCCCTTAGAGGAAGGGGGAGGCTTCCTCATAGGATCCACAGGAGCTTTAGAATGGGAGCCCAAAGCCAGAGGACACCCCCCCTTAGCATACCCCTTCAGCAATAATTTTTTCCTGCACTACATGAAAGCCCTAGGGGTTGAATGTGCCACAAATGTCACATTCAACCTCCAGGTGAGGCTCTCCCAAATAATAAACACAATCCTTGTGCAAGTTTAAATGAGGCATCGTCTGGCCACATGAGGAGCATCTCAAAGCCTGATGGCTTGTCAGAAATATTTCAAAAGACACACACTCCGGCAGAGAAGGTACCACGCACTCACATATACACCTTCACAGAAAAGTACGAGGGAGAAAAAGTACAAAGGGAGAAATACCTAAAACTACTACCTCCTCTTTTTTTTAATTAAAGAACTTAAAGAAATTAAGAAAATAAAGTGCTAGCTATTGGGGGGGGGCATGGGGAAAAGGGTGGGAATCCGAGAGACTACACCAGTTAAAAGTACAGGGAGGGGAGAAAACAGAGAATTAACTACTCTAAAGCCTAAAAGAGCTTAAAGAAAATCCAAAAGGAGGGAAAAAACAGAAAGTAAGCACTTATCTGAATGAAGTCTTGAGCTACTGGTATCATGTCCTTAGCATTTCTGTGGCAAACGAGCTCCGAGGGTTACAGGTCAGCAGGGGTTTCTGGGAAGGGAAGGAGCTTGAGCTCTGAATTTGTCCATCAGTTGCCGGGTCAGATCCAAGACCCATCCATGATAAATAATGACACACAGCATCAGATCTATTGTGCAAATAGATACAAAATTTATCTTTCCAACTTTCATAACCTGCCGGGAAGGATCATCTGAGGAAGACAATTCCGTTGCCTTACTAGCACATGCTGCAGCCTGACAATGTTTAATTTATAAGTTTAAGTTAAGAGAGGATAAACAGCTACATAAAGTCTTAGGTACAAATAACAAGCAAATTATTCAGTCTTTAAAATTGTTTTGGTCCTAAATAAAAAGACACTTGGCATACCTATCTGTGTAAGGAATTTACCAACCACAGTCATATTCCCCTCTGTTTAATGACATGAAATTGCAAGAATTATCAGAAATAAAAAGAAAGTGGAAGAGTCCCCAACTGGGGTACTTAGCTTCCCTTAGCAAAAGTAGTTTTATAACTGACACTATGATTCTGAAAAAGTCTTGCTTCACAGAATGGTGGTGAGAAAGTGCTGAGTGTTTTCACACCTCTAGATCCCTGAGGTACCAGCACGTGGTCTCAAACATAAGTCCTAGTAGATACCACAGAGCAAGGTGGTGGTGCCTAAGCCTTTGTCGCCTTATGGTACCCTTGGTAGGATATGTTGCATGAGGTAAGATTACTACAACAGTGATCTAATGGTGAGCCTCTACCAAATGATGGATATATCTTATACAATGAAGGCTACATATTCAAAGAAAGCACAGATTGTGTCTACATTCACTTTAAAAGATACCAAAGATAATGTGTAAATGATTTTACCTTGATTATGGCAGGCCGTTGATATCACATTCAGATTACTCTATTTCAGGACTGTCTTTCCTTAAATGACTTCACATTAAGGAGAAAATTAAATTAGTTTAATGCTGTTAAAACAATGAGTAATATTTTAAAGGAGATTGTAGATTTCACTACAAGATGTGTACTGCTGCTGTTGGGTTTTTGACTTACTTGGCTTTTAATATTTATTATGTTATCAGAGTTAAAACCGGAGGAGAAAGTTGCATTGTATTAAAGGCCTTTAAAAGTATAAACTAATACTACACTGAAACTGTACTGATTTGGAGCAGGTTTCTGTACAACATGAGAAGCATGAGACAACCGCTTATACATATAAGCCCCCAGCTAATATACTGCTATTGCTCTGGAAGCACCACCTCTGTTTGAATTGAGTTTGCAAATAGCTCATCCACAAAATACAGCCACCTATTTAAAAAATGGCAGGTTATAAAAGTTGGAAAACAGAAATATAATTTTGTAGATATTTGCACAATAGTTTCATCACACTGTTCTTGCATATTTGTACATTTTTGCACCTGATGATTAATTATGTAGATATCAGCTTTCCCTATGTCCTTATAAAACCACAGCTAGCATGCTGGCATTACCTATAAGCTGTAAGAGGTCAATAAAAACATAAATAAATATTCAACAGAAGGACATTACTTATTTTATATCACAACTTTTCCTTTACTCTTCCTCACTTCAACTGACTCAAAGTGTTTTTTTTTGGTGACATCCACACAACTGGACACGTTTCAATCAGCTTGTAGAATTAAAAGAAACCCCAAACCAACAGCGAAAATAACAGACAAACAGAAAGTAGCTACTGAAGGCACAAGCCCCAAATGATGCTCTGCTGTATTAGAACGTCTTTATTAAGAGCTTTTCGTCCAGATAGTGCTTGAACTTCATCAGATACAATTTTACTCTAAATAAACCATTTAAAACAGTTACTATCATGTGATCTTTCTACACAAATTCACTTCCCTTTAATTTAAAGTGATACATACACCATTTAAAATGCATTCAATTAAATGAATATTTTCTAAAAAGTTTTTTCATTCCTTCTACACAGAATACATTCTAACCATATTCACAAGTGTCTAACACACATATATCACAAATATAAAATCTATCTTTCCAGACTTTTAAGTTTAAGAACACTTAAAATTGAACACATCTCATTTAATCCAGGGTAATGACATGCATCCAACCAAAGTTGCCATAATAATTCAAGCCTTTCTAGCCCCAGTGAGTATGGCCCTCCTCTAGCATCAACTGTCACTTGATCAATACATTTAAATTTAAACTGGTGGTCTCTATTTTCTGTGTTGTGTCTAGCTAAAGCATTCCCTTGTTTCTGTCTGTTAATGCTATAAATATGTCCGTATATTCTGCCCTTTAATCTCCTATCGGTTTTCCCGATATAAAATGCAGGACAGCTTTGACAGGAAGCTAGATAGACCACAATTCTTGATGTACAGTTGAATTTCCTTTCCAAATGATACTTTTCATCTCTTATTTGGAAACCTGTGCCTGTCTCTACATATTTACACTAGTTGCACATATTGCACTTAAACATCCCTAGTTGTCTGACCTGTTGTGAACACCCTTTACTTAATATGTCTTTAATGCTCCTGCCCCTTCTAAAAACAACCTGGGGACTTCCATGAATTTGTTTACCAAAGGTATATCATTTTTTACCAAATGTATATCATTTTTTATTTAAGTTCCAGTTTTTACATATGATATTCTTTATATACATCATATCTACACTATATGTTGTGATATATCTATATTTTAAAAGGGACACCAGTATTTTCTTCTACACCTCCATTTTCTTCATAAATTGTTAATTCTAAGTTGCTTCTAAACACCAAAATGATGTGTAAATACACTATTAAACCTTTTTATTTTCACTTCTTCTATCAGTTGTATAATCATCTGGTCAGGATATCCACTTTTGAGAAACATGTCTCTCAGTTTGTTACACTCGATTATAAAGTCAGAATCCAATGTTGTCATCTGGGCAGCTCTTACTAGCTGTCCCTTAACCACTGAATGTTTTTGGTGATGTGGGTGACAGCTAGAGAAATGCAAAAAAGCATTTGAATGTTTCTTTACGAAAAAATGTAGCTGTATAACATTGTTGTATTCTGTCCTTTCTCAGATTTACATCTAAATATGCTATTGCCTCCTGGTCAAAGTTGTTCTGTAAAGTGTAGAAAGCTGGTTGTAACATTAAAGTACTGAATAAGTTCCATGACTTGCCTATTGTCCCCTTTCATCATAAAAATATATAGTGTCCTTAATGTATGGGTTGTTGGTAATAAATTCGTATTCCTAATGGACCATAACTAGATTGGAAAAGCTTGCACCGCATGGGAAACCCATAGCTACACCGGTTCTTTGTAGATAAAATTTGTTGTCAAAAGTGATATAATTATTACTAAGGATGATATCTAGAAGTTCTTCTACCAGTGCAATTTCATCAGTTGCATCTCCCTTTATTCTCAACATATGGGACACCCATTCGATCCCTTCAATATGTGGGTTTGAAGTGTAAAGTCTCATACATCTATAGTCATAAAATGATATTGCTCTTTATATTCTAACTTATTGATGTTACTTAAAAATGTCCAAGAATCTTTACAAATTTGTCCCATGATGCTAACATATTTTTTCAAAATTGTATCTACCATCTTCGCACATAAGTAAGTGATAGAATTACGTGCGTCAACCAAAGGTCACATAGGGGAGGTTTACATTTATGTATTTTAGGAATCCCAAATAAAATGGGAATCCTAGGGGCTGGCATAGTCAGATAGTTGAGCATGTTTATACTGATCCTTGATTCAATAAACATGTAATGTAAATACATCTTAATTTGAGCGTAGGCTGTATGTAACTTATTTCTTGACACTAACATATATGTGTCACTCTGAAGAATTTCTTTCATTCTTCTATTAAAGTCATCTATACTCATAACGGCCAACCCTCCTCCTTTATCCGGTTTCATAGTCCGTACTGACAACTGTTGCAAATCACATAGTAGAGTTCTCTCTGATTTACTGATGTTAATTTTATGTACATTACTGAAATTCTTATTCAAACAATTCCTAATATCTAACTCACAAATAGTTTCAGACATTGCAATAGCAGGATGTTAGGGGGGTTAAACGTACTCTTAATGTAGAACTCATTGTGTGTAACTTCATTTCCCCCAAACACAACATTTAAATTTAAAGTCCTAATAAACAGTTTCAAGAACTAATTAAAAGAAAGTAAATCCATAAATTCCGGTCTTTCCTCACATTGGGAAATGATGATAAGGTAGCGCGGAGCACATAGTTTATGTTTGTTAGTTGCACAGTGTCCCATTGGACCATGCAACCCTGTCTTGTGTCATCTACATGATGTTCGGTAGGCAGAAGATACTACAAGGTGTTTTCCTCTAGAAACAGGAAAGGATGTTCCAAAACGATTACTGAAATTGTTTTTGAGATACACTTCTGTCATTTAGACTTTTGTTGGTAGAAGTCAGCTGACTTATGTAGTATTTGAGCGTGCAACTGCTAATCCCTGCATTGTAGGTGTGATTTTTTTCTTTGTTTATTGAGATGAAGTGAAGTTCTCAACTGCACTTATCTCACTGTCCCATTCTAGGTACTCTTAAATGACTATTCAACATGAATAGTACCACACTAAGCCCACCCACCTAGTCAAATCCTTCCACTAATCTTTTCCCATTCGCCCTTGCCATTTACAGAGTGTTTTGGGGAAAAGGTAATGCTTAACATTTTCTGAATAGAAATTATTAGTGTAGTGGTATTTACAATATCTTCCTGATGATTTTATAGAAGGGCAGTTACCAGATTATGGACTTGTATTTGTTGCAGCTCATATTACTTTTTCTGTGTAGTATAGTTGGCTGACTCTGAACTTTAAAATGATGATCATCATAGGAAGTTACTAGGCTAATGACCCTAGGGCCCTTGCAAGCCTAGCCAGGTTTTACCCTTATTTCCATGATCAGCATCCTATTGTCCTTGTCCAAGAGGGACACAGGTGGAACCCCCAGGGTGAATTTACGGTTACCCATCCAATTGTCCAGATTGCATTTGAAGAGGTGCTCTGTATGACATGAAGTGAGACTCTGTTCCAAAGGTGTAGTAACCTCTGGGAGACAAATCTGTTCCTCCAGCAGGTTCTATTAATTTCACATACCAGGTTAAGGTCTTTAGAGTGAGTAACGCTTGTACCATTTGACTTATGGAGATGCACCATTTCCAATAAAGCAGGGTCAGAGATTGCTTTTTATGTAAGGCAGAGATTGCCTCTGAGTAGTCTATATGAAACAAAATAAAGTGACAGTGATTCAGATGATCCACATAGAACAGACCCTGGAGACCTTGAATTTTCCTTGTGAGGAACCTGCATGGTTTCTTCAGTTGCTGCAGGTGCTTGGAAAGGTACACACCAAAAGAGAGTTGTACTCAATTACTGGCCTGATGAGGGAAGAGTACAGGGAGGTTATAACTTCTTTTTTTCCTGGAGGCAATGCCCTTACTTATGAGCTGAGCAACATAGAATGCCCTTCTTACCACTGTGGAGACATGGTGGTCAAAGGTAAGGCTACTGTCAACCTGTGTGCCCAGGTCTCTCACCACTGAGTGCGTACTTAATGTGCTGCTATCGATGTGGTAGTTAGCAGGAATATCGCCCTTACCAAAAGGGATGATGATACATTTTTTTGCATCGTGTTTAAAGCCATGACTTTGGCACCAATCATGCTTCTCAGAACAGTGGAACACTTCTGACATGCACCTGGCTAGTAATCAGATTTCTTGAAATCCACTGCTCATATTATAAACAAGAAACAAAATGCAACCATTAGTATTCTTAACCCATGTTGCAGGTAAGGTGTGAGGCAAAAATGTAGGGACTTTAAAAGATAACGCTGCATATATACAACCCAGGGCTAGCCCATGTGGAACTACCACTGGCTTTTCTCAGTAGACAGAGTTGTGCATATATTAACATATGCATTTTGTAATACTCTTACACATTGTGTAACATGTTATAAGTGACCATCTGCTATTGTGTTTTTATGTAATACAGTTCCTTTGCATTATGCATAGTGACATAACTCAAAGATGAACCAGCTTATGCAGGTAATTTGCTTGTGTTCATGGCAGAGTATGCTTTTTGTGTAATGTGACAGTTCTGTATATATTATTAGATGGGGAAAATTATTATTTAAATTGGCAGTCTCTATCAAATCCTGGAATCAGGAAAGTGTTAGTGAAGAGATGGAAAATGGGCAGCTGTCATTCCTTTATATTAAAGTGACAGGCCATGCTTGCGTCTATCATATTGGTCCAAATCATGATGAAGCAACACAAACATGGCTTGTGCACCACAGAGCTGTAAGAGAATGGGATTGATATACTGTATATTATAGGTTATAACTGGACTCTGTTCTGTGCAAATCTTCTAACCAAACATTTCTCCAAAGCTCATTAGGATCTGTGGAAGCACCCTACTTGACCATACGCTGATAAGTCCTGATGTAGTACAGGGAAAGTGTAGACCAGCTTAGGCAATGTGATACAAGCCCCTGTTAGCTCCTGCCTGGGGTAGAGACCTCCATTATCGTCATGAAATTCATTTTCATGGTGCATCCTAACACGAATTCTGTTCTATTTTCTAAGTTAATAAGAGCAATATTTAAAATCTGTTCCTATTTGTGGGCCTTTGTACCTCCATCATTTTAGGCTTTGTCCAGATTTTTTGCACTAAGAGGTTGAGAGGTATGAACTTATTCCATTTGGACCTATAATGCAACTGGGGGAATAAAGTCTCCCATTTTCTGTGAACTGATGTACAGGAAGTAATACAGCCAACAAGAGTGGGATGCTTTGAATTGCTGCTTGCAGCACCGGATTTACTGAATTAGCTTTGTGGCAGGTTGCTTTGAATCACTGCTAGCCTTCAAATTAGGACTGCTGTTTTGGAGGCAGAGAATCTTTGAATGAACTCTCTCCCTTGTACAAGTGTAGGGCTGTGCTGGAAATTTACTGAATCACTATCTGCAGTCAGAGCATCGTGTGTGCATGTGTGTGTGCGTGTGTGTGTATGTGTGTGTTTGTGTGCATGCGTGTGCGTGCGTGCGCATGTGTGTGTGTGTGTGTGTGTGTGTGTGTGGACAGTGAAGTTACTCATTCCAGGCATTAGATTAAAGCAGATTTATTTTTTATAATCAGGAACACTCTCAAGTTAAGTGACTTGCTCCGAGTCACCCAATAGACAGAGTAAAACTGCAGATGGAGCTGAAAAGAATCAAATCCTGCATCACTGACTACAGGGAGCAGCTCATTAGCAGCAGAGACTTAATCCTCTGCACTAACGGCCAAACATGCAGACATTTTCTGAATAAATCACTTAAGGTTAAAAGTTCTGAGCTTTGTTAATGCACTGCTTTTTGTAGTCAGAAGTACAGGGTTTTAACCCTTTCTCCTTCATTTGTCTACTGTGTGACTTTGAGCAAACTGCAATTTATAGTTAGATCTTTGTGTATCAAAATTTATATAAATAAACAAACCTAAGTGTATCTGTATACATACTTGGTTCCCATGTCCCACTACTCCACTAATATGAATTAGCATAGTGGATTAATTAATTCTATTTCCTATGTCAAAGGTGTAGGGTTTGAATCCTTCCTCTTTCTTTTTACTTCAGTCTAGCAGTTAGTGCAGGTTCCTTCATTGTTAATCAACAAGGGAATGTTGGTCATGGGTGCCGGAACCATAGAGCAAAGGGGGTGAGGAGCCCCCCCCCACTTTTTTACAGACTCTGTCCCATTATTTTTGTTTTCTGTGCCTCCCAACTGCTGCGATGACATCAGTTTGCAAGCGATGCCATGCTGACATCAGCACGTATGTCCTGTTTGCGAGCGGGAACGGCAATGATTAGCTGCTGTTGTTTGCGAGCGGTTTCAGAAGCTGCTGCCACCTAATGGAAAGGGATTTATCATCTGGACTGTGATTGCAGAGTCGAGCGGGAAGGATGTACTTTCAGAAGTTGAATACTGCCAGATCAGAGTGAGGTAGGGGTGTGTGTGTGTGTGTGTGTGCGTGTGTGCGTGTGCGCGCGCGCGCCCAGCTATCTGTCTGCTCATGTGTTTGTCTACATGTGTTACAGTGACAAATGCATATTCAGTATGGAGAAGATCAAATTACTTTTGAATATTGAAGGACTTTTCTGTCATTTGGGGAGGATCACTGGGATAGTATCTGAGAACTTGTGTGCTTTGTTAACAGTACTTGATCAATTCTGCATCAGTCTGTCTTGAACATGAGCCTTCTACTCTTGAATTATCAATGAAGCAGATGTAAGAATCATAGATTTCAGCTTATGACCCATGAGTAGTTATACTGCTGACGACCAATACATTGCAATGCAGTTTTTATGAACTGCAGCAAAAGTTATATGGCAGTCAATTACTACTATGTGTCTT
This sequence comes from Protopterus annectens, assembly GCF_019279795.1. Taxonomy (NCBI): domain Eukaryota; kingdom Metazoa; phylum Chordata; order Ceratodontiformes; family Protopteridae; genus Protopterus; species Protopterus annectens. Next base: position 1,579,151,402 of record NC_056743.1, read on the forward strand.
TGTGAAATGCCCAAGCATTTGGAACTCTTTTAATGTTCATCACTGGCTCTGCATTAGACTGCACATACCATGGAGTTGCATATTGTGGACCACTGTATGAAATAACATCAGCAATGTAAAGCTTTCCAAATATACACTTCAGTTTCTTAATGACTCATTTACTTATAGCTGCAGTCATTTTATCAATTTCTGGAAACCTGGAGGAGTAATCGACACGTCAGGTTCATATCATCCATGCAATGGAAATATTTTACATCCTTGGTCTATGGTTATTATGGAACTCAATTTGATATTGTGGTTCATTCAGATTTTTTCCCTTGAATGTCCTGCACATGACACATTGCAGCAGAAATTATTCTACCGTCCCTGATATATCCGTCTGAAAAATATACAATGTCCTCTTTCTTGCAGATAACAAATCTCAAACATGACTCAAATTATATTCAGCATTTCATAGTTAACTGATTTGGATCAATAAACCTATGTGCTTTAGAGAACAGACCTGAAACATACCTTAGATCTACCTTTCAATGAAAAATAAATTTGAACTTCCTTAGAAGTGCAGTTTTCAACTCTGACTATCCTTTCTTAGAATTTTAACAGTCAATTTCTGGATTTTCCTTTGTATAGCTCTAAAATTATCCCCGCTCCTTTCTCTGTAGAGTAATTGATGAGTTGCCCTTTTACCTTCCGGTCAGTCTCCCAAAGGATCCTTATTGAGTTCCTGCTAATATGTACAATCTAACTTATCTGCTATATGCATGTGATTTCCTGGTCATAAATAACATACAGATTTAACAGCATTTATTGTAGCCTTGGAGGAAATGTATGCATGGACTTTTAGAGTGTGTACTTTAAAGGCTTAGGTTCACTCTCATCTCCATTATCTTTGGCATGGATATATTTATACAATTCATCATAACCATAAACAATCACAAACAGATATTTTCTAACCTTCTTCTGTTTCTTTTGGTAGTCAATGAATGCTCTTGACACACATGCCATAAGAATTCCTTCCAACAGAATTAGGCCACTTACACCAGTCTGACTAACATCAACATATAAACTGGAGGACTTTTTCCAGCAAAGTATATTATGATGGGTCAGCAACTTAATACTCTGATTACTAACCGGTCAGATATGAAAGTAAAAACATCTGCTTAAAACTTCGCGAAGGTATAGAAAAGGAAATCACATGGAGACGCATAGAAAGCTTGATATTTAACTGTACTAAAATTAAGGAATCATAGCACTGTTAACTTTTCATGAAATGTTAACGCAAGTCATCCAGTTATGGACTAAATTACGTATAATCACAAAGACAAGATCACTAATACTATTAATGGGCATTTGGATCTAGTTAGGAACAGCACTTTTAATCCACCACTTCATCCTGTTCTTTTACTGTTTGAAAAGACAGTTACTGAAGAACTATATGAAGCATACGCCAAACATAGATGGCAAAAAGGGCATTCAAATTTGACATTAGAGGAAAGGAATTTATTATATGAACTAGAGACGCAAAACAATTTTCGTATTATGAAACCTGACAAGGGTGGGGGAGTGGTTATGTTTAACACTGAGGAGTATAATAACATCATTACTAATATTTTATTAGACACCTCTACATACATCCCCATGTCTAAAAACCAAATTAACATAGCGCATGGTAGAATCGATTCATTATTGGAAGAATATCTACTAGAAAATAGAATCGATAATAAAACACACAATTTTTTGAGACAATTACACCCATGTATTCCTAATATCTTTGGAGTGCCTAAAGTGCAGAAATCCATCACAGAACCCCCCTTTAGACCGATAGTGTCAGCTAAAAATTCCAAAACTCATCCTCTAACCGTGTTTGTAGACCATCGTATTAAAGATTTAGTTAATCAAACTTCACATCTTATTAAAGACTCATGGGATTTTTTAAGTAAACTTACCAATGACTTATGGAGTAGACTGCACCTTTCTTACTATTGATGTGAAAGATCTTTTTACTTGTATCCCTAGAAATGAGGGTCATGAATATTTTGGTGATAGTTTAAATAAGTTTTCTACTTTATCAAAGGATAGAATTTCCCTTATTTTGGAACTTATGGAGGTAATACTTGACTCTAATTATATTAATTTTCAAGGAGAGTATTACCAACAAGTTAGTGGTATTGCTATGGGTGCAACCTGTGCTCCGGTGTATGCAAACTTAGTGTTATTGGAATGGGAAAACAGGTTTGTATTTACCTGTCCTTTTTTCACTCATGTCAGCCTATACCTGAGATTTTTGGATGATATCTTTGTGTTGTGGAAGGGAACACAAGATACATTATGGAAGTTTATGGAATACTTGAATTCTTGCACATCCTTCCTTTCTTTTACATATACACATAATGACAGGAGTATAAATTACTTGGATGTTACAATTTCTAAAACTATTAATGGATTTAAATCTAACATCTACAGGAAGGACACTTGGTGTAACAGCTACCTCCTTTACAGTAGTTTCCATCCTATAACACAAAAAAGAAGTCTCATTAAAGGCCAGCAGTGAGAATTGCAAGGATGACATCTGACTACGATGACCTAATAGGAGAATTTATATTTTTAGGTAACAGTTTCATGGAAAGAGGGTACCCTTTCGGTATGATTAGGGAAGTTTTGGATGAGGTCTATAATGGTTGGGGTATTAAATATAAGGCTTTACTGGGACATCCTTTGTACATTGTACATGATAATGATAAAGAAAGAAAAAATTTTAATGGAGCTTGTGTCACACAATGCAACATGTTTTCAGACTTATTCACACAAACAGTGAGATCAAATTGGAATTTATTTAAAATTAATAAGGATGTACACAATATAGTGGGGGAAAAACCCTTGTTCACATATAAAGTGGGAAGGAACTTTAAGAGAATGTTTGAACAGAATGACAGAGAAGTTATACAGTATAGAGCCACTGCCCCATGTGGCAGTTGCAGCGTTTGCTCCTTCATTGATTGTGAAGAATTACGTTGAACAATGGCCTGAAAAGCATAGTTAGATTTTGCAAAATAAATTGTAAAACAAAAATGTTGGTTTATATGGCTGTATGCACAAATTGTTGTGCATTCTATATAGGAAAAACAGAAAGATCATTTAAAGATCGTATTTATGAACATCCGTACGACATTAGGACACACAAAGGGACTAGCGCTTTATTTAAACACAGCTTACTATGTTCTTCCTTTGGTGGTTGCAAGTTTGGTATTATTGACATTATTAAGGAATACCAATATAGGGGAGGGGGGATTTGAAAAATGCTTTGCTGAATAAGGAACTTAGATGGCAGCTTATGCTAAAATCTAATGTTCCACCTGGTCTTAATGACTATACAAGTATAAAATCTATATTATTGACAAAAGCAGAATATATTTAAATTCAGCATTTTATTTTAATGTATTACGTTTATATATTTGTACATAAGCTTTTGTATTATACTAATATTTTGAGACAGTGCATTTTAATGGAGATGTCTTTTTAAAATGCTTAATTGGTTTTAATGGTTTTAACTATATAAGGTTGTTTGTAGCACTGGTGCTTTCATCTGAAGAAGTCTTGTGATCAGACGAAAGCGCTCATCTGGGGATTATTTGTGGATTTATAAAGGATTCTGCACCTACGTTTGTGGCCTGGATTTTTTATTTTATTTGGTTTATGAGTTACGTTTTATTCTAGTTGTGCTAACATCAACATATAAACTGAAGGACTTTTTCCAGCAAAGTACATTATGATGGGTCAGCAACTTAATAATTTGATTACTAACCAGTCGGATATGAAAGTAAAAACATATGCTTAAAACTTCAGGAAGGTAGAGAAAAGGGAACAATCACATGGAGACTCATAGAATGCTTGATATTTAACTGTACTAAAATTACTGAATCATAGCACTGTTAACTTTTCATGAAATGTTAATGCAATTCATCCAGTTATGGACTAAAAACAGTTTGGAAATTTAAGTGGCTTTTTTTGCACAATGACTCAACATACACAGTAAATGCAGTCTCTAGGTACTTTTAGATTGTTCTGTTTTAGTACCTTACCATTCCTAAGGGTGCATTTTTCTTTAAGTGAGTGAGATAAATCGATCTTGACTTATGAAATCACCTCAGCATGGGTTTCAGCAGACAAAGTCATTGATTCAGATGGAGGCAAGTCCTGATTGTGGCTTTTCAGTGAGATTTCTGTAACCTCTTCCTGCAGTTTCGTCATTTGTCTGCATTTTCTTCTACAACTGTGTGTGTGTGTGTGTGTGTGTGTGTGTGTGTGTGTGTGTGTGTGTAAATGCCCTCAACAGGAAAAATCTGCTGGCTAGAGGTACTCAGGCTCAAACCCTGTACCTTGGGTACAGGAAAAACGAGCCTAAAGTCCCTAGCCACCATCACTTGTGAATGTATTCCTAATATCTTTGGAGTGCCTAAAGTGCAGAAATCCATCACAGAACCCCTTTAGACCGATAGTGTCAGCTAAAAATTCCAAACTCATCCTCTAACCGTGTTTGTAGACCATCGACAAAGATTTAGTTAATCAAACTTCACATCTTATTAAAGACTCATGGGATTTTTAAGTAAACTTACCAATGACTTATGGAGTAGACTGCACCTTTCTTACTATTGATGTGAAAGATCTTTTTACTTGTATCCCTAGAAATGAGGGTCATGAATATTTTGGTGATAGTTTAAATAAGTTTTCTACTTTATCAAAGGATAGAATTTCCCTTATTTTGGAACTTATGGAGGTAATACTTGACTCTAATTATATTAATTTTCAAGGAGAGTATTACCAACAAGTTAGTGGTATTGCTATGGGTGCAACCTGTGCTCTGGTGTATGCAAAGTTAGTGTTATTGGAATGGGAAAACAGGTTTGTATTTACCTGTCCTTTTTTCACTCATGTCAGCCTATACCTGAGATTTTTGGATGATATCTTTGTGTTGTGGAAGGGAACACAAGATACATTATGGAAGTTTATGGAATACTTGAATTCTTGCACATCCTTCCTTTCTTTTACATATACACATAATGACAGGAGTATAAATTACTTGGATGTTACAATTTCTAAAACTATTAATGGATTTAAATCTAACATCTACAGGAAGGACACTTGGTGTAACAGCTACCTCCTTTACAGTAGTTTCCATCCTATAACACAAAAAAGAAGTCTCATTAAAGGCCAGCAGTGAGAATTGCAAGGATGACATCTGACTACGATGACCTAATAGGAGAATTTATATTTTTAGGTAACAGTTTCATGGAAAGAGGGTACCCTTTCGGTATGATTAGGGAAGTTTTGGATGAGGTCTATAATGGTTGGGGTATTAAATATAAGGCTTTACTGGGACATCCTTTGTACATTGTACATGATAATGATAAAGAAAGAAAAAATTTTAATGGAGCTTGTGTCACACAATGCAACATGTTTTCAGACTTATTCACACAAACAGTGAGATCAAATTGGAATTTATTTAAAATTAATAAGGATGTACACAATATAGTGGGGAAAACCCTGTTCACATATAAAGTGGGAAGGAACTTTAAGAGAATGTTTGAACAGAATGACAGAGAAGTTATACAGTATAGAGCCACTGCCCCATGTGGCAGTTGCAGCGTTTGCTCCTTCATTGATTGTGAAGAATTACGTTGAACAATGGCCTGAAAAGCATAGTTAGATTTTGCAAAATAAATTGTAAAACAAAAATGTTGGTTTATATGGCTGTATGCACAAATTGTTGTGCATTCTATATAGGAAAAACAGAAAGATCATTTAAAGATCGTATTTATGAACATCCGTACGACATTAGGACACACAAAGGGACTAGCGCTTTATTTAAACACAGCTTACTATGTTCCTTTGGTGGTTGCAAGTTTGGTATTATTGACATTATTAAGGAATACCAATATAGGGGAGGGATTTGAAAATGCTTTGCTGAATAAGGAACTTAGATGGCAGCTTATGCTAAAATCTAATGTTCCACCTGGTCTTAATGACTATACAAGTATAAAATCTATATTATTGACAAAAAGCAGAATATATTTAAATTCAGCATTTTATTTTAATGTATTACGTTTATATATTTGTACATAAGCTTTTGTATTATACTAATATTTTGAGACAGTGCATTTTAATGGAGATGTCTTTTTAAAATGTAATTGGTTTTAATGGTTTTAACTATATAAGGTTGTTTGTAGCACTGGTGCTTTCATCTGAAGAAGTCTTGTGATCAGACGTAAAGCGCTCATCTGTGGATTATTTGTGGATTTATAAAGGATTCTGCACCTCGTTTGTGGCCTGGATTTTTTATTTTATTTGGTTTATGAGTTACGTTTTATTCTAGTTGTGCTAACATCAACATATAAACTGAAGGACTTTTTCCAGCAAAGTATATTATGATGGGTCAGCAACTTAATACTCTGATTACTAACCAGTCAGATATGAAAGTAAAAACATCTGCTTAAAACTTCAGGAAGGTATAGAAAAGGAAACAATCACATGGAGACACACAGAATGCTTGATATTTAACTGTACTAAAATTAATGAATCATAGCACTGTTAACTTTTCATGAAATGTTAATGCAATTCATTCAGTTATGGACAAAAAACAGTTTGGAAATTTAAGTGGCTTTTTTTGCAAAATGACTCAACATAATCAGTAAATGCAGTCTCTAGGTGCATTTAGATTGCTCTGTTTTAGTACCTTACCATTCCTAATGGTGCATTTTTCTTTAAGTGATTGAGATAAATCCATCTTGACTTATGAAATTACCTCAGCATGGGTTTCAGCAGACAAAGTCATTGACTCAGTTGGAGGCAAGTCCTGACTGTGGCTTTCCAGTGAGATTTCTGTAACCTCTTCCTGCAGTTTCATCATTTGTCTGCAGTTTCTTCTACAGGTGTGTGTGTGTGTGTGTGTGTGTGTGTGTGTGTGTGTGTGTGTGTGTGTAAATGCCCTCAACAGGAAAAATCTGCTGGCTAGAGGTACTCAGGCTCAAACCCTGTACCTTGGGTACAGGAAAAACGAGCCTAAAGTCCCTAGCCACCATCACTTGTGAATGTATGCCTCACATTTATGTACTGTTCCTCTGGTTTGCAGGAGTGGTAAAACAAAACCTTTTTTTCTAAGGTTATAAAATCCGTATTTGAAATGTGTCCCTATTTTGAGGCTGTATTCCCCCATTATTGGCTTTGTTCTGTATTTTTGTGCTAAGAGGTTGAGAGCTATGGTGATTGAGAAGTGAGAACTGCATTCAGTAAATGATATGATAGCCATTCAAGTTTGTCTTCCTGTCTTTCAAGAAACTACTTGTTTAGCTTAGTGGTATGTTGTTCTGACTGTAGTGCATAGGAGTCTGGGTTTGAGACTTGGCAGTGAAGTGCATGGTGGTAACAACACTTTATGCAAGCAACTTTCCAAAATTATACACACAATGTTTCAAATGTGTCTCTGTTTTTTGGCCTTTTGCCCCCCCCCCCAATTGAAAATAAGTTCAAGAAGCTGTGCAACATGCCTATGGCTTACACTCTACTGTGATTCTGTATTTATATATTGTGTGTGGAAGTAGACTGTTATCATGGAAATGTTCTGAATAGGGTAGTTTTGTCATTATTGGTGCATGCATTTTGTTTCATTGCCTACTGGAAAAATGTTTAAACAGTAAATTTAAAATGTGCTCTAACTTAAGTCTAACAAGTGTGCTGTATTATACAAGGAAGATAATTTAATACAATCAGGAAGGTGAATCAAGGAATGCATACATTTATGCATGGCCCTAAAATGTGTTTGAAAACAGCACAGAGGAAAGTGTGAAAGGCTCAAAATCTTGGGCAAATTTTAAGCTTTACTCTTGTTACCAAAGCAATGGATGAAGGTAAAACAGTTCACACCACATTACCTTGACCTGGCCAAGCCTTTTGACACAATCCCCTACTCAGGTTTAGTGCAAAAGATGAATAATATAGGAGCAAACACTTACATCACCAGCTGCATTGCCAACTTGGCTCACAGGATGCAGGAGATCAAAACAGGGGAAGAGACCAGTCACCAATGGAGTCCCCCAGAGTTCGGTGCTGAGACTTTTTCTGTTCAGCATATACATCTCAAAAGTAAAAGGAAATACCAAAGAGCTTTGGTCAGCTAAGTTTGGGATGACTGCAAGCTAGGAGAAGTTATTGAATCCCTAAATGACTTAACTATCATGCAGGAAGGTTTGTCCCAAATAACTGGTGTCAAAACAATGCCCTCTGAGAACTGATCCAAGAACTTCTGTACAGTGACCTAACTTTTGACCAACATGTGCCCAGAGTCATAAGAAAGCCTTTCTATACTGCACAACTTATAAACAAATTGAGTGTGACTAGATCTAGAGATGTTGTTATCCACCTTTACAAAGCTCTCATTATGTCAGTCATTTTGTATAATACCCACTTTGACATGTATCTGTCCAGCCCCATGCAACAATTGGAATACCTTCAGAGATACCTTACTAAAAGGATACAAGTCCTAAACAATAGGTCTTGCATGGACCACCTCAAAGATTTATTACTATATTCAGTATCCTACAGAGTGCTTAGAGGTGACATATCTGGCATACAAAGCATCTAAACTGAATGTTGTGGAGCGATGGATATATATATCCACACAGAGGCTACCACTGTTCCAGAACAGACTATGCATAAAAATAAAGCAAAGCTCATCCATCCATATTCAAATGCAACTTGGATCTAAGGATGGGTAATAGAAAATGTACTCCAGGATTTCCCCTCATGCCACTTATGGATAGAGGCAATTCCTAAATGCTGCATCCCTTACATGGCCCCCTCAAATTATCTATGGTATGATCACAGTTGTTCTCACTAGGGCTAATATATAATTATCAGCCATAGGGATAGCCAAGACCAATCAGAAAATGTCAATTCAAGCACCAAAAGGGAATTGACTAAGCTTAAAATGTCCTCCAAGTGAACCTATGTTATGGTAGCAAATAGTTATAAATAAATTACCCTTTTTAGTTCACTAAGTGCTCCTGTCACCCTCCAAGTCTTTAACAGTGTCCGGCGCCTATGATGTTGGTTTCACAGTTAGACAAACCAATGTAGTAACAGGTGCTGCGAATGGGATCAACAGTGACTAAGTTTTACTTGGTTGCCTTGCACCTCCCATTAATCCATTCAACAATGCAAACTTTCGAGGAACTGCTACTCCCAATGTAACTCATTCTGATGTTTTTATAGAACTAGAAAAATAATTAACTAAACTGAAAAGACTACAATGGGACAATTTATTTGTTGAAAGCAGTTTGAGGAGCCTTAGAGTGCCAAAGGGGATAAGAGTTAAATTACCAGCAGGCAATAATTTTTCAAAGGAATTTTTTGACAATGGCGTGAAATTAATCAAAATTCAATATATGCAGCTCCTTATTTCATTTAACAAAGAAAACATTAACAATCTAGATGACAAGATTCGACTTTTTTAATAAACTGAAAGAAAGAATATCAGTGGATAACTGAGTCCAAAATGTTTATAATTCAAGATCATTTGAATAAACTGAATGAAGTATTACTAAAAAGAAAGACCAAAAACTTTGAAAGGGAACTGCCGAAATTATGAAGGGTGTAGTCTCAGTCTACAGTGTTCTAGCACAGGAAGAGGTGGATTTTCCTCCAAAATGAGGAAGAAAGTAATCAGAATAGTGAAAGTAATGCAATAAGGTGGTCGGAATGCTTGTTCCAAAAGCAAAAAGGACAGGATAAAACGAACACTCAGCCACCAGCAAGAAAACCAGCGTGTTAGTATTCCTCCTCCTAATTTAACAGCTTCTTCAAATACTTCAGCCAGATCTGCTGAAAAAGGACATGTAAACAGGCAGGTTCAATCAGAACTGACAAATACTTCATCCCAACCCATTTTTGTTTATCAGTAAAACAGCAGCCAAACAAGAACATAAGCTCAAGTGACTTTGACCAACAACAAAGGGTATTATGCTAAAAATCAGAATCCAAAAAACTGCAGGAGAAACAACTTCAAAAGGTAGACCTAGGTACTGTATGTTTGAAGATAGTTAATCTAAACTTGATCTAACTGCAATTGAATGTTTGACTTTAAGCAAAGATTGGAATTTTGTTCCTTCCAACCGAGCCAACAAGATGGATACTATCAATAGTTTAAGGGATTATGTAAGGCAGCTAAACTTTAAATTCATTTTCAAAAATCAAGGTTTTATTAGCAACAAGTTTGTGAAGCCTAGTATTTATAATCCACCTCTAAAGAAATTATTACATTATTAAATTGTTAAAATTAAACTATTAAATATGTGTGAAGTTCAACTTTGATAAAAAAAAAAAAATGTCCTTTAGGTATTATAATATGACTTGTGAAGAAAGGACTTTTTTTTATGCTTTAAATTATGATGAAGGTATACTAATTTTTAAAGCAGACAAAGGGGGAACTTTGGTCATAATGGATAGAGAAAATTATGAGTTTAAAATGCTTAAATTGTTTGTTGTCTGACAAAGATTTTTATGACAAAGTTTCTTTTAGAGACGCTAAAAATGTTATTCTTTTATAAATTGTATAATTGAAGAATGGTTCTGCACAGGAAGAATAACAGAAGCTACAAGAAAGTATTTTATGACTGATAACCCTAAAGTCAGCCGAATTTTTGGAATACCAAAAATTCATAAGGTTTTGAATAGCCCTTCCTTAAGGCCAGAAGTTTCCAGTACTAACAGCAAAACTGAGAGTATGGCCATTTATACAGATAAGCACTTACAGCAAGTTGTAGTTAAGAACAAAACACTTATAAAGACATTTTTAATTTTGTCGACAAACTTAGAGATGTCAGAATTTTAGACAATGACTTGTTAGTCACTTTAGACATCAAATCATTATATATGGTCATACCGAACAAAGAAGGTATGGACACAGTTAGGTTAGAACTGATAAGATCTAAAATGTTTTCCAGTAATATGGTGTCTCTTTTGATGGAATTTTTGGATATTATTTTGAGTTACAATTTCTTTAGTTTCAACAATCAATTCTTTAGACAAACTAATGCAGTAGCTATGGCCCCCAGTTACTCAAATTTATTCATGAATAGGTGCGAAACCACCCATATTCTTGATAGTGTCTACATGGACAAAATAGTCACCATATTTCATTTTATTGATGACCTGTTTTTGGTTTAGAGAGGGATTGATACTATTTTGGAAAGTTTTACAACCTATTTAAATGATTTATGCAGCCATTTGAAATTTACTTACCAGTACAACCAAATTTATATTAATTTTTTAGATGTGTGTGTGTTTTTAAGGTAGGGGACAGACTTGCCACCAAAATTTACAAAAAAAGAAGTTCAGAACAATTCATATTTGCATTTTAGTAGTATGCATCCTCATAAAACCAAAATAAACTTAGCCAAAGGTCAACTGATGAAAATTAGTGAGTTAACAGTTAGTGAGGAGGATTATGCAATAGGAAGCAATAATCTTTGTGACAAATTACAAAATAGGGGCTTATCCACAGAGTTTGGTTCTTAATACTAAGTCTATGGTCACACAGCAAAGAAGTGCAACTACATCTAAAAACACAAAAAATCAGAACTAATGACCATACAATTAGAATGCCTGTAATAAATAGTTTGAATTCCAGTGTTATAAAATATAGCAACCAACAAGTGGAATCTTTTTAGAGGAGCTCCTGATATTACAGACATTATTGGTAATAAGAAAAGTGTTTTGGTACCTATCTTTAAGAATAAGGGTGATGTGCAGAGCTGCAGTAACTACAGAGGGATAAAATTGATCAGTCACAGCCTGAAGTTATGGGGTTAAGAAGGAGGAGGTGATTAGTGATCAGCAGTATGGTTTCATGCCAGGAAAGAGCACTACAGATGTTATGTTTGCTCTGAGAGTGTTATTGGAGAAATACAGAGAAGGTCAGAAGGAGTTGCATTGTGTCTTTGTAGACTTGGAGAAAGCATATGACAGGGTGCCTAGAGAAGAGTTGTGGTATTGTATGAGGAAGTCGGGAGTGGCAGAGAAGTATGTAAGTGGTACATGATATGTGAGGGTAGTGGTGAGGACTGCAGTGGGAGTGACAGATCCGTCTAAGGTGGAGGTGGGATTACATCAAGGATCAGCTCTGAGTCCTTTCTTATTTGCAGTGGTGATGGACAGGTTGACAGAGGAGATCAGACAGGAGGCCCGATGTTTGGAGATGACATTGTGATCTGTAGTGAGAGTAGGAAGCAGGTTGAGGAGACTCTGGAGAGGTGGAGATATGCTCTAGAGAGCAGAGGAATGAAGGTCAGCAGGGCTAAGACAGAATATATGTGTGTAAATGAGAGGGAGGGTAGAGGAATGGTGAGGATGCAGGGAGTAGAGTTGGGATCAACAGTTCAGAGTAATGGTGAATGTGGAAGAGAGGTGAAGAAGAGAGTACAGGCAGGGTGGAATGGGTAGGTCTACAAGACAGTAGTGAGACCAGCTATGTTATATGGGTTGGAGACAGTGGCATTGACAAAAAGGCAGGAGTCAGAGCTGGATGTGGCAGAGTTAAAGATGTTAAGATTTGCACTTGGTGTGACTAGGATGGATAGGATTAGGAATCAGTATATTAGAGGGTCAGCTCATGTTGGACAGTTTGGAGACTAAGCAAGAGAGACAAGATTGCGTTGGTTTGGACATGTGCTGTGGAGGGATGATGGGTATATTGGGAAAAAGATGCTAAGGATGGAGCTGCCAGGTAAGAGGAAAAGAGGAAGGCCTAAGATAAGGTTTATGGTGTGACAGAGCAGGATGCAGAGGATAGGAAGAAATGGAAAGAGATGATCCGCTGAGATGATGATTGGTAATAAACCTCTTCTTACACAAAGAAGGGCCAAAGGTTTTAAGAACTTTTTCAAGAAAAACTGAATTTGCCCAAGGTTAGGAACAAAAGGAAAGGCATGATCAAATGTTACAATTGCAACATCTGCAATTTTCTATACACCAAAGAGATGCAATAATTAACAAGATGAAAATTTATATTAATGACATTCTCTTGCAAGTCTAAATTTGGGGTTTATTTAGTATTCTGCACTGCATGTAAATGTTATAACATTGGAGGGACAATATTAGAGTTAAGCAAGAGAATGTGTGAACATAAGTATGCCATTTCTATAGGAGACGAAAATAATGCATTAGTTAAGCATTTTACATTTGGAAACTGTAAGGCTGATTTTAAGTTCTTAGTTTTAGAAGCTTTAAAATATGTGGAATTATGCTTTAACCCTGAAACCGACGAATTAGGATGGCTTGAACATAAGTGGCAGATAAAATTAAATGCATGACATTTTCCAGGCTTGAATAATAGGGAAGCATTCATTATGTTTTTGAAACGCAAAGGGTTAAAACACTGAACAAGCCTGTCATGTGACTTATTAAATGGTTATTTAAATGTTTTGTAATTGTATTTACTTCAGTCTAAAGAAGTCTTTTTAAAGACAAAGGTGTTTACTGAAGTTCTAGTACTACTAAAGCAGATTTTTCTTCACTGGTTTTATTTTCTTTCTTTTAGATTGTTTGGTTAAACCATAACTGAATTTCACTGTTTTTCATTGGTTAGGAAGTGCAGAGGGTTAAGGCTGCAAGCAATAGTGCCTTAGGTACAGGGTTTGTTTTTCTCAGCACTCATTGGCCTACTGTGTGACCTTGAGCAAGTCATTTAACCAGGCAATGCTTCTGGCTAACTTGCAATTTAGGCTATGCTCCTGTATGGTCCCCAGTACCACAAGTGCAGTAACTACCTATGAACCAAAGTTATAATGTAAAGAAAAGAAATTTATTGTAATAAATAAGAACCATGTTGTTTGGGAATGATCAATGGTTCACTTGTTTTTGTTGAATGTTGACAGTGTGTTTATTTAGCTGTGAATAAACTGAACAGCATGAAGCCTAATAGTTTAAAGTTAATATTTTTAAATATGAATACATTTTTAATCTTGCTTTTTCCAGGCACATGGATGTGAAATGAACTAAGTTTGCACTTTAACAGTCTGTCTTGCAACTGGTGCAGATGAGTAAGGCTATGCACTGTTAAAGATCGGTTTCTTGTAGTACAGGGTTTGATTCCCTCAGCCTTCATTTTTTCTCTGTGTGCAGCTGGGCAGTACTCATGGGCTGCTACTGAAAAGGGACTCGTCTAGTGGGCTGTCACAAGCTGTTATATGTTTGCATTTTGAATTTCTGATTCCTTCACATAGATTTCAAAAAGTGCTTCACAGTGTGCTAATTGATTAGGAATCCCAGTACACCTCCTGTAATTTAATGTGCTGCCAGATGCATTTTCACTAAAAGTGAGTTTCAATGGAAGATAAATTTACTGTTTTACATGCTAAGTTTCATTTCATAGCAAGTTTTTTGTTTTGTTCAGAAAATGGTGGTCAGTGCTTTTGCTGTAAAATTTGAAATGAAAGTTTTAAATTAAGGCCAAATCTCTGTGATAATTGTAAAAGTAAAGGAGAGAATAGAATGCATACTAACCAATTTGAACAGTGTTTTTGTCAGCTTGAGAAATATAGACAAGTAACTGGATATTGGTATGGCTGTTGGGGGGCCTGGTCCATTACCCTGCAAAGGGTGCCATTTGACCACAGTCCATCTCTCCTGATGCTGTAGGCATATGCTGCAATACAATGTTATCAGCCATTCAGGTAGGTCAGGCCTGCACTTGGGTCATGTCAGAGGGGGTAGCTTCTCTTGATGACAAGGAAGACATAGGGAGGTCGAAATGAGATGTGGGTGTCCTGCAGGAATGTAAGTGCCCCCTCAAAAAAATAACAGTATGTTGTATGCAGTAATAATTCTGATTTTTGTAGAACTTGTGAGTTGATGAATAAAAGCTGTTGTCATATTTATATAGCCTTTTAATTATTGTGTTTTTATTGTACTTTAGAATTCATTCATTATATGAGTGGATTGTGTAATACAGTCTAAACATGTCACATTTTAGTAATATATTTTGACAGTGCCATCTTTATAGCCTCAAGCAAATGGAAAGCAGTTGACATATATCAGTTTATATAATCTCATTTGGAGTGATTATCAAAACAGTTGGATTTTCAGCATTAAGTCTTTATTGCATATTACTGTGATGCAGACTTCTCTACAATTTTGGACTGTAAAGGATTTCTACATTTAGTTAATAACTGTTTGTCTGTCTGGGATTTAGAGCAGAGAACAACAGCTTTAATGTGCTGTATCCTGTGCGAAGGGTGAAAGGTTTGAATCTTTCCATCTTAAATTACCTACAGTGTAACATTGGGGAAGTCACTTAACTAGAGAAAGAATTACAGCAATTGGGAATTTGGTGGTAGGCTTCTTGTCTCCTGGACTGCATGCCCAGTAACTATGAAACTGTGGTTGTTTTTTTTGACATTCCATTGTATGGCTTACCTAGTTCAGGAAATGTTATGTCAATATTATCAGAACACCATTTTAATGCAGAATAAGCCATTTATTTTTCAAGGGCATAATTCATTGCTCTTGTAGATGAAACACTAAAATGCAAAATTTTTAGCAAACAATCTGTATTACTAATGGTTCTCTTCAATATGGAATTATTCAAATGGTTTTTACTTCTGCAAAGATTGCAAACCTCTCAACTGTACACATTTTTACAGAATGTCCAGATTTTGCCTCTCATTATTCTGTTCTTTATAAAAAATGTAATTTTCTGGCAAATCACAGAGGATTAAAGTCACTAAATAATAAACATTTCATTTTCAGAAATAATTTCCTTCAGAAAATACATGCTAGCCTAAACCCTGCTATTCTAGCAATTTTCTAAGCTTATAAAATTAATATTTAAAATCTGACCCTTGTTTTGTGCCTGTGTCACTGCATTGTTTTCGACTTTGTCCAGATTTCTTGTGCTAAGAGGTTGAAAGGTACGAGAGATTATGCATATTGACTTGGCATATGTTATCAAGTGGTTAACATTTCTCATGTTCTTATTATAAGCACTATCCTATTTGAATTGTGCTACTCATGGCTTGGTCTTATGGTGTGATGCTAATGATCTTTATTCAATTTCATGCAGACCTTCCAGTGCATATAATTTATTTCTTCATAACAATAAAGTGTGTACACAGTCAGCAAAGTGACTACCTTTTGTGGGGTGGCATGTATTTCTAGAATAAAGTACATTTTGCTATTATATTAAAACTCTCATTAATTTAGCTTTGCAGGAATAGTGTACATTTAAATTAAATTGAAATACTTTGCTAAAGTTTCTGTGAGTTTGTATGAAACAAATTTGAAATATGTTGCATTATCCTTATTTTTTGACACACACCCACACATCTGAGAAGGATGCAGTTAACAATGTAGCCATAATTGCTCTATTTGTGGGATATCTGTGGATAAAAATGACACTGCTGAGTTGATAGTCATTTAGCCTCACCTTCTTGGTCAATACCAGCCCCCTCATCTCTCTGCCCTCTACATTTCTCATGGTTTCCTTTTGACTGTCTTATCTTATACAGTCTTCCATTTCTATAAAATGTTCCTTGCTACTTTTACAACTTTCCCATTGCTTTTCTGCATATTACTTTATGGTCTGGTCCATTTTTAAATTTATTATTTCCTTTTGGTTTCCTACATCAGGTACAAGTCATGACACTCATTAACCCATCTCTACTCCTTTCTCATGCTCTCCAGTCACCCTCTCCAAGCACCACAGAGCACAAAACCATCTATATAAAATTCTATTCTGCTGCAAAATCCCAGTGATGCCTTATTCTACTTATACAAAGGCAATTCTTTGCCGGCGCCTCACATACTCCATTTTTTTAATTGTTTCTCTTTCAAAATTTTTTTGGCTTAAATATTTTTGTTGAATTTTTAAAAACATATTTAAACAAAGCCCTTAATACAATCTAAATTCTGAATATAACTATATACAATATGTACACTGCATGTCCGAAGGATAAATAAAAATGTGGTCTTTACACTAGATGGATATCTTTTTAGTTATAAAATGGTCAAGACTTAGTAATGAGACTGTAATCCATTTATAAAACTTTCCAAATACATATGGATTATACAGGGGTATTGCTTGCATAACTAAAATTCAATTAAAGAAATGGTTTTAATCCAAGGATTCTTAAGCAACGGATTTGAAAAAAATATATTTATTGATGATCTCTTTCTGGATAACTTCACTGAGAAGAAATAACAAGTCTTTGAACTGTGGTTAAGAATTTGTTTTCCATCTCTTAGTGATAATTTCTTGCTACAGACACAACTGTCCAGAGTTCACCTGATGTTCTTCGTGTTTCACTGTTGAGTCATCACATTTGGGTTATCTGCCTGCAGGTAGCCCTCAGTCAGCCTGAATACCAGAGTCTTGGGATTTATTTGTCGGAATCTGTCGCTTCTACCATGACGTCAGGACATCTTGGGTATAAAACATGCCGCCAATGCCATTACATCAGTCTTTCTTGCCATGCAGTGTCCGAAGCAGAAGCAGTTTGCAAGTGCTGGTCGGCTGCCTCCTGAAATTATCATTTTTCTAGTTTCAGACCTGAAGTCTTCTAAAAGATAAGTACCCCATTGAGGATCCTTTTTTTTTGCTCTAACCGATGTCAGAAAAAGTTAATAATTGTCTTGCCTGTGGAAAGCAAATACCTCACAAAGATTTTCATTCTTACTTCATCTGTTTATGCCCAGACCACAATGTTCCTCACTGTCAGTTTTGTGCCTTGTTCAACGCCCGAACTATTTGTCATCAGGCTATTTTTGTCACTAATTTCTTTCACTCTCGTTCTCCATATTCCAAAATGGCTTCGATAAGCCATCCAACTAATGATATTCTGAAAAAACATAAGGATAAAGACAGAGACAGACTGCATAAGCCTGTACTCAGAGAGGTGCCTTCGCAGCCCCTGATACTCGCTTCTACAGATTCACAGGCCTCTGCTGAGACCCTTTTGGAGTCCAGTATGCTGCGAGTTGCTTCTTAGACTATTGAATCTGCAGATGTCTCTACCTTGGATGGGTCCAGAGCCTCTGTGCAGGCACCGGCTTCTGAGGGTGTATTCCAACCTTCTGATGCTCATATTAAACCAACATCTTTGTTTTTGACTAAAACTACTGAATTTCTCAGGCCCAGAGTTTGCACTTCACCTAGAAACCCGACGACCAAAGCACATGCTCAAGCTCCCATGCCACGGAAACAAATGCTTAGAATGGCTGATGACCTTATAACTTTAATTAGGGGAAGCCATCCTTCCCCCTCTAAGACAAAGGACTGATTTTCCTTCTGATTCTACAGACCGCGAGCCTAATGACTCTGCTTCCTCTGATTACCAGGACATTTCCTTTTCTACCTATGAGGATTCAGATGCAGAGGAGTCCATCCCCTCTGCCTCCCCTCCAAAGGATTTTTATTTTGGTTAAACCTTGCATACCTTAACAGAGCATTTCCACTGAGAATGCCAGGACTACCCACAGTCCAAAGAGAGACTCAGAGAATTTTTAGACTTGCCTCTGCACAGGCCTGTAGCTATACCCCCTGTTCTGGAGATCGTAGATGATGTCTTCTTGGAATCCAGCCTTAACCCTGATACCTTGCAGCCAGGAAACATGACAGGTACTACAGAGTACATGACTCCCACAAGTTTCTATTTAAGAATCCTACTGCAGATCCAGAGACCATTTCCCAGGGACCTAAAGGCATTAAAGCTACAATAGTCAAACGCCCTACCCCTTTGGACAGGGACTCTAGGGCTTAAGACAGATGGGGTAAGAAGATATACACCTCTGCTACTCTTGCCATCAGCGCTTTAAATTGCCAGTTTCATATGTTGAAGTATCAGCAACATTTTATGGAGCTAACTAAACAGAAAATTATGTTGATTCCGGATTGTGCAGAACATAAAGATTTATATATGTTAATGCATTCTGCTAACTAAGTTGGAAAACATACTTTGCAATGTGGTTTTGATGCCTTAGAAGCATTTTGCAGGGCTGCTGTCACTGGGTCTGTTCTTAGAAGGCATGCTTGACTTAAGGAACATATCTTGCCAGACTGTGTCAAAGCAAAATTACTAGATGCACCACTAAATCAAGAATGCCTGTTTGGCAGTAAAGAAGAAGTCCTCAAAAAGATGGAGGAAAAAGCCAAATCTATGCAAACTGTTAAGTATTTCCTACAGGTACAGCCACCTAGATTCAGTAGGCATTGGCCTTCTAAAAACTTGTCCTTTCCAATTCCTCCCAGAAATTCTCAGTCCTAACCTAGGGGCAGTATACCACCACGATTACAGTCTAAGGGTATGCACAGATCTAAGCAATGGAGTGCTCCCACCTCTAAAACAGGGAGTAGAAAGCCAACATCCTATGGTAAAATCTGACTATGACTTATCCTTAATTCTACAAGCCTTGCCCAAGTACTTGCACCCTTACGAGGAAAACTTGCCCTACATGCAAAAAGCTGGGAGTACATCGCCCAGGACAGATGGGTCTTGAACATTGCATCCCAGGGATACAGATTCTACTTCCACTCACTACCAACCCAAAGTGGATGGCCTGACCTCTCCCCCATACCAGTGGGCAGAGGCCCAAAAGCAAGTATTTTCTCTTCTCAGTATCAAGGCTATTCAACCTGTCCCAGCAGAGCATAGGGGACAAGCTTTTACTCCAGACTGTTTCTGGTACCCAGGAAAGAAAACTCTTGGCGCCCTATAATGGATCTATCTATTCTCATCACCTTCCTGGAGGTTCCAAGGTTCAAGATGCTTACTCTCCAACAGCTGCTTCCTATGCTAGCCAAGGACTCCTGGCTAGCCACCCTAGACTTAAAAAGAAGCTTATCTGCACATCCCCATAAGGGAATCTTGCAGAAAATACCTATGTTTCAGAGCAGGCTCTATGCATTATCAGTTCTTTGCACTTCCCTTTGGCTTATTTACTGCACCCAGGGTATTCACAAAATGCCTAGCTCCAGCCATTGCATATTGCAGGCAGAGAAAAATTCAAATTTACACATACTTGCACAATCGCCTGATTCAGGCAGACAGTCAGGAATTGCTACTCCAGCACCTGACATTTGTAAAGAGACTTCTAACGTCACTGGGGCACACCATCAATAAAAAGAAATCACATCAGGTACCCAGCCAACAGTTTGTATTCCTGGAAGCAAGATTGAACACAACTTCCCAGATGTCATTCCTCACTCCAGAAAAACAAATGTATTTGACAAACTACTTCAATCTACTGGCCACCAAAACCGAGCTATCTGCAAGAAAAATACTGCAAGCCCTAGGGCTCATGGCCTCTTGAAGTCTACTATTTCCATATGCAAGACTGCATATGAGGAAACTTCAGTGGTACTTAAGTCTCTGGTGTCAACTTTCTCAGGACCTGGAAAAAATTATTCCTATCATTCCTTGTCTAAGGGCAGAGTTTCTTTGGTGGCCAGAGGCCTGCTACCACAACAAAGGACTCCCTCTCACTCTACCCCCTGCTGCTCAAACCCTAACAACAGACACATCAGACTATGCATGGGGGGCTCACATGGCAGGAAGAGGTATTCCAGGCAAATGGAGCCCAAAGCAAGTGCACCTGCATATCAATCAAAAAGAAATGTTAGCTGTACAGAATGCTCTGACAGCCTTCAAGCTCCTTATTCTTCCAGGGCAACTATTGATAAACACAAACACCACAGTTATGTGGTACATAAAGAAGCAGGGGGGAAACCATTCCTACCCACTCTGCAGGTTAGCCATGGCTCTGTGGGACACAGCCTTGAGCAACCAAGTGCACCTGCAAGCTCAATTCCTGCCAGGCAAACTAAATTCACTAGCAGATGACTTAAGCAGAAATCTAATGGACCCGCATGAGTGGAAACTGGAACCCAAATCATTCAAGCTGCTGATCCACAGATGGGGGGGGGGCACCAGAGGTGGACCTCTTCGCTTTCCCTTAGAACTTTCAATTGAGCAAATATTGCACCAAAACTCCTCACAGCAAAGCATGGAAAGTGGATGCTCTGTCCTTTACATGGGAAAACCTCTCAATCTATGCCTTTCCCCCTCTGCCCCTCTTCTTGAAGGTTCTAATAAAGACCAAACAGGATGAGCCAAGGACAATCTTGACTGCACCAGACTGGCCACGCCAGCACTGGTACCCATCTTCACACAGTCTGACAGTACTGCCACCATGGCACCTGCCTCATACCCCTTCCCTGCTGTCCCAGCAGGAGGGCCAGATTTTACATCCTCAGTTACAAACCCTGAACCTAGCAGCCTGGTTCATCCCCTGAACCCTCAGTAAACAGTTGCTGGATGTCATCCTGGAGGCAAAAAAGGCCTACTACTAGAAAATCCTATTCAGAAAAATGGAAAAGATACTGTTCTTGGAGCCAGTCTCAAGGAATGGACACATGTGCCCAGCTTTCCTCATATACTAGATTACTTAACAGAAATGTTCCACAAAGGCCTATCCTTCTCTTCAATTAAGATTCATACCTCTGCCATCTCAGCTCATTCTAATACTGAGCCACCCCTCTTCTCTCATCCTCTGGACAAACAATTCTTGAAAGGAGCCAAAAATTTAAGACCCTCCAGGAAAGCTCCCACTCCATCCTGGGACCATAACCTTGTATTGGAAAAACTCATGCTTCCACCCTTTGAGCCTGCTGCTTCAGCAGAGTTTCAATTCCTCTCCTGGAAAACAGCTTTACTTCTAGCCATCACTTCAGCAAGAAGAGTGCCTGTATTGCAGGCCCTTATGGCCGTGGAACCCTTCATTATCTTCTATGCAGACAGGGTTCCCTCAGGACTTAGCCCATCATTTATGCCAAATGTGGTATCTAGTGTGGCTTTAAACCAATCCATTCATTTGCCAACCTTTTTCCCTAATCCTCAGAATACGGGGGAAAGGATCCTGCATTCCTTGTACATGCACAGGCAGCTTTGGCTCTATCTGGACAGGACTAAACCTTTCTGGAAATCTGACCAGCTGCTAGTCAGTTTTGCTACAGGGGCAGAGGGCAAACCATTTCTACATGGATAGCACACTGCATCCATTTCTGCTGCAAACATCATTTGAAACATGTCCCACAGGGGATTAGAACCCATTCTACTAGGGCTACGTCAACCTCTACAGCATTTCTCAGAAAAGTCCCTGCCAGGGACATCCTGGAAGCTACAACCTGGAGCTTGGTACACACATTCACCAAGCATTACCACTTGCCTATCTTTTCTAAATCCAGAGCTGGATTTGCTACAGAAGTCTTACAGGGCCTGCTTGCCAGCCCTAATGCTTCTTGACTGCCTCCACTCATCCTCAGCTTTGGGAATCAACCCAAATGTGACGACTGCAACAGTGAAACACAAAAAACATAGTACAGTTGTCTATACTTACCATAAATGTAGATGTTCAAGTGTATTCACTGTTGCAGTCCTGGTTACTCTCCCTCCAGCTCCCTGACTTCTCTACCGATCCTTTTTGTTTGGCATACCTTATATCATTGGTATTTGCTTTTTGCTGGGGGTGTTCCACATCATGTAATTGCTCCCTATTTAGGGAGCTCCTGACTTCTGGGGCAAGAAAAACTGATGTAATGGCATCGGCTGCATGTTTTATACCCATGACGTCATGGAAGAAGCAACAGCATCCAACACAGAAATCCCAAGACTCTGGTATTCAGGCCGACTGAGGACTACCTGCAGGCAGATAACCCAAATGTGATGACTGCAACAGTAAATACACTTGAACATCTACATTTATGGTAAGTGTACACAACTGTACTTTTTCTTTACTCAATTGTAAATTTTCATAGATATTGAATAATACCAGTCTATTGTTTAAAATAAAAGTAAGACCATAAACTCTGAAGAAAGCCATTTATACTTTTCCAAAAAATATTGTTGTGAGGAGCAGGTACAAAACATATGTAACTAATCAGCTTTACAGAGTTGTCTATATCTTCAACACTCATTATTACTATTTGTGCCAAATTTAGCTATTCTATTTGGAGAACTTGGAAGTAAATATGCACAAAATTGAACCCAGAAAGTGTTTTGTACTGATTTCGGTATATTTGTTTTATTAGTTTCAGAATGTAAACTTGTGTAATTTATTGTTATAAAAATCCAAAATTATTATTTGGATTGTGGTTGTATAAAATAAAATTTTTATATAACTTAGAAATTATATTTTGGAGGCTAATTCTGTTAAATAACATTTTTAGAATATCTGTATTAGGTTTGGGGTATACCTATATTGAGACTGGGTTAAATATAAAACTGTATTTTGTGTATGACTTCTTATATTTTGTAAGTGCTAACAAACTTGGGGATCTACATTAAATTATGATTAGAGTTTCTACGGTTTTTAATGCAGTCTTTTTAAAATAATTATGCCAGCTAATAGTTTTTTTAGTTGCTAATTTTTTGTAAGTTAGCAGTGTTAAAGTAGTACTCAGTAACAATAAATGGTATCAATGTGTCAGGTATTTCCAAAAATCATAGTCAAGAATTTTTTAAAATTTAATGTAGTTCAATTGAGTAGGATAGTAAATATTATATTGGATGAAACTGCATATATGTAGCCTCATTATGTTATCTATAATTTCATTTGAGGTGACATTAATTTTCATTTTTTATAATTAAACATAAATATATGTAATAATTTCAAGTTTACCATAAATCCAGAGTCTAGACAATTTTAAGAATTCTAAAAATAGCTGCCTTTGCATACATTTTAAGATCTGGAAAATGTATACCTCTGAGTATCCATGATCTTATGTGGTTTTATGTGATAACTAAAATCAATTCTAGGTTTTTGAGGATACCATAATAACTAAAGGAGAATTTTGATTGTTTTAAATGAACTTTATTTGGAGAGAGTACTGATGTTTGCATTATTTATAAAATTTTTGGTAACAATCATTTTCATTAATTAAAGTTTGTCTTCAAGTGGCAATTATTTTATTTCAGGTAGATATATTTTTGATTTCAACTAAAACTGTCATTATTAATTTTTCAGAGTATTTTTTGGATTAGATGTATAGTAGTGTTTTCCTAATTCATTATCAGGTGGTTATATTTTTGATAGTTAAATTATAGACCTGAAGCCATTTCAAATTTATGAAAAATGATGCAATTTCATTTAAGGATTCCTCTGGATTTACTTTGATTTATATTATGTCATCAGCAAAGAGCATTATTTTTGAATTATAGTTTTAATTTATTTTTAAGTCTTGTATTTTATATCGGACCTTATGAAAATTGCTAAAGTTTAAATAGCTAAATCAAAAGGTAAAGGAGACAAATGTCAGCCTTGCTCTTGCTATGGGTATTTAATCTGAGGAGAAAGGTCCAAGCTTTATATAGGCCTTGTTATCTTTGTATAGCTTTCTTAAAACATCCATGAACTGAGATTGAAATTCATATAATTCATATAATTCAAAATCATTTGTTTTTTTTATATGCTGCTGTTATTTTTTTCCCAAGATGTGATGTATCTTTATATTGTATTTAGAACTCATCTTCATTTTTTTTTTGCATTAATTCAAATTATGTCTGTTCTGTTATTTCTCTAGCTTTTTCTCTCTCAAAGCTGAAAATGGACACACCCCAGGAGTGTCGGACTCTCGGTTAAAAAAAATAAAATAAAATAAATAATTCTAATGTTTTCTATAAATTCCATTTTATTGAATCAAAAGCTTTTTGATCTCTAAACTAATGAAAAAAGAACTTCTTGTTTTGTATTTAATGCAATGTCTAGGAGTGTAATTATTTTATTTTAATGTTATCTTGAGTTTGTCTTTTATATATAGGATCATAGGAAGTTACTAGGCTATTGGACCTGAGGCTTTACAAGCCTAGCCAAGAATTTAGCCCATGTTCTAACATGTCAGCAGCCAATGCCCCTGTCCAGCAGCGATCCAGGTGGAATCCCAGGGGATAACTGTTCCCCATCCAGTCATCCAGGATGTGCTTAAAAACGGTTAATGAAGTATCCTGCTTGACACAGAGACAGAGTCTATTCCACAGAAGGGGGAGTCTCTGGGATACAAATCTGTCCTGCCAACAAGTCCTACTAATGTCATAAACCAGGTTGAGGTTGAGCCTGTGGGTTACTTGAGTGGAGCTTGACTTGTGGATATGCAGCAGTCCCATCAAGGTGGGGTCTGAGATTGGTTTGTTGGGCAGACAGATGTCACCTCTAAGGAGTCTATATGATACTGAGTAGAGGGACAGGGCTTTTAGGCTATCTGTGTAGGGTAGATGTTTGTGGCCCTGGATTCTCCTGGTGAGGAACCTCTGTGGTCTCTCCAGCTGCTGTATGTGCTTTGTGATGTACATGCTGAAAGGGGCATGTTACTCAATAATGGGTCTTATAAGGGAAGAATATAGGGATGTTATGACCTCGTCACTGGATGAGATACCCTTCTTAATAAGGTGCATCCTGTAGAAAGCTTTCTGTACCATGGAGGCAATATGTTGGTCAAAAGTCAGATTGCCATCAACCTGGGTACCCAAGTCCCTCACAAATGATTGCATGGTTAGGACCTTGTTATTAATGTGATAATCTGTGGTGATGTCACTCTCCCAAAGGGGATAATGATGCATTTTTTGGCATTCAGTTTGAAGCCATGTTTCTGGCACCAGTCATTTGTTTGGTTGAGACCCTCTTGAGGATGTCCATATCACTGGGGGATTTGGTGACAGCACCCAGCTTGCAGTCATCTGCAAACTTGGTCAGCCATAACTCACTGATTTTGGCTTGCAACTCAGAAAAGTATATCCCAAACAACAGAGGCCCCAAGACCGATCCCTGGGGTACACTGCTCATTACGAGTCTACCGCTACAGGTGGCTTCCCCAATTTTGACTAGGTGGGTTCTATCAGAGAGCTAGTTTACTACCCATCTGGTAACATAGTTCAGACAGTTTATCTGTTATACCGGAGTGGGGAATAGTATTGCAGGCTTTGGCCAGGTCAAGGTAGGTGGTGTGCACCAACTCCCCCTCATTCATGGCTTTGGTGACTGTCTTAAAGAAGTCGACCATATTTAACAGGCATTACCTCCCCTTGACAAAATCAAGCTGTGTGGGATTGTGTGTATGGAGGTTGCCAATGTCCTTGTTAATGAGGTCCATGATAATACATTACATGGCCTTGCAGATCAGGCTAGTTAGGCTGATGGGTCTATAACTTCCTGGATTGGTGTATGCACCACCTTTGTGCAAAGGGATGATGGTGACTATCCTCCACTTGGCTGGAAAGAAGCCAGCACTGAGGCTTTGGTTGAATAGGTTGTCTAATGGTGCTGCAAGTTCCTGCCTGAATTCATGTAGGATGCAGCCTGGGATGTTATCAGGTCCCATGAAGGCCGTAGTTTTTGCCTTTGAGAATGACTTGCTCCCTAGAGATAGGGGGGGGCAGGTGCTGGAGTTGTCCTGATTTACTGATGGGTGGACAGAAGGGTGAAGTTTTTACTGAACCTGTCTGCCAGCAGGTTGGCTATATCTACAGCATTTGTGTATGTGGTGTAGTTGACCACCAGTTCTGAGCAGATCCGAGCGCTTCCTTTGAGATTGCAGACACGTGTAAAGAAGGCCTTACAATTGTCTTTAGTAGATGTGGCCAATATGAACTCGAAGTTTGCTTTGAAGGATTTCACTTGTGTTCTTATTTGCTAGTTCAGGCTAGAGAGAGATTGCTTCCAATTAGGCACCTGCTCTTTCTTGTCCTGGACAGCAATTTTTTTCTTTTATTATATAGATTATTTATTGGTTATGTCCACCAGACAGATTTACTCTTCCTTGAGGAGAATGATTTCATCCTGTCTGGTATTCTGATTCCATGCAGCTATATAAATGCTCATATAGTACTTTGGTGTAGGTTTGGACATTTGTGCCCATTCCTACGTTGGGAGAAGGGGCTGTGAAACGGTTTATACCTTCCCTCAGGAGGTTGTAATCCGCTTTGGAGAAGTTTTTATGTTTGACCCTAGGAAGGGGGGGGGGGGTTCGTGGGAGATGTTGCCTTGGAAAGTGACTGCTTTGTGGTTGGATCGTACCAGGGAGGATGACACTGTAGGGATGCTGCAGTGGTTACTCATATTGTTTAATAGCAAATCCAAGATAATAGCACCTCTTGTGGGGGTGTCGACCAGATGGTCCAAGGCAGTTGCATTGACAAAACCAAGGAATCTCTGGGCATGTGTGTTTTGGCATGAGTAGTTCTTCCAGTCTATGGTTGGGTAGTTAAAGTCACCCAGGATCTAGGTAAAGGGTTGAATCTTGATAGATTCTAAGAGATCCAGACAGGTGAACTGGACATCTTGAGTCAGTTGGAGGCCTTTGTAGCTAGCTATGATTTGAATAGGAGTCTTGTCAATGGTTAACTGCACCTGGAGTGTCTCCTGTGCATCATACTATTTGACCAGTTGAAGTGTGCATGTCTTTAATATATATTGAAACAACACCTCCTTTTGCTTTGCTGCCCACAGTTTGCAATCTGAATGTCTGATAGGATCAGTAACCTAGTATGGCTGGGGTGCTCTCCACAGCTTTGAACCAGGTTTCTATGACTGCACAAATGTCAGCATCTTCCAGGGTTAAGAATGCTTGCAATGAGTGCAGTTTCATTGTTAGACTTCTAGCATTTAGCAGCATGATCTTTAATTTGCATTTTTTATGAAGTTTTCATGTTGGTAGTTTTGACCTCATGGCATTGCCTAAAAAAAAGGCAGTATGGGGGAGGCAAGAGCGTTTGCCAGAAGCCTGAAGTGCAAGGGAGAGAGAGAGGCTTTCTCTGGCAAAGCATCATGGTTTGTCAATTATGTCTTCCCAGGCTTGGAATAACACAAGAAACTAAGCCAATTTTTAAAATATATAAATCTTGACTGATCTGAATTTATTATATCAGGGAGGAATTTCTTTAGTGTATTGGATATAATGGATATGAAGATTCTATAGTCAACATTTAGGAGTGATAACACTATAACAAGTACAAAGCAAAGGCTTTTATTTTCTTTAGTATTTGGAGAGATTATTGAATATCTCCGTGAAGGTGGAATTTTCCCATTTGATTTTATTTCATTAAGAACATTATGAAAAAACTAATACCTGTTGAGGGACTGTTTGCAGTCTTTCTGTTATTACATCATAGATTGCAGGAGATTTACTGGTTTTCAAATGTTTTATTTTTTTCAAAAATTTCAGTTATAGATATTTTTTTAAGCAGTCCATCTTATAATGGGAAGATTTTTTTCAAGAAATATTATCACAAAATAGTTCTATAGTTGGGTTATAATTCTCTGATGAAATTTGATTTAATGTTAAACATGTTGTCTAATAACTTCTAGAATATCTCTAATCTCTGTAAAATCCTTATCATTTATGTGATTTTATTCTCTCATTTATTTGATTAGGCTTAGATTGTAGTTTTACTCTTTGATAGGTTACTTATGTTTTGGTGAGGTAGAATGTAAGGCTAATTTAAAATTTTCTAAGGCTAGAGCTATTTTATGTGATACAAGACCAGAATATTTATTTAACATATTTCAGTTTTCTTAGTTTTATCTCCTGCTGTTTCAACTTGACTTTATTTTCCTTTAATATCTAGCAATTCCCTATCTTAATCTTTTTTCATATAACAAACTAATGATCTACCATATATGTAGGCCTTAAAGGGGTCACAAATTATGAACTTATCTATTTCTTCATTATTACTGACCTGCACACAAAATGGTTTCTGACTGAAACCAAAATTTAAATTCCTTTGAGTCGATGATATAGGAAGATAGTCTGTTCATTACTGGAAGTTTTTTTTTTTTTTTTAAGATTTTTGATAACCTTAATATAAGAGCACTGTGATCCAAAAAGGCACTCCAGAGACCACCAGACAATTCCCAGAAACCCAATTTATTTAATCACAACAGGAGGCAGAAATAACACATAACTATACACATAGAGGTTGATAAGGGTATAGGTTATGAACATGCTTTTATTACAGAGTTTAACAGTGATCCAGGGGTTATTAAAAATATTATGCAACGTAAATGCCAGAGGTTTGCAAACCTGTCTAACCTAGGAGGTATATCTGTTACCCCTTTTAAGATTATTTATAGTAGGGACCTTAACATTAAGGACTTGTTAGAAAGCATCAATATTAAAAGTAGTAATTGCAACAGGGTGAGTTACATGTAAATGTGGTTCTTGCCTGCAGTGCAAGATTATTATTAATAAAGAATCTATTTTGTTGGCGGTAAGAGACAGGTACATAGCAGGTAGGGTTCAGAGTACCTGTGATTCCAGTGGGGTGGTTTACATTGCCTTGTGCAACAATTTTATAGCATTTTATGTGGGCAAGATCGAAAGAAAATTGATAGGATATATGAACTTACATATGATATACTTACTATAAATTTGAGGAGTGTGTTGTACAAGCATACCCTTACTTGTTTAGAGGCTAAGTTCTTATTCTTTGTTTTGGAAGAAATTCCCACAGATACTAGAGGAGGTCTGTGGGAAACTAGAAATGAGCACAGGGAAGTTTATTGGCAAACCCTTTTGGAAGCCAGTATGCCTCCTGGACTTAATGATATTGTTTCCCTTACTCCTGTCTTGAAGTTAACGGCAGCAAGATTGAGAGAGATTTGTAAGAGTTTTTTTTCTGTTGTAATTATTAATTAGAATTTTACAATAATGCTAATTGTTTTAATTTTTTTTTTATATTTGCCCTTGTGTGTGGTTTTAAATGTATTTGAATTTATAATTTTTTTTTTATGTGAAGGTTGCAATTTTCAATAACGACAGTAGATGGTGGTAAAGTTTTATTAATAGCAATTCAGGATACCAATGCATATGATTGTATAGTCATTATGTATTCCTTAAAGAAATATATTTTTTAAGTTAATATATAGGGAGTAAAGTTGAATGCAGTTTTCTCTATAGTAGTTGTATGTTCTTTGTTCTTCTTTTGGCTTTTCCCTGTTAGGGGTCACCACAGTGGAACTCCGGTCCGCTAATGATTGGCAGTAGATTTTTATGGTGCCGAGGTGCCAGCCCGACGCCCAACCTTCAACGAAGGCATGCCCATTCACGCATGTCTTTCGAACTCCACTCGACCACGGGGAGGACATGCAGACTCTACACAGAAGGCGCTCCAGCAGAGAACTGAATGGGTGAACCTCTTGCTGTGAGGCAACAACGCTACCGCTGCACCACCGCGGCTTATCTATAGTAGTTATATGTATGTTATATATATGTACTATGTAGTAAAAATATATTTTATCTACAGATAAAAGTTCATTTATGAGGATGTTTTAAGATTTTTTATTTAATAGTTTTTAAACTGATTTTTAATTTATCTTTAAAATGAATGTTGAATTTTATTGGTGGTTCATGTTTTAAGGAGGGTTTATAAAGGAGGAGATTGTTATCAGGAAGTGTTTTTACATCTGATAAAGTCTTTTGAGACAAAAAGGCAGTGAATAGTTAAGCATTTACGTTTTGGAGCGATTTTGCTTTCTTGTGTACAGTTGCATGTTATTTGTGCCTCCTGTTATGATTAAATACATTGGATTTCCCAGAATTGTCTGGTGGTCTCTGTAGTGCTACTTTTTCAGTTTATTGTTGGCACTTTATCCCTACCTGTGTCATTTACTAGTTTTAAACTAAGGGATACTTTGACCGCCTTTTTCTAGTTGTGTACCGGGAACCATGACTTTAGGAAGCAGGGAATTCAGTGATCTCAGAAAACTGGTTGGCCAGCTAATACAGTTGGTTGAATTGTGGACACCCATTTGTAGTTCAGTTGATTCAGGAGCCACTATGAACTCATTGCCAGGTAATCCGGAGGCGTGGAAACCTCCAATGACCGAAGCATGAAGCAAAAAACTTTTAGAAAGCACAACGGTGTTTCTTTTAACAACGAAGGGAGTTCGGATATTGATGCAGATTGCCAAGGAACACCGAGAACATTGGTATAAGGGATCGCTGATAATGGAAATGAAGAACTGAACAGAAATGACATACAAGGAATGAACATTGTTCAAGGTGACCATAATCTTAACCTTAACAACAGTTATAACAGTAATGTTGACTTGAATTTAAATTTTTGGCTGACTAAAAAAATTTGCATTATTAGTCAGCCCATGGAGACTGGACATATTAATGCCAGTAACAATGATAGTTATCTTGATAATGCTAAATGTTTGGAATTTTATTTGTCCAAATACAGATTCTTGAGTACTGACAATATGTATTTTAAAAAAAATGTATGAATTGTGGTGTTGTGCCTTAGGAATTGAGAATGTGGACATACCAAAACAGTGTGCTTGAGGGTTCTAATTTCCATAAAGAACTAGTGATTATTTTTGACATGAGTGGTATGGAAATTATGAGAGCCCTCATCAAACACAATGAAAAGGAAATGGATATTTGGGCAAATAGAAAGTGTAAACCATAAGATAGTTAATGATTTATTGTTCATAGTAGAGGATTATAAGAAAAAATATTTTGAAGTTAGGGATTATGTAGACAAGAAATGTCAGATGACTCTTAACAAGAAGAAAAGGAAACTTGAGGGGAACAGCATTGCGTATTCGGAGAAGCATAGCTACCCCAAGCCTAGGGCTTACACAAACCACCATAGATGAGATGAGAGATATGAGGTGAATGTGAGTGATGGTAGATTCAATGGTGTTGAGGAGGAATTTTATGAAGAGGGGAAATAGATATGAGGTAATAGAACCCCCATTTTAATTGCCAGGAACCTTTAGAACACCCCCCCCACACTGCAGACATCAGAGAGGTTAAAGAACAAGCAGCCTGTGCACTACAATTATGACAGATGGAGGGGGAAAGGTCAAAGGAGGTCTTGACTATACAGGACGGGCATGTAAAGAAGATTATAAAGGAGGGGTTTAAATTGTCCTATAATGGTTAAAATATAATCAGTTATAGTGATGTGGATGAAGGGCATTTTGGGTTGTTTTCCAAAAGATTTAATTTTATTCCAAAAAGTGCAATATCAGTAAGTTAACTATAGATTTAAAATAGTTTCTAAGAAAGAAGAATTTGGAACTAATTTATGGTATTAATAGTAAGGGTACAAGAAAAGGATGAATTTAAAAAACTTACTTTTAGCCCACCATTACACCCCCAGTTAAAAAAATGTTGAAAATGAATTACAAAAGGGTGTTTTAGGCAATAAATTTTCTTCAACTTTGCACAAGAGTGAAAAAAGAGTGCTGGAAGAATTGAAGCAAAATAAGTTATTTAGGGTAATGAAACACGATAATGGGGAAGGGACTGTACTTATGAACATGGTTAATTATGAAGCTAAGATGATGGAAATACTTGGTGATTTTAACAAGTACATTAGAGTCTCTAAAAATGAGATTAGCATTGCTTATATGCACATATATTTACTATTGGAGGGATTTATTGATTTGGAAACCTTATTTCTGCATAATGATAAGCCAAGGGTTCCAACACTATTTGGTATCCCTAAGGTTCATAAGGATCCCTTAGATCCTTCCCTAAGACCTATAGTATCTGCCAAAGGCTCTGTAACTGCCCCCTTAGCCAAATTTTTAGATGTGAAATTAAAAATGATCCCAATGGAAGATGAAAATGTTTTGTGGGATTCCTGGGATTTTTTAAGGATAGTCAAACCCAAATTATTTCAAGAGCAGTTATTTGTAACTATAGACATAGTTGACTTGTTTGGATGTATTCCACATGTGGATGGGTTAACCTGGCTTGAGGAAGCCCTTTGAATGTTTGGCGACTTTTGTGTTTTAGAGTTTATTGAGATGGTTTTAAAGAATAATTTTGCATTTTTTGAAGTTTAATTTTTACAGCAAATCAGTGGTGTGGCTATGTGGGTGAGGTGAGCCCCACTATATGTGAATATAATTCTTACGGTATGGGAATATTTGTTTATTGTTAATTCACATTACAAAGATTGCTGGATATTATACAAAAGATTTTTGGATGACATTTTTTGGGTAGCTACAGAAGATAAATTCATAGAATTTTTTGAATATATCTGTTAACTACTAGTTTTTTACGTTTTACCTACCATACTGACCGTGAAAAGGTTAATTAATTATTTAGATGTCACATTATATAAACATGAAGGGGCTTTTAGATCAAAAGTGTTTAGGAAAAAAAAAATTTTCAGACTCTATTATACAAGTGCACACCTCTATGATCAGACAATTGGTATCATTAAGGGGCAATATGTAAAAATTAGTAGAATGACCCCATATGACCAGGATTTTAAAAGGGAATGAGATATCTTTTAGAGGATGTTTTTAGAAAGGGGTTATCCCACTGAGTTTATAGAAAAAAATTATGAAGAAGCTTTAGAAGGAAGGAATGGAAGATTTGCACGTATTTTAGGTTTAGAACCTTTTAATTAGAACAATCAGGTAGCTGATGGAACTTTGGGGAAAAAAGGTTGGTAGGGGTATAGGTTATAGGTTCATAGGTTGGTACTAGCAGCTTGGCCCCTATCTAGTAGTGCTGTTGGTGTGATCCCCAGTGCAAACTTTCCGTTACCCATCCACTCATCAAGGTTCCTCTTGAAGAGTGACAGTGAGGGGCTCTGTCTTATGTAGATTGGGACCCTGTTCCATAGTAAGGGAAGTCTCTGCATATCCCTCCAGCATGTTCTATTCATTGCTGTGTTGAGGTTTATATGCCAGTAATCCTCTTGGTTAGGTACCTCTGTGGTCTCTCCAGCTGCTGGAGATGTCTAGCCAAGTACATTCCAATTGGTGCACTGTACTCAATAATGGGTCTGAGGTCTGGATTGACATAGATCCTACTACTCTTACTTTATGGGATCTGTCTGAGAGCCAGTGTGCGATCTATCTTGTGAAGGGTTTATGCCCAGGCTGGTGAGCTTATCAATAATACCTGAATGGGGAATGGTGTCAAATGCTTTAGCAAGGTCAAGGTAAGCCGTGTGTACCAAACTGTGTGGGATCCAGCGACTGGAGGTTCCAATCTCCTCCATTTATGAGTTCCATAATGATCGCTCCCAGCCTTACCTTACAGACTGGTCAGGCTTATTGATCGGTTGAGTTCTCAGTCAGTTTGGCCCCACCAGATGCGTTGTTAATTCCTTTTTCACAGATGAGATATGACAGCCTGGGACACCCATCTGGTCCATGGGAGGCAGTGTTTTTTTTTTTAGATAGAGCCTTGTTACCCAACGTTAGTAATAATTGGACTTACAATCATGGGATGGGTAATAGGCCCTAGGGTGATGGGGATTTGCACTGAACCTGTGCACTGAACAGCCAAGGCAAATGTCAGAAGCATCTGATTTCTAACTATATTCTATGAAAATGAAAGGTGGATGCATGCTAGTTTGATGCAAATATGTACTTCATTTAACATTTTGTGTAATACTCAAAGGTTGGTCTGTGTATTAAACTGAATACTTTCATTGGTCTCTCCTGGGCATGCTTTTATTACAGAGTTTAATGGTGATTTGGGGGTTATTAGATATATTATGTAATGTGAATAGCAGAGGTTTGCAAACTTGCCTGATCTTGGAGGTATTTTTGATACCCCTTTTAGGATTATTTGTAGTAAGGGCCTTAACATTAAGGACTTGTTAGAAAGCACCGATATTAAAAGTAGTAATTGTAATAGGGTGGGTATATACAAATGTGGTTCGTTCCCATAGTGCAAGTTTATTATTAATAAAGAATCTGTTTTGTTGGAGGTTAGGGGCAGGTACATAGTAGGTGGGATTTGTAGTACCTGTGATTCCAATGGGCTGGTTTATATTGCTTTGTGCAATAATTGTACAGCATTTTATGTGGTCAAGACCGAAAGAAAATTGAGAAGAAGGCTAGATGAACATGCATATGATATACGTTCTACAAATTTGAGGACTGTACTGTACAAGCATACCCATACTTGTTTAGGGGCTAAGTTCTTATTCTTTGTTTTGGAAAAAATTCCCACAAATATTAGAGGAGGGCTGTGAGAAACTAGAACTGAGTACAGGGAAGTTTATTGGCAAATCCTTTTGGAAGCCAATAAGCCTCTTGGACTTAATGATATTGCTTCCCTTGCTCCTGTCTTGAAGTTAAGGACAGGAAGGTTGTGAGAGATTTGTAAGAAAGTTTTTTTCTGTTTTAATTAACAATTAGCATTTTACAATAATCTTAATTGTTTTAGTTTTTTTTATACTTGCACTTGTGTGTGGTTTTAAATGTATTTGATTTTATAAAAAAAAAATTTATTGTGAAGGTTTCAATTTTCAATAATGATAGTAGAAGGTGGTAAAGTTTTAGTAATAGCAATTCAGAATACCACAATGAATAGGATCATATATTCATTATGTATTCCTTAAAGAAATATATATTTTAAGTTACTTTATAGGGAGTAAAGTTGAATGCAGTATTTAATAGTTTTTATATAGAGATAAAAGTTTATTTAATAGCTTTTAAACTGATTTCTAATTGATCTTTAAATTGAATTTTATTGGTGGTTCGTGTTTTAAGGAGGGTTTATAAAGGACAAGATTATCATCAGGAAGTGTTTTACATCTGATAAAGTCTTTTGAGATGAAAATGCAGTGAATAGTTGAGCGTTTATGTTTTGGAGTGATTTTGATTTCTCATGTACAGTTACATGTTATTTCTGCCTCCTGTTGTGATTAAATAAATTGGATTTCCTAGAATTGTCTGGTGGTTTCCAGTGGTCCATTTTTGGTAGTTTACCAGTTTATTGCTGGCACTTTATCCCAACCTGTGTCATTTACTAGTATTGTGATCTGATAAA
The DNA here is from genome assembly GCF_019279795.1 of Protopterus annectens. Lineage (NCBI taxonomy): Eukaryota > Metazoa > Chordata > Ceratodontiformes > Protopteridae > Protopterus > Protopterus annectens. The sequence continues at coordinate 1,579,187,253 of NC_056743.1, forward strand.
GTACAGGGAATTATAGAGAAATTGTTTACTTTAGTTGTTTGCTCATAAGATGTTAAAATTTTATCTACCCTGGTTTCTGTACTGTAATTGTAGTAGTAGTCCATCTCTTAAAGAGAAGACATCTTTAAGTATTAGAAGCTCAATCCATTTATTGATTTAGGTATGGGAGTAATCATTAATTTTCTAGTAGCTGTAGTATGTGATTTATTAGACAATTAAAATCTAGCCCTATTATGCTACTTTTTACTTTAACCACCCATCCATGGAAGCTAATTAAGAGTAGGTAATGACCACAATTCTATTATTGTATTTCATTTCTGTTAATGTCATTAGACATTCTCAATCTTCATACTTGTATAGCATCTATGGCATTAATATATATTTATTACATATCATAACTCCTCTACATCTGCTCTTAAAAGTTGCTTGAGCTAGAATTGCAAATTGACTAGGACTCCAGATATTAAAGTGCTTAAAATGAGTTTCATGAATTAGTGTTACATGAAAATTATTTATATTAAGAACTTTTAATAGGTTTTTGTTTTGTTAGGATTATTTAATCCATTAATGTTTACAAAAGTTAAAGATGATTTCATTTTGTGAGTTAGTGGAGAAGATAATGTGCTTTAAATTAATTAACAAACATAACTGCAAATCTCAGTACCTCCAAATCATGTTAAAACAGGTTCATAGAATATTTCAGACATGCCTGTTGAAATATAACAACAAATGAGTAAAATATGTTACAGAATAACAACTTTATGCATAGAATTAACTATAATTCCTAGCCTAGAAGTTAATTTCTCTGCAGACTATTACATCTCAGCAGAACCCTTCATAAAGCCTTACTGGATTACATTAGACAACTATAAGCATCAGAGAACTGAAACAATAACATTACATCTTGAAGAACAACTTAGACTATTTATCAAATGTCTCAAAAACATACATGCTTACATTCTTGTGTCCTATACTAAATGAAATATTAAGGATTTAACAATATGCATTCTTTATTTGTAATAAATCTTAAATATTTGCCTTAATTCATGACTTTATGGCTGAATGTTCAAAGTGTCACTTCTAGGATGTTATTACATTATATATGTTCATCTTGGTTAAATAGGTTAAAAGTAGTTCAACTAGTATATGCCAATGACCACAGAATCTCACTGATAAACACCAAGAACAGAATACAAGGAAGCCAGGAATGAGAGCAATAAAACTGCACCATTTTAATAACACTTAGAAAAACTGTTACACGCTTTCATCCGACAGTATAGACTTTTGTCATGTTATGACATCATATGAAGTATTTATCCAAAAGAAGTCTATATAGCAAATCATATTTCAAAGGTCTTGTCTCTCAGTTACTTTCAAACTATTAAATAAGTTCATAATCTTAATATTACTCATCTTGTAATAACCATTCAGCAGATAAAAGAAATATGATTCCCAATATTAAGACTCTGAGAAGTCAAAAATCATTCCCTGCCATAGAACACCATCCCAAAAAACTGGTGATCAAGTATGACAATATTTTGTAATGTCTCAGCATCTGTTGGAAGCACCATTCTCTACAAAATATGAAGGACCTGCAAGCCAACTCAATACACTATGTTATTCAGTCATTAGTAATAAACTGGATCACTGATACATACTTGTCCCCATTCGATGCAATGAACAGATATACTTGAGAATTTTATGACAAAATTTTAATCCTAATTCCTTATACCATGTTTAGCATTACATTCATATGATGCTCTCAGACTAAAGAACCTGTGGTCTGTACCATTAACAATATTCACAAGATTGCCTCTATAGCAAAAGAGGTTATAACCCCTCTATAATCATCACTAATCAGGCCCATAATTGAGTATAATGCTGCTTTCAGCATGTACCATACGCAGCAATTGGACAGACCTCAGAGGTTTCTGACCAAGATGATCAAGGGACTCCAGCACATTCCTTACACATACCGACTAAAAGTCCCAGTCACTATACTCATTATTATAAACTTTGTAGGGGAGACTTATGCCTGGCTTACAGAGCAATTTCTGACACAAACCTAATGAATTTGCTGCACATCCGTAAATCAAATGGGGCTAGAGGTACCCGTTCCAGGCACCTAAGTATGTCCTGCGACTTGACTTTGATATGCTGAAGGTACAGATTTTTCTCCCGGCATCTGCCGAGTCTTTGGAATAGGCTGCCAACTCATGTGAAGCAGAACACCTCTAGGACACTGTTCAAAAGGAACCTGAATGAGTGGATGGGGCACTAAATTCTTACTGGGGCACAACCCTCCTGGACATGGGCAGCCATTAATAAATACAATCTTGGGTATTGACTAGGGTATCATGAAATTGCTAGGCTTGAAATGACCTCTGGGTTGATAGCCTAGTAACCTATGATCCTATGATATGTGTATACATTAATCACAATGGGATAATATAAAGTGAGTCATTTGTTTCTTAAAATAGACATTTTCCTTTAAGAAGAAACATGAAATGGTCACCCTGTTGCTTACATTTAAATGTATACAGATAAAGGAATCATTAATGCAAGTGGGTATTGTCTGTTAGAAAATGAAGAAGTGTTTATTATTTGCTAATTTGATAGAATTTTGAGTAGGTGAAAGAAGTCTAAACTATTAGTAAGTACTGTTAATTGAGTTAGAATGTGAAGAGTGTCAAGAAGAAATGTCTTTTAAGTTAATGCTCGTGTAAGGGCTTACTTGATGATTAACGGAAAGATCCAAAACAGTATTTTTGAACTATTAGTAAAAGACATTATGCATTACTGTAGATTTCAAATGAAAATACGAATAAATAAGACACACAGTTACTGTGGTTGTTAAAATAGTTAATATAATAAATTGAATAAGCACACAAAAAAGAACATAGGTAAATGATTTTGTTGATGTCATTTAAAGATGGTTTCTTATGCTGGTTATATTTAATCAAGCAATTTCTGTGTATATACTGATTTTAAATTCATATATAGCTAAATCCAAGGCATATAGAGATAAAATTATTTTGAAATGAGACATTTTGTTGAGTTTGTCATTGAGATAGTTAGCCTCTTTTTTTTATTATTTTTTCTGCTTTGCATCAGCCCGGAGTCTTATCTGAAGATATTTTCAATGCAGAGAATGAGCAGTCTATTTCTTCAGCAATAACTATTTATATCATTGTTCTTAATGTAAAGTACTGCTTCTTCAATGTTGTTAAAAGAACAAAGACCACTTTGCATGGGAATTTTTATTCTAGCCGGATATAAAGTGTGTGCTTTAATGCCATTTTGTTTCAACAGTTTAATTAATGGCCAACACCTTTTCCTTTTTTCCAATTGTTTTAGAATACTCATTGTCAAACCTGATATTGTCTAAGGCAAATTTCAAAGATTCTCTTGCCTGAGCTGATTTTAAAACGTGTTTAAACTGTACAAGACAAGAATTTTACTACTATAGATCTTGGTGAGGAAGATGGATAGGTAGAATTTGGTTTTCCAATAGTCTGCTGAGGTCTTTCTATACGAAAAGAAAGACCTTGTACATTTAAAAATCTGAAATCCATGTAGACAGGAATATAATTGTCTTCTTTTTCATTTTTTTTCATCAATCCTACAATTTTGATATTAAATCTTCTTTCTATTCTCCGAGTATTTCAGCCTGTTCTGTTGTAAATGGTTTTGTTTTAAAAAGAAATCTGTTTGTAGTTCCCCTTCTCTCAATCTTCCATCAATGTCTGCTAAAGTTATTTCAGTATCTGATATGTTTGTCTGCTGTTGTTGCATCATTTCTTTTAGATGTGTATTTTAGTTTATTCTCTTTTAAATTGTCTAGGCACACCTGGAAGCCATCTGTCTTCGGGGACAAGTCCTTGTAGACACGACATCACCAGCTGTATGTCTTTCATTATGGAGTCTGTATGCGAGTGTTTGGCAGCATTCACTCTTGTAGTATTTCTTCAAGACAGTTTGACAGGAAAATAGAATATTTCCAAGATTTTTTGAGTAAAGTATGTTAGAATACTAACTGGTAGGTTGAGAAAGAAATAAAGTTGGTCTTAAATTATTCTTACTGATAAAATTGAAGACAGCAGAGTTCTGAAAAAAACTCAAAATTCAAAACTCTGCAGTCTTCTTCAATTTTACATCTTGAAGATAATTCTAAAGTACTACAAGAATGAATGCTGCCAAACACTCACATACAGACTCCATTTCAATTTCATCAATTTCTATACCATCATTTTTCCCTCTGTGTTCATTTTTCTTCCCTTTACATTAATTCTATTATTATTCTTTTTATCTCCTTCCTTATCCAGAATTTCATTCCATTAACTCCATTTCTTCCTAATTGGAATAATCTCACATCTTTGTTTTTAGACCAAAAATTTTCTGTGGTTTCTTGAAAGTTTGGTCATTATTCTTCTGTCTTCTGAAACTCCACCCTTCTATCCATCATTTTTGTGACCTCTCTCTATCTCTTTTTACTCTTGTTCAGCAGGAAACTTTGTAACCCAGTTGTATATGTCCCCTTCCATTCAAGTGTTCATATCAAATTCCTCATCCTTTTCTTTTCCCCTTGTTCTTTTATGCATTAACAACATTTTACTTGCAATTCAGTTAATTCTTCAATTTTCCTATTAACTTTCATTTTACCTCATTTTTTCTGTCCCTTATCTACAACTGTGTAATTAAGATAATGCTTCTCAATGTTTGGCATCTCCCACCCACCAACAACTCAGTTTCGCCTTAGTCACTTGTTTCAGTCCTTTGTTTCTTTCCTTTACATATAAATTCATCACATGCGTTCTCACATTTTCAAATTCTTTATCATTCTACAATTAGGATATGTCTCATTAAACACCCTGCCATAGAACATACCATCATTTTAATGGTATGGACAAATCCCAATGTTCCTCCCTTACCCTGGAATCCTCCAAACATTTCCCTAACTTATTTTAGACCCTCATCCAAGCATTTTCCTAACTTGTTTTAGGCCATTTATGTATTCAAGGTCCATTACTTCTTCACAATTTATTTTCAATCCAAAGTATTTTGCTCTTGATTTTTCTGTAGGTTTTTCATTATTCGCAGGCCTTTGGCCTTGACCAGGCTTTATCAAAATGTCTTTTTGCTGCATTCCAGTCTTGGCTTCCTTTGACATCCTTCATCTCAGACCCATACAATTTTTAGTGCCCCTTGGTGTTGTCAACTAACAAAATAGTCATCTGTAAATATACTGAAAAATACCCTTTTTTCCATGAAGTACCCAATTTCCTTTCAGTTTGTCCCAATCACTCTTTGTATGGACTTCCATAGCTCAAAAAATTCTGCAGGATACTAAGCACCTTTATCTTATTCCTTGCTGCACTCATACACTTACCAACCACCTTTAGTCTGGTAATCATCTTGTCTTTTCCAAATCAACTTGTCTCATCTCCAAGATTTCTGGTAAGGATGTGTCCATTCCTTCTATGGCTTACTTATATGAACTTAGCATCATTTATAAACAATAGCAGCCATAGTTCCCTCTTTGCATGACTTCCTTGTCTTCTGGTAGTAGTATTAATACCCTAGCCCTAATTCCCACTTAACACATCCATTATGTACTAATTCTTCCTCTATTTCCTCTTCTTCCATTTTGTAGAATTCAATGGGATAACAGTGTCTGCTTGCCCCATTTTTCCAATTTAGTCATATTATTATTTTATGACTATTTATAACATGATGCTAGTTTAATAGGTTTCACTCATTATAACTGTTTTAAACAGTGTCTCATAGAAGTTGATTCTTTCTTTTCAAGTTCACTTGTTCACTTTCTACTATCTTACCAGTTTGTTTATTTTTAACTGGGATAGTGCGACTGGGCAAGAAAAGCCCCTTTTCAGCAGAAGTTGGTAGGGTGGCCGGGAGAGTTGGTATAATGGTTAAGGGGCTTAACTCACAGACACAAGATATAGGGTTTGATTCTCACCTTTGAAGGAAATTGGCTAGGCTTAAAATACCCCACAAGGGCAGCTAGCCTACTTACCTATGAACATATGAATATGTCATGCTACAGACCACCCTCTCAAACTCAGGAAACCCACACAGCCTTCCTCAAGACACTGGAGAGTATGAATGTCTCTCCAAACACCATCATATTGGGTGACTTCAACTACCCAAACATAGACTGGGAACATTACTCAAGCCCCAACACCCTAGCCCAAAGGTTCCTGGAGTTCATAAACTCAAATGCTATGGAACAACTAGTCACCATTCCCACAAGAGGAGAAAATATACTAGACCTGATCATCACAAACATGGGGACAAAATGCTCCACACCGGAAGTATATCCCTCATTGGTGAGATCAGACCATAAATTAATCTCACTGGAGATCCCCATCCCGCCCCCAACCCCAGCAAAAAAGACCACAGTGAAGAACTTCTCAAAAGCAAACTTCACACTTCTTAAGACTGAAGTGGTATCCTTCAAGGCACCCGAGCCAGTGGAAACCACAACCCACGCTGCTGAAACCCTTACAAATGCCTTCTACGAGCACCTCCAGGAATGTATGGATCAAGCAATCCCTAATAAAATCAAGACCCTTTCCACCAAAGGCAGGCGCCCGGTCCGGTGGACCCCAGCCATAAACAAACTCTACAACAAGAGGAGAAAGCTACTACATGACAGAGCAAAATCCCTAAAAGGGAAGGCATCTCTGATCAGTACTAGCAAAAAACTACGATCACTCATAAAATCATCCAAGGCCAACTTTGAGAGAAAAATCGCTAATGACACAAAAGACAATCATAAGGCTTTCTTTAGCTGTGTTAGAAACCTGGGTGGAAACTCCCAGATATGTTCAGAATTAGTCCAAAATGATAAAAAAAATCACTGAACCCACAGACATTACCAAAATACTGGCAGACAGGTTCAGTGCAAATTTCTCCCCTCCCTCCCCCTCAAAAGGAGAAATATCTATCCCACCAGAGTCTAGCCTCCCAAACATCTCAGATGCCCAGGTGAGAGCTGCTCTCTCTAAAGCAAAAAACACAGCATCAATGGGACCGGACGGCGTCCCCGGCTGTGTGCTACACGAGCTCAATGAGGAATTAAACCCACACATAAGGCTGCTGTTTAATCTTAGCCTTACTACAGGATACGTACCCAAAGAATGGCGTACGGCAACTGTGGTCCCACTCCACAAAGGCGGTGCTTCTACGGACCCTGGAAATTACCGCCCCATAAGCTTGACGAGCCTTGTCTGCAAAGCTATGGAGAGGATCATAATGGAACTCATAAATAAAGACATTGTGGACCTACAGACACAGGATCCTACCCAATTTGGCTTTGTCAAGGGCAGATCCTGCCTCTTGAACTTGGTCGACTTTTTCGAAACAGTCACTAAGGCCATTGATGAGGGTAAGGCAGTTCACACAGCCTACCTTGACCTAGCAAAAGCGTTCGACACAATACCCCACTCGGGCATCATAGAAACGCTCACCAGCTTAGATGTAAACCCATATGTCACAAGATGGGCTGCAAACTGGCTCAAGGACAGAACACACAGGGTTAGAGTTGCTGGTGCCATGTCAGACTCTAAGCCGGTCATGAGCGGTGTCCCACAGGGCTCAGTCCTGGGCCCCCTCTTGTTCGGCATTTATTTTTCTGAAGTGCAGGCAAACATAGGGGGATTGTGGCTGACAAAATTTGCAGATGACTGCAAACTGGGCACCATAATTGACACTCCATCAGACACAGACATCCTTCAGAGAGGTCTCATAGAAATGGATAACTGGTGCCAGAGCCATGGCCTTAAGCTAAATGCCAAAAAATGTATAGTCATACCCTTTGGGAAAAACAAGGTAACCCCCAATTACCACATAGGTGGTAATCCATTAAACATGGAAGAAGTTATCAGGGACCTGGGGACCCAAGTTGACAGTAACCTCTCTTTTGACACTCACATTGCCAAAGTGGTTAGGAAGACCTTCTACATTGCCCACCTGATCATGAAGGGATTCACATCCAGATCAGGAGAGGTCATTGTACCCCTGTACTCTTCACTTATCAGACCAATGATTGAGTACAACACCCCATTCGGAATGTACCTTAACCGACACCTGCAGCAGTTGGAAAGACCCCTAAAGTTCCTCACCAAAAGGATAAAGGGGCTCAAACATATGTCATACGATGCCCGACTGAAGAAACTCCAGCTCTATTCAGTCGCATACCGTCTGCTCAGAGGTGATCTGTGCCTGACATACAAGGACATGTCCAACCCGGAATTAATGGACATGCTCCACCTCAAAAAATCCAAATCCACCAGAGCCACGAGAGCAAGAGACTTAAACCTCAACACGGATATAAATAGGACATGCTGGAGGGACAGATTCATCACCCAGAGACTCCCTACACAATGGAACAGAATCCCAGTCCATGTGAGGCAGAGCCCCTCACTGACTCTGTTCAAGAGAAATCTTGACGAGTGGATGGGAGATCGTAGGTTTTCCCCGGATATCATCTCTGTGTCACTGCTGGACAGAGGCACAGCAAACTAATGGGTATAGTATTCTCATCCTAAGGGGTGGTGAAAGCCACACACACTCTGGCTAGGCTTATAAATGCCCTAGGGCAGATAGCCTAGTATAAACCTATGAACCTATAAACCTATTAGTCTTAAAATGATTTCAGTTTCATTTTAAACTGGCAGTGGGTGCAGAAATTAGAGTGTGAAAGTTGTAGTCATATGATACAGGGCTTGTGTCCCTCAGCCATTATTTGCCTAGTCGTGAGACCTTGAGTCACTTAACCGGGCATTGCTCCTAGATTACCCCTGAAAAGGAACAGTCTCTCCAGTGGGCATACCTGGTTAACAAACTGATACTGTCATTATGCAGACTGCCTCAAAGACCTGTCCCTGTAGTCAGTCTCCTACAGACTACTGAGGGCAATCTATGCCTAATCTACAAAGCATTCTCTCTTCCAGCCCTGATGAATTTGATACACATTTGCAAAACAAATAGCATTAGAATAACCTGATCTAAGGATCTAAACCTCATCTGTGGCATAAGCAAAACATCTTGGAGGGACAGGTATGCATCTCACAAATTACAACCCATTCATGTCAAATAGAACTGTCCCCTAAGCCTATTCAAATGCAGATTGGACCAATGGATGGGAAATTGCAAATTCACCCCTGGCTTGTCATCTATGGCCCTTATGGACAGGTGCAGTTTATAGATGCCCTAAGGCACAGGCATATATCAAAGCAATTCTAGCCCATTGACATTGATAATTGGGAACAATAGGACATTAACAGCTAAGCTTAAAAAGGCTCTAAGGCTATTAGCCTAGTAACATCCTATGAAAAAAGCTCCAGGCAATAAAAATACATACAGACTGTTCTATCAGATTTAGGCAATGTCCTGAAGACAAAATTACCACCATAACAGCGACAAGCAAATGAAATCTGAGGGTTATGCTACTCAACCCTAGAAGTCTAAATCTCAAAATGCACTCACTCGAAGCACTCACACTGGAGAACATCGACATCTGTGCAGTGACCGAGACCTGGGTCAAGGCTCTGGGAGAGCACCCCAGCACTACCAGGCTATAATTCATAAACACACCTTTCGGCCCCTAAACCTGGACTGAAGCACTAAAGGCAGTGGTGTCTCCATATTCATAAAAGATATGCACACCTCCAGACTAGTAGCCCAACATAACGCATCAGAGATACTTCAAGTACAACTAACACTGGGTAAAACTGCAATCCAGGTTGGAGCCTGCTGCAGATCCCCCACCATGTCCCAAGACTCCCACTCCACATTCTTAAACACACTGGAAAATAACAGGGTACAACCCAATACCCTTATACTGGGAGACTAATTACCCCTCCATTAACTGGGAAAATTACTCATGCACCAACACACATGCTCAACGTTTTCTAGAATTCATTAATTCCAACACCTTGGAACAACTCATTCTTACCCCACCAGGGGTAGAAACATCCTTGACCTGGTTATTATTAACATGGGCGACCATTGCTCTACACCGGTAATCGACTCCTCCCTGGTCAGATCTGACCGCAAGCTAATCACCATGGATATCCACATCCTACCATCACCCCACAAAGGAAACCACTGTAAAAAAAACTTCTCCAAAGCCAATTTTGGACTTCTAACAACAGAGGTGGCTAACTTCACGGCACCCATGCAAATGGAAAATAGGTGCATGACTGAATCATACACCAATGCACTGTATGAGCACATACACAAGTGCATGGAAAGGGTCATACCAAACAGAACCAAGACACTCTCCTCCAATAAAAGGAAGCCAATCTGGTGGTCCCCCACCATAAACAAACTCTACAACAGAAGAAAACTGTTGCAGAAAAGGGTGAAGACCCAAGACTGGAAAAACTACCTTGTCAGCCTCAGCAAAAACACTGAGATCCATCATCAAATCCTCTAAAGCTAGCTACGGAAACAAAATTGCTGTAGATTCTAAAGACAACCACAAGAATCTGCATGGCAATACTCTGATCTGCTCTGAGTTACAGCACAATGGCAATACATATACAGAACCAACTGATGTTGCAAACATATTGGATGACAGGTTCAGTGTGAACTTTACCCCCCCTTTCACCCCCTAAAGGGCCTATCACAATACCTGAGGAATGCCAAGTCCCTATTATCATGGCTACACAGGTAAAAAGGCATTTCTATAGTATAAGTAAAGGCAAGCAAGAAAATGCATTAGCCAAGCATGTGTTAGAACATCCCACACATGTATTTAAATTCTGGATCCTCGACCAGTTGATACCTAATATAAGAGGGGGACCTGTTGAAATAGAACTAGAAAGACAGGAATTATTATGGCAGATCAGACTATATGCATATAACTGGCCGGGTCTAAATGATATGTGTTCAATTATGGCTATATTAAAACTTAAAAGCCTTCGTATGTAGTTTGGTCCATTGAATATCTGTATATGTAAGACCTGGGTAATATTAAAATAAATGGAGTTTAGCTGATGTTCTTTATAAAACAAATAAAAAACATACAAAAAATAAAAATATATAGATATTTTTAAAAATAAAAATGTATATATATATATATATATATATATATATATATATATATATATATATATATATATTTTTAAATATATATATCTAAATTCAAACAAAAAGTACAATGTTATTCCATTTTTATATTTTGGTTGCTGCTAGTTATGTTAGGTTGCTTTGTTCCTTTCCTTGTTTTAAACTTTTAGATATGTCTTGTCAAAATAGATTTAGGTACTTCAATAGAATTTTCTAACTATTGTGGTATTTATATGTGAATTTAATATATGGAACATATTCCTTTAATGTTTTTTAATTAATTTACCAGCTGACTGAGTATGGATACTATTTAAACAGTATCACTTGATTTAATGTCATCTGACAAAGTTTGTGTATTATTTGAAGGAAAAGCGCTTCAGTATGCTAATTCTTACTCTATTTCCTCTTCTTCCATTTTGTAGAATTCAATGGGATAACAGTGTCTGCTTGCCCCATTTTTCCAATTTAGTCATATTATTATTTTATGACTATTTATAACGCAATTCTCGTCTAATATGCTTCACATTTTTCTCTCTCATCTCCATGTTTTCATTCCTTTAACTCATCATAACGGTTTAGTGTTAAACAGTGTCTCATAGAAGTTGATCCTTTCTTTTCAATTTCACTTGTTCCCTTTCTACTATCTTACCAGTTTGTTTATTTTTGTTAAGTGGGATAGTCCGACTGGTCAAGAAAAGCCCCTTTTCTGCAGAAGTTGGTAGGGTGGCCGGGAGAGTTGGTATAATGGTTAAGGGGCTTAACTCACAGACACAAGTTATAGGGTTTGATTCTCACCTTTGAAGGAAACTGGCTAGGCTTAAAATACCCCACAAGGGCAGCTAGCCTACTACTTACCTATGAACATATGAACATGCCATTAGTCTTAAAATGATTTCAGTTTCATTTTAAACTGGCGGTTGGTGCAGAAATTAGAGTGTGAAAGTTGTAGTCATATGATGCAGGGCTTGAGTCCCTCAGCTATTATTTGCCTAGTTGTGAGACCTTGAGTCACTTAACTGGGCATTGCTCCTAGATTACCCATGAAAAGGAACAGTCTCTCCAGTGGGCATACCTGGTTAGCAAACTGATACTGTCATTATGCAGACTGCCTCAAAGACCTGTCCCTGTAGTCAGTCTCCTACAGACTACTGAGGGCAATCTATGCTTAATCTACAAAGCATTCTCTGTTCCAGCCCTGATGGATCTGATACACATTTGCAAAACAAATAGCATTAGAATAACCTGATCTAAGGATCTAAACCTCATCTGTGGCATAAACAAAACATCTTGGAGGGACAGGTATGCATCTCACAGATTACCCCTTCTCTGGAGCAGACAACCCATTCATGTCAAATAGAGCTCTCTCCTAAGGCTATTCAAATGCAGATTGGACCAATGGATGGGAAATCGCAAATTCACCCCTGGCTTGTCATCTATGGCCCTTATGGACAGGTGCCGTTTATAGATGCCCTAAGACACAGGCATATATCAAAGCCATTCTAGCCCACTGACATTGGTAATTGGGAAAAATAGGACATTAATAGCTAAGCTTAAAAAGGCACCAAGGCTATTAGCCTAGTAACATCCTAAGAAAAAAGCTCCAGGCAATAAAAATACATACAGAATGTTCTATTAGATTTAGGCACTGTCCTGAAGACAAAATTACCACCATAACAGCTACAAGCAAATTAAATCTGAGGGTTATGCTACTCAACGCTAGAAGTCTAAATCTCAAAATGCACTCACTCGAAGCACTCACACTGGAGAACATCGACATCTGTGCAGTGACCGAGACCTGGGTCAAGGCTCCGGGAGAGCACCCCAGCACTACCAGGCTATATTTCATATCACACCTTTCGGCCCCTAAACCTGGACTGAAGCACTAAAGGCAGTGGTGTCCCCATATTCATAAAAGATATGCACACCTCCAGACTAGTAGCCCAACATAACACATCAGAGATACTTCAGGTACAACTAGCACTGGGTAAAACTGCAATCCAGGTTGTAGCCTGCTGCAGATCCCCCACCATGTCCCAAGACTCCCACTCCACATTCTTAAACACACTGGAAAATAATAAGGTACAACCCAATACCCTTATACTGCGAGACTAACTACCCCTCCTTTAACTGGGAAAATTACTCATACACAACACACTTGCTCAACATTTGCTGGAATTTATTAATTCCAACACCCTGGAACAACTCATTCTTACCCCACCAGGGGTAGAAACATCCTTGACCTGGTTATTATTAACATGGGCGACCATTGCTCTACACCAGTAATAGACTCCTCCCTGGTCAGATCTGACCGCAAGCTAATCACCATGGATATCCACATCCTACCATCACCCCACAAAGGAAACCACTGTAAAAAAAAAACTTCTCCAAAGCCAATTTTGAACTTCTAAAAACAGAGGTGGCTAACTTCATGACACCCATGCAAATGAAAAATAGGTGCATGACTGAATCATACACCAGTGCACTGTATGAGCACATACACAAGTGCATGGAATGGGTCATACCAAATAGAACCAAAACGGTCTCCTCCAATAAAAGGAAGCCAATCTGGTGGTCCCCCACCATAAACAAACTCTACAACAGAAGGAAATAACTGTTGCAAAAAAGGGTAAAGTCCCAAGACTGGAAAAACTACCTTGTCAGCCTCAGCAAAAAAACTGAGATCCATCATCAAATCCTCTAAAGCTAGCTATGAAAACAAAATTGCTGCAGATTCTAAAGACAACCACAAGAATCTGCATGGCAATTCTCCAATCTGCTCTGAGTTACAGCATAATGGCAATACATATACAGAGCCAACTGATGTTGCCAACATATTGGACGACAGGTTCAGTGTGAACTTTACCCCCCTTTCACCCCTAAAGGGCCTATCACAATACCTGAGGAATGCCAAGTCCCTATTATCATGGCTACATAGGTAAAAACTGCACTATCCTAAGCCAAAAATACAGCTTCCATGGGACCTGATAATATCCCTGGCTGTGTTCTATAAGAATTACAAAGTGAACTGGCACAACACCTGAGTACCTTGTTCATTCACAGCCTCATTACAGGCTTTATTCCTACTGAATGGCACACTGCTATGGTCATACCACTCCACAAAGGGGGAGCAACTACAGACCCTGGGAACTACCGCCCCATTAGCCTCATGAGTCTGATATGTAAGGCTATGGAGTGCATCATCATGGACCTTATAAATAAGAACATAGGGAATCTCCAAACTCTGGACCCTATGCAATTTGGGTTTGTGAAAGGTAGATCATGCCTGCTCAACCTGATAGACTTCTTCGAGTCTGTCACCAGAGATGTGGATGAGGACAAGGTAGTTCACACAGCCTACCTAGATCTTGCCAATGCCTTCAACACCATCCCTCACTCATGAGTCATAGATAGACTCACTAAACTAGGCATAAACTCCAATGTCATAAGATGGGTTGCCAACTGGCTCACTGATGGAACCCACACTGTGAAAGTAGCAGACTCCAAATCTGACTACCGACCAGTTACAAGTGGTGTCCCACAGGGATTGGTCCTAGGTCCTTTCCTGTTTGGCATCTACTTCTCTGAAGTTCAAGCCAACACAAAGGGACTCTGGCTGACCAGGTTTGCAGATGATTGCAAACTGGGAGCCATTATTGATTCTCCACCTGATATAAACATTCTACAAAAAAGCCTCACTGACACCAATGACTGGTGCCAGAACCATGGCCTTAAGCTCAATGCTGAAATGTGCATTGTCATTCCCTTTGGGAAAAATTCGGTGCCTATGAACTGCCAACATAGGCGGTAGTCCACTAAACACTGAAGGTGTGATAAGAGACCTGGGAACCCAGGTTGACAGCAACCTCTCCTTTGATAACCACATTGCCACTGTAGTCAGAAAGTCCTATGTGGCACATCTCATTACAAAAGGTTTCGCATCCAGGAAGAAAGAGGTCATAATCCCTCTCTACTCGTCCCTCATTAGACCTATTATAGAATACACCGCCTCATTTGGTATGCACCTCACTAGACACCTACAACAACTGGAAAGGCCACAAAAATACCTCACTAAGAGGATCTTAGGCCTTAGACACATGCCCTATATGGACAGGCTCAAACAAAATTTCTGCTATACTATATCTCTTATCGCTGAGGCGATCTCTGCTTGACCTACCCTACAAAGCCATGTCTGACCCATAGCTGCTAGATATGCTACACCTAAAGAAATTGCAATCCCTCCATGCTACACGCTCCAGAGACCTAACCCTCATTACCACAATAAACAGAACATGCTGGAGGGACAGGTTCCTAACCCAGAGACTTCCCATACTCTGGAACAAACCTCCCATTCACATCAAGCAGAGCACTTCACTGGCCCTCTAAGTGAACTCTTGGCGAGTGGATGGGCAATAGGAAGTTCACTGGGGATTGCCTCAGTGCCCTTTCTTGACAGGGGTACTGGGAACTAACTTTGGGTGGCATGATGCCAGAGAATCTTCTTGGGCTAGGTTATATAGGCCCCAGGGCCATTAGCCTAGTACACACCTATGAACATAGAGTTAGGATAACACTACAATAAAAACAACATATGATTTAATACAAACAGTTCTAAAGAAATACAACACTAAAAATAAAAAAGAAATAATAGACTAATAGCTAGAATTCTAAGGAAACATATTAATATTCCAATATTTGACAATGGTATTGAGTTTATTGATCAATAAAATGATGTAACTTGATCTTGTAGTTGGAAGAAAAGGAGGCAGAATATGAGGAGATAGTAGGAGGAGGTGGTGGGGAAAGATAAAGAAAGAGGAGGAAATGGGAGAATTTGCGGGAGTAATGGTGGTAAGACACTGCTGTGCAAGAAGCTTGTGTTTTGTGCTTAAGTAGTCTATGAGCCAGGTGTCTTTTATACATGGTAGGGGGCTTGAAGGTTTCACATTATCCTAATGAGGTACATAAGCACAGCAGTGAGTCAGTCATGTGCTGTTTTAATTTGTGCATGAAGCCTTTTAATTTGTTCATTTGTTTTAGTAGAATTTTTATTTATTTATTTTACATGTGTTGACCGGGAAAGTCTAACAGAGCCGAAGCCCTTTTTCAGTAGAGTCCCGGGGAGAAAAGCTCCAGTATTTTACAGATTACATTTAGTCATTATACAAATATTGTACAAGCAAAAGTGACAAAGCAGCTTGATGACACCATCAGCATTTTTTTTTAAGTAGTAGTAAAGTTAAGAATCTTGGTAGAAGCTGCAACATCTGAGTAAGATATAACTTTTATAATTTGTTGATAGAGGATGACAGTAAAGTATTGGAGTGAAGAAGGGAAAACATTTGTCTGCAGAGTGTAATCAAGGTGGGTTTGAGCTGTGGCAGATCCATTGCCCTTTGAGATGTTCTTTTAAAGTTAATTTGAATGGTTTAGAATGCTTGAGTGATCGAATTTCAAGAGGAAGTTTGTTCCATTCAATAGAGGGATGGTAGCTATATAAGTTGGACCCTGCTTTAGACTTAGGCTTAGAGGTGTTTAGTAGGTCTTGGGAAGAGCTGTGGAGGTTTCTTGAAGGAGCATAGTGGGAGATTACAGTGTGTAAGGCTGGACAGAATGATGGCTGGTATAGAATAGAGTGAATGGTTTGAAGCTGAGTGAAAAGGAGGAGGTTAGGCAGTTCAAGCCAGTTTAGATATTTAAGAGAGATACAGTGGTGAGATCTATAGGATTGTTGAGTTGCAAATCTAGCTACTTTGTGGTATGTAGTCTCAAGTCTAGTAAGTAGAGAGGAGTTAAGGTTTGGAAGGATTTGTGAGCAATAAATTAAGCAGGGGAGAAGGTAAGCATGTGTGAGAGCAATTTTTGCTTCCAGAGTGAGAAATTTTTTATTTCTATATAATAGACCTAATTTGAGGTGAGTTTTCCTGATACAGTTATTTCTATGGAGATCAAATTTTAGTTGATCATCAATAGTGATACCGAGGAGTTTTGAGCTAGAATCTGCTACTATAGGGGTATTGTTAAGTGACTGGATAGTAAAAGAAGTCTTTATGTGGTTGGCTGTTTTAGGAAGGAAGAGTAGGAGTTTTGTTTTTTTAGGGTTGAGGATGAGTTGGTTGTTGGACAGCCATGTTTCCACTGAGTTAAAGGAAGATTGGGTAGCTGATAAGAGTTTGGAGGGAGAGTTTGCTATAGTTATAACTGCAGAGTCATCAGCATATTGGGTAATAATGGAAAGTGGACAGGAGGTATAGAGCAAGTTGGTGAAGATATTGAAGAGTAGTGGCCCTAAGATGGACCCTTGAGGGACACCCATTTTTATTGGAAGGGGAGTAGATAAGGCAGTGTCCCATCTTACTGATTGGAATCTTTCTTTTAGATAGCTTGAAAGCTAAGTCACTGTGTTTGGGGAGAAGGTGAGATCAGACAGTTTGTTTAATAGCAGAGAGTGGGAAACAGTATCAAAGGCCTTTGAGAGATCTAGGAAGAGACAGGAGATAAGTTTATGGTCATCTCTGGCCAGGGAGATAGTATTGAGAAAGGATAAGAGAGCAGTATAGGTGCTGTGTTTTGATCAAAAACCATGTTGTGTAGGAGTGAGTAGGTTTTTCTTAGAGAGATGTTCCATGACTTGAGTATGTATGCATTATTCTAGGATTTTTGACAGGGGAGAAAGGATGGCAATGGGTCTGAAATTAGAGATTTCAGTGGAGTCACCTCCTTTGTGGATAGGTAGGGTGTAAAAGTGTTTCCAGACTGATGGTACTTTAGATTCAGAGATTGAGCAGTTTATAATGATGGAGATGGGGTAGGCTAGTGAGTGTGCAGCTATCTGGAGAAAGTATGATGGGATGTTATCAGCAGTTACAGAGCATGGTTTAAGTTTAGAGAGCAGGGTTCTGATGTAAGTTGTAGAGACAGGCTTATGGGAGAAGACTTTAGGTGGGGTAGTTGAGGAGAAAACTGGGCCTTTGGGGTTCGTTGTATTGGAGCTATTGGGGTTAAGAAGTTTGGATACTGATTCAACAAAGTAAGTATTGAAAGTGTTGGCAGTCTCCACTGGTGTTTTTTCTGGGATAGGGTTGGGGGAGGTAGGGGTTCCAGGATAAAGTATTTGGTTAATAGCATTTCAAAATTTTTGGGGTCAGATTTTAGTGTCGTAGGAGGGTTATAATAGAATGCTTTTGTATCTTTAATGATAAGTTTTTTTTGCCTGGTTTCTTTGTTCTTTATATCTTTGCAGGTCAGTTGGGTCTTTT
The DNA here is from genome assembly GCF_019279795.1 of Protopterus annectens. NCBI lineage: Eukaryota > Metazoa > Chordata > Ceratodontiformes > Protopteridae > Protopterus > Protopterus annectens. The sequence continues at coordinate 1,579,205,609 of NC_056743.1, forward strand.
GTATGCATCCATTTTTTCCAGAACCTATCTCTAGACTTTGAGTGTGTCTGTCTTTTTTGTTAGCCAAGGAGATATTTTTGCTTTTGTCCTAATTTTACGGGGTGGGGCTAATGAGTTTATGATGTCAAGAAAAGTAGAGTTGAAGGCTGTGACAGCTTCGTCTAGGGGGAGCTGGAAGAGGAAGTCCCAGCATAGTCTGGAGATGAGGGTGTTAAATGTGTCTGTGTTGACATTAGAGAAATTGTGTCTAGTAATGTATCTATGTGGCTTAGGGAGGTGGCTTGTATATCTAAGTACCTTTATGGGTGAGTGGTCACTTAGGGAGTCAGGTAGGGTTTCTAGATTGTAATATTGTGAGGGAGCTGATACTAGTATCCAATCAGTGAGGGTATTTGTGGAGTGGGAGTTATTTGAATGTGTTGGTTTGGTAATTAACTGAGTGAAACCATATAGATTTATATGGCATGGGGATCCTGGGTTATTGAGAGTTAGCCAATTAATATTTGTGTCTCCAAGGAGGATTGTTTCATTTGGGATATTCAAGGAGAGATGGGAGAGAATGCTTTCCAGCAGTGGGATATTTTCACCAGGTGAATGTAGGTGGCTACTATAGTAATTGTGGTGTAGTTATTGATTGTGAGGTTAACTGCAAGTATTTCTGCTGGGTGGAAAGATGGGATTGACTGTGTAAGATGAGAGATAGTAAGATTATTAGAATAGACTACAGCTGCTACTCCACCCTTTTTGTTTGTGAGGTCGAAACGAAGTATGTTATAGCCAGGGAGGAGAATTTCTTTATCAAGGTGGTGTGGTTTAAGCCAGGTTTCTGCAACTACAATAACATCTGGGGCATGATTTGCAACACCAGAGACAGAAGAAAATAACCCTAGAAAAAGCTATCTGTTAGTCAGGGGATCTTGTCTGTAAGTAGGGATATATTTTATATGTGAGAAAAAAAAAGGTTCTTCAGATGTCCGGGGTATGTAGCATTTTATATCATGCTGTGCTTGTTATTTTACTTCGCACTATCTCTTGGGGCAGTGCAAGAAATAGGTGTGGGGTTTTAGCAGCAATAGGTGGCTCGGAAATAGGAAATCACTTTATTAGTAGGTATATACAGAATCAGGATATGAGAGGGAAAAAAGTTAAAGTGGGTTGGGTGACAGTCCAGGGTTGGCCGTATCTAATACCGTGCTCACTGTAGTTAATTTAGATCTGGAATAGTCACTACACAAAGCTTGGCTTTGGTTCTAGTTAGGAAGCTAATATTATATTCATACTTTGAGATTACTTCAGAGGTGCCGCTGTCCTCAGGCCGTTTCAGAAATTTACAGTTCTTATACAGGTAGATTAACGCTGGGTAGACTGAGTGTTTCTGAAGAGAGCTGGGGCTAGAGAAAGGAATAAGCACAGCTTTCTCAGAGTTTTCTAGTGAGCACATTATCAGTACAGCAGCCTGGCTAGAGTAGGAAAAGGGGAGCGCTGGGGACATTCAAAGAAGTTGCAACTGGTTTCAAAGTTTGGTGAGAGAACTGGAAAAGAAAGCATCTCTTGCAATATTCATCGATTTTGTGGAGGTCTGAAGTATTTTTTCAATAGCAAAAGATGTTTCTCGGGGAGGGGCAATTATTGAGGTTATAGATATAATTTTAGGATGTAACTACCTGGTTAAAGATTAAGTATTATGGTACTTCTTATCACTGTAGTTGTTTTAAGGCAAGACAGTAGTGAGTCCTATATGAGACTTTTTTAGGGAATTTTGCTACTTTGCAATAGCAAGTCTATTTTTTCTCCAGGTTTAATTCATTGTTCTGAAAATCACCTTCTGCTTTCTTTGCTGCTTTCTTTTCCATTTCGTTCACCTCCTCGTCTTGAGTCCTTAGCACCATGTTCTTCTTCATTATTTCCTTCTGTATTGCTATTTTGTCTCTTTTCATATTGTCTTCTAACCACTTTTCCTTCACAAAATGCATTCCTTATAAATAGTTTTACTGCCTAAGCTCCATTTTATCTATTTAATTCCTTCTCCTAGCTCTTTGACTTATTTTCTAACCCTTTCAGTAAGTCTCGGTATCTCACCCCCTACAACTTGCTGTCATACTGTCTACCATAACATCCCATCTCATCTTTTCCTTTCTAATTTTTATCTAGTGCTCTCGTTGCCACCTTTTTAATTTGTTCATCCTTTCTTTTATTTTGCATTAACACCATTTCCAACTCTCTCTGTTCTGCTTTTTACTCTTTCACCAAACTTTAGTACCACTGGTGCAGGGTCCAAAATTCCTCTCACAAATCCGCATACCATCACTCAACCTTCCTGTTCTTTCTCTAAACAAAAACTAATGTAGCCAACTTGCATGCATTCCTTTGTTTACTGAGCTCTGTATTGTTTCTTTGAACCTTGCCCTCTAACTTTAACATTTCTCCTTTCAATTATTTTTCTTTTATTCCATTACATTCTTTACTTCTGTACAACTTGTAGATATTCTTGTTTGTTGTCTCATTAACATCTTCAACAATGATTAACACTCTGACCTTCCCCTCCATTTCTTTCCACTTAAGAAAATATTTATAAGGCCTTAAATATCCTTACTAGTTGAATACATATACACAAACCTCCATCATCTAGTTTCCCAAATAATGTCCCATGTCTGTTGTTTACAACTTTTATTTCCATCAGTCCTGTTCTGAAAACTATCACTAATTCACTTTCTGTTTTCCCACATGTTCTGCATCCATTTTCAGAAAACTTCTTGACTGCAGATTTCTCATTTAGTGCATGGGTAATCATAAATTTACCCCAGTCCCTCTAAGAAAGGGGGAAGCTTGTAAATGCTAGACCAGTTGTACCCTATAGCTATAACCCCTAAAGAATGAGTTGAATCAAACCCTGTCAAATTCATTTGGGAAGCATTGTTAGCCTTAAAATGCCCTTTATGATCATTACGCTTAATCACATATGAATGGATGCAACTACCAAAGTCTGAGTTTTGTTTCTTAGTCTAATCCAATGTTACCCCTCTGGATCTAACGTCTATGTTATATAACTTCCTTTTATTCCACTGGTCATCTTTTCCGTGTTCCATATTAAAACCTGAAATTCCCTGAGTCAAACTGAACAGCATCTTTTCCATTTGGCAGTTTTTGGTGTGATTGCCTTTATACTTAGACATCACTGTAGAGAAGTTGAACTAATTTCAAATATTTGAATCCCCACTGCCAGCATATCACTTTTTGTCCCTTATTATTTACAATGCTGTGTACAATTAATTACTTTCCAGTCCACCTTGTCCTGTCACTTCTGCTAATCGTTTTCTCTTGATTTTGTCTTTCTTTGCCTTTCCCCAATTACTAAATTATCAAAGACCTTTGCCAGTATCAATTAGTCTTGTTACATTCACAATGGCTAACCCTTACCAGTATCCCTTATTCATGCTACGTATACAATAACAATTCCTTACCGGTATCCCGTATTCATGCTATGGATATAATGACTATTCCCTACCAGTATCACTTATTTATGCTACGAATACAGTGACTATTCCTTACCAGTATCCATTATTCATGCTATGTATACAATAACAATTTCTTACCAGTATCCCTTACTCATGCTATGGATACAATGAGTATTCCTTACCAGTATCACTTATTCATGCTACGAATACAATGACTATTCCTTACTAGTATCCTTTATTTGTGCTACATATACAATGACTATTCCTTACCAGTATCCCTTATTCGTGCTACATAATGACTATTCCTTATCAGTATCCATTATTTGTGCTATAAACTCAATGGCTAACCATTACCAGCATCTCCCATTCCTGCAATATATACAATGCTAAACCATTATCAGTGTCCATTCTTCCTCTCAGCTCATTAATACCTAGCAGCTGTGGAATTTCAAACCTCTAGTAGTCAACAGATATCTTTAAGTTCCAAGTTCCTCTGCATTTTGGAAAAGAGAGTTAGAAAACAAACCAAGCAAATATACACACTAAATGCTGTTTGCAAAACAGAAGTGAAAATGCTGCTCAGTAAAAACAGTTCTTTACAGTGGTAGATGGAAATCTATTCAAAGTTTTTACATAAATACACTAGCATATTCTAATGCAAAATATCAAAATGTACATTTCTTTCTAGGCTTTCGCAAGCAACGTTTCATGTGTTGGAAGCCTAGGCACACAGTATTCATCTTATTTATTTATTTCCTTCTATTTGCTTACTGGGTATTTGTGCGGCTGCAAGCAGAATTAATATACAAATTTTGTTTCAAACAAGCTGAACTCGTTGAATGTTATATAATGACTGCAGAGCCAACAATGGTAGGACATATTGCCACTTGGGAAAAAGGATGTGTCTTACAATGGTTCTTCTCATTAAACATGAGCCAAGGTAGGATGTCTTATAGCACTATTTTAACATAGATAGCACCTTGCTGGCAATGTTCTGCCAAGGTATTAGTAAGTTTCATGATGGACCTAGAGGGAGTCATAAGTACTTTCTTCTGTGACATTAAGAATAGTAAATATCTGAAGCAGATCACCTCTGAGGTGTGCTAAACAATTTTTATGGGAGGATTTATATGAGGCTTGATAGCACTGTGGCATGTACACAGGTCTGAGAAGCTGGTTTGTTGAGTAGAGCTTAGTATGTGAGGGTCATACCATGAGTTGTCATGATGGGATACAGAAAACTACATTACCACTGTCAATATATGATGTGTTTCATGATGGGATACAGAAAACTACATTACCACTGTCAATATATTTTGCATTTCATTGGAGATATTTTGCATATTTTTAATTATGGAAATAATAATTTTCATATTTTCTTTAATTTATTTTAATACTGACAAATCCAAGGAACTTACAGACTATTACATGGTTTCAGATGAAGCCTTAAATATTGCTAAAAAGTCATATACTTCCGCTGCAACTTTTACAACAATTATGCCAGCCAGACATAATTTTTTGGATTTCCTTCAGAAGCTCGAAGTTTCAAAACTTTGAACTTTAAATGGCCGAGACTAGAAGATCGAAGTATTGAATGGAAATCACCATACAGCATGGAACAGGATATTTGCTGTTTTCCTCACTGTCGTGCAATCTTGAAGTTGGTATATTTATTTAGCAAAGGGAGTGGGGGGGTGCATGTGGGCTTGCCGCCATGCAAAAATGTAAAAAAAAAAAAAAAAAAAAAAGTTTATTTTTTATTTAGTTTTTGAAGTTTCAAAACTTCATTCTTCTGGTCTTGGCCATTTGAAGTTCAAAGTTTTGAAACTTCAAGCTTTAGAAGCAAATCCAAATTTTCATATGATAGAAAAGCTCATCTCTGGATACTTTTTGGAGTTTTTTTACATAAATATGAAAATT
>NC_056743.1:1579213483-1579463483 GCF_019279795.1 Protopterus annectens
CAATTTTTCTGTAAAGTCTATATTACTTTTACATTTGAGGTGGTGCAGTGGTTAACACTGTCGCTTAACAGCAAGAGGTTCTCCAGTTTGATTCTCTACCGGGGTGCCTTCTGAGTTGAGTCTGCATGTCCTCCCTGCATTCACATGGGTTTCCTCCAGGTACTCCGGTTTCCTGCCACATTCCAAACACATGCATCTGGAGCATTTCTCCCGGGGCATCTGCTGAAAATAGATTTTGTCCTAGTTGGACTTTCTTGGTCAACAAATGTTTAATACATGAATTTCATTTTCCAGCTGATAGACATGAGTATACTCCTGGCCTATACAAGCTGTGCTGAAGTGTGACCAGTCCCTGTGAGCTACAGAACCCAGTATGTTGTTGAGCTTAATGGGGTGTTATACCAGCTGTTAAACATTAGTATGCAGGTATCTTTATCACTTTGATGTTACTACACATCCCACACAGTCATATTGTAAAAGCACCTCTGTATTCCTCTTAAATTGTAAAAACACCTCCATAGTTTTTATTACTTCCTAAAGAGAGGCATTTCCCACATCTGCACTAAGCATCATAGAGTGGAAGCAAATTTGCTCCCCTTCCTTGGCCAACCTCCAAGCACTTGGTATCTTAAGGCAGTATAAAATCTTTCTCATGCTCACTGATAATGAACTTTTACTTAACACTGTAGCTACCATATGTGAGAGGTGTAACTAAAATCAGTCTGGAGGCATCCCTCTGAGTCTGCTGCATGCAGTGAGTATCACACTGACATCCTCACCATCCCGGAAATTGCATCATTATTATACTAACAATATAAAATTGTTCTGTGCTGATTTTGTCAAAAAATCTCTGCTGAAGCAGTCTGTGTGTTAGCATAAATCCCTCATAACACCTACTGTGCAGACCCGCACTTTGATCTAACACCTACTGTGCATACCCGCACTTAGATCTAACACCTACAGTGCATACCCGAACTTCGATCTAACACCTACTGTGCAGACCCGCACTCCGATAGAACACCTACCGTGCAGACCTGCACTTCGACAGAACACCACCTACCATGCAGACCCACACTCCAATACAACACCTACTGTGCAGACCCGCACTTTGATAGAACTACCATGCAGACCCGCACTTTGATAGAACACCTACCGTGCAGACCCGCACTTTGATAGAACACCTACCGTGCAGACCCGCACTTTGATAGAACACCTACCGTGCAGACCCGCACTCCAATAGAACACCTACCATGCAGACGCGCACTCCGATAGAACACCTACTGTGCAGACCTGCACTTTGATAGAACACCTACCGTGCAGACCCGCACTTTGATAGAACACCTACCGTGCAGACCCACACTTCGATATAACACCTACTGTGCAGACCCACACTTCGATAGAACACCTACTGTGCAGACCCGCACTTCGATACCAATATTAACATGTGACCAAGAGCAAATCACTCCCATGTTTGTAAGGTGTAATTCAGCTACTGGAAACGTCCTCATTACTGGTAACTCTGTTGGGAACATAAACTTCACACTCACCAGGCTGGACAAGGTTAAGGTTATAGTCAGCTTCAATTCAGGAGCCAAGATATGGCCCTCAACATCTTCTCCTCCATTAAATATAATTATGACATGATAGTAGTCGATGTGGGGATATATTACCTGGCATTCAAACCCCTCAAGGTCATAAAAGACAGGTTTGAATTTATCATGCTAGCTTCAGCTAGGGGTTCAACACTGGTTCTGTGTGGAAGCCTCCCTTCACCAAGAATGATGCCTAGATTAAGGAAAAGATAATTGGATTAAAAAACTGAATAAGTTGCTGATGTCATTCCAGGGGATCCAGTATGCATCACCCTATGGTGAGATGACCAAGAGTCCAATTTTCTTTGCAAAAGAACGTCTGCATCACTCTTTCAATGGTTTCCACAAAGTGGCCTAGGTTTTTGCTACTCATTGTGACTTTTCAGGAAAAGTTAATCTAATGAATTTTCCAACCTGACAAATACCTCAAACACAAAACTGGACAATATCATGGTGGCTCTACTAAACACCTGTAGTCTTAAAAATAAACAGCATGACTTCAAGGCACTTGTGTACCAGAACTGCATCCCTATATGTGTTATCAAGCTATGGTTCAGTTCTTTACACAGCACCCCTTCTGTGTCTGGGTTTTGTGCCTACTATACATACAGATCCACTGGTAAAATTCATCAGGGATATCATCGCTTCAAAACATTTACCCAAAGGCCTTCTTCTACTTAACTATAGCTGGCCTTACAGGAAATGAACGCTCACCTCATTGCTTCCTATAGATCATTCTTCATGGCTCCAGACAATAAATTCATGGCTTTCTTAGGGGATAGTCCTAAAAGCAAGTGCTCTTTAATCCCTGATAACCATCCAATGATTGGAGCACCTACACTTCCAACATTGGTTATACTCAGCACTGGGTAAACAAATAGGACTGGATCAGGACTTACTGCTCACAAACATGGCCTTTGACTCCTCCCCTCCCAGAGGAAACCCCCTTCATTCCCTCCAGTGCAACTCTTTTGAATGGGTACTGTTTTAACTCTCAGTTGGTGTGGCTTGAACCTTTAAAAAAAATGATCTTATCACCTTACATTTCAAACAAATATTTGCATCTCTGGAACTGTTGTGTCACTAGACAACTGTAAATGGCAAACTACACAGGATAAAGTAATCTTTACATTAGTGGTATTCATTGAGTTTGATGCTTTACAGTGGATTTTATAAGCCAAAATAAAGACAGTGAATATTAATTATGTAATGATCTGTAAACAGCATACTGCCAGCAGGAATTTCTTCATACAGCTGTGAGCTTTCATATGATGCTATGCAGTTCTGTGTTACATGAATAATGAGATATTTAGAGAAATGTGAAAATTATTCCAATACAAATAAACAGTATACAAATAATATTCAATACCTCTTTATTTGCATTAGACAAAGGTCAAATATGGGTACAATCATGTATGCTTTAAGATTAAATCTTCTGATACCTTGTATGCAGAATGGTTTTGGAATTAATAATGGAAATAAGCAATGTTTGATGCCTAGAGGCATCAGTAGGAGGTAACTGCAGAAATGCCTGGAGGTGTCACTTAGCTGTAATAATGGTCTTGCAGGGCCAAAAGCACAACCATATTAACAACCTCACAAAGAAACTGAAGACAACATTAAAGATCAGCAAAGCATCGCATACATTAAGAATAGGAACTGAAACAAAGCATGATTGAAAGTCCTTCAGTTATGTCCAAAAAACTAAGAAATAACTTTCATTTCTGCTCTGTAATTTTCCATAATGGAGCCTTCCATTCTGTCCCCAAACATATTGTGCCTAGAAAATGTATAGCAACATTTTCACCTGAAACTACCATCCCTGAGTCACTAACCTCCCCCCATCATCACTGAGTATCACATTCCTAAAGTAATTCTAAGACAAAGAACATTGCTTCCATGGAGCCTGCCAACACACAGGGTCGTCTAATGAGCAGTGTTAATTATGCACTCTCTGATCCCCTCCCTTAGAATCTTTAACCTATACTTTGTCACAGATTATATCCCTGAATCTTGGTGAGCTGCTGTAGTAATGTTCCTCCATAAGGGTAGACCATGGAATTATAGCCCATCAGCTTTAAGAGTATTATCTGTAAAAAGCTGATTAAGATTTATCCACTGCAATTTGTCTTTGTAAAGGGCATTTCCAGCTGCTAAATCTTGCCAGCTTCTCTGAGATCATCAGGCAGGCTCTTAACAATGGTTACACCATCAATGCTGCTTTATGGCTAAGATATTTGATACAATACCACATGATGGCATGTTTTTTGATGGCCTAAACAATAAGTCTCTATGTGGTGTAATAGTTAGCCTACTGGCTTTAGGATAGAATCAAAATGATCTGTGTGGGTGACAAACAGTGACCAGTGGTATCTTTCAGGGATATATACTAATATTATATATAATATCCTTCAAAAATAATGAATTACAATGAGTTCTTATTGCTTAGAAAAAGGCCTTAAACTAAACACCAAGAAATCTAGCATGATCTCGTTTGTGAAGCAGAAACACACCATCATACTGCACAAAAACATCCCTTTAATATAAAAATAAATAAATAAATCAGTGAACAATGATCTAGGCACTTGGTTTAGTATCTTCCTCTCTTTGATCATCACTTGCCAACTGCAGTAAAGAAATCCTTCATTTCAAAATTAATTGCCAAAGGCATTTCTTCTAAAACCAGTGTAGCCATTGTTCCCCTATATTCTGCCCCAACCACAATTATTATAGAATATAATGCAACCTCTGACACATATCTCACCAGGCTCATTAACAAATACAAAACAAAAAAACAAAAAAAAAAACAGAAGTTCCTAACAAAGGATTTCTGGTGTGTGTGTGTGTGTGTGTGTGTGTGTGTGTGCCTAGCTTACCATGCTCTTAGGTATCCAGTTATTCTCAACCTCCTTTTCCTTGACAAGTCAAATTGTGCAGCCAATACCAGAACCAGAGATTTTATTCTTCATTCAAAAAATAAATAAAACTAGACAGAGTTCCAGGTTCAAGGCCCCAATACCCCCCCCCCCCCAGTTGGTCTTGGACAACCTTCCTCTGCATTCCAAGCAGTGTGATTCTTTGTTCTCCTTCAAATGCAGCTTAGCTGAATGAGTGCCCTTACATTTGCTCAACACTTATCTAACCTTTTACACAGGCAGTACAGTCTGAAGGTAGGTGTGTGCAAAGAGCATGTGGCCTCTGGTGAAATCCGCCTTATCTTATGAGGCTAATACTAAATATTTGTGCATAAGACGTTGGCCGTATACATGAATTCCCCACATATGCTGCTGGAAGGTCCCTGTAGATAGAGTGGTCAAGACCACATGTTTATGTCTCACAATAACTGGTACAACATGCATGCCCCTTGATTCTGTTTGTCAGTGACACATTTAAAAAGGTATTAAACCGTATCAATTTCCACTCTGATGCAGCTAATTATCTGCTGATCTGTGAGACATCTGTGTGAGAGTTGCTGCCTATATCTTCTTTACTGGGATGACCAGTATTGCCAGCTCTGGCTCCACTGATGACTATTGCCAGCTCTGGCTCCACTGATGACTACTAACACACAACATTAAGCTATTGATTCTGCTATGCCTAGCATGGCTGCCATCGTATATTACATGAACCGTGGCATTCAGAATGGGTTGGCATGTGTACACAGCACTGAAATTTGTTTACATCTGTGGTGTGTTGCTTATCTGTATGGGCTTTCTCATTTACATGTATTGCACAGTAATAGAGAAGATACAAAGAAGAGGACAGCAGGAAATGGACCCAGTCATGTTTCTATTCCTTTGCTATAAAGAATGAAATACTAAGGCAAGCAAACAGACTTGGTTACGCCATTTGCAGGGATGTTCATAAAGCTTGTTGAGGGTTATTCAGTAACACACTATAGGAGAAGGAAAGCTGTGCATGGTTAAATTACCCTGGAAGAATCGCAGAGAGTGGAATTTTTCAGGTTACACAATATGGAGGATATTAACGTTTAAACAAAGGTATTAATGACAGCTAAAGGAGCCCAAGCAGTACAGATCTGAATCACTTTTAAGACATGGACAAGGAGAATAACCTTAGATGTAGTAAAGGTGACACAGAGAGAGGCTGGGAAGGTGTGTGATGTCAGGTGCTGCGGGGAAGAAAAGATCGGGAAAAACAGAGGGGCTGCATGCCAGTAAAAGAAACGAGCAAGGAATGAACAAATTACAAAGGCAACCACAATGACGTGAGAAAAGAAAAAACAAGGTTGTCGAGGAGAAACAGGTGAAAGAGAAGGATGAGAAGCCCCTCCAGAAGATTGAAGCATAAAACAGAGAAGGAAGGAGAAACTAAGACAGACAAGGGAGAGCTCTAAGGAAATGGGAGGACAGTGTGTTGGAGGTTTTATAGGTTCATAGGTTTGTAAGGCAAACACCTTGCCCATTAGGCCATCCTCCCAAGGAAGTTACTCAGAAGTGAACGGTTGGACAAATAGAGACTAAATAAGGTGGATAAGAACATTTACAATGAATAGCAGAGTCAAAGAGGTAGAAAAAGCAGGACTACATAAGGGCCAAAAGTGACCACAAAAGGAGAGAAGCAATATATAGAAGGTATGGACACAAAAGGCAGGTGACTGTGAACAAGGCAGGAAGGATGCATTAACTAAAACAGATTCTTACCTTATGAAATATGCACAAGGGAATACCACATCAAAACTTAAACAAAGAGGGGAACTGCAACTTAGCAATTTAGTCAAGGGGCATAGATGGCAAGATAAGAGATACATTTTTCATAACTACATAATGATGTAAATAAACTGCAGCAAACATTCTAAGTCTTAGGAAAAATAAGTAGTAATTAGTGAGGTAAGAGCTGGGATGCATGAAAAAATAAAAAGGAAAAGTGAGGGAAAGACCACACCAGAGACAAATGTGAAAGAAAGGAAGGAACAGTGGTGCAAAGGTAGGACAGTAAGATCAGTGAGGAGCAGCAGTGCGGGGGGGGGGGAGGCAGTGCATGAGAATGCTGCAATATCACAAGACTGTAGCATTATTATTAGGGTGGCATACAATGTATTAAGGTGATGGACACTAGAACGGAACAAAATCAAGTCTTGAAAGGACTTTATTCAATGCCCAAAGCTAAGGGATGAAGAGGAAGTGACCAAGCACAGGCAGGATATGTAGTGGAGAATGAGCAAGGAGACAAGTGAATGAGAGGTGACAACACCATGTACAAGTAACCCGTCACACACATAAAACACTATAAACATGTTTTGTTTTCATCAAAGCCATATACAAGATAGGGAGGAATGCTGGAAGGCCAGATGGATTCTCCATAGTTGTCTACAAACTGGAAAGTCAGGAAATGTGGAAGGTCCCTGTGGAGGTATACATGATAGTACAGGACTCTGGGAAAATATATAAAAGTAGCAGGAGAACCAGGATAAGCATGACACCTGAAGGGAAGGAGAAAGTAAGGAAGTGGGAAATCAGAGGCATATTTCTTGGATTAAGTAGATATCAAGATCTTGGCAAAGGTATTTGTATGAAGATTAAATGAAAAAAAGTGTCATAAATAATACAAGGAGGGCAAAATGGCTTCATGAAGGGAAGGAAGGCAGACAAAGATTGGTGGAACCTGCTAGAATTTATGCACAGGGAGGAACAGAAGCAGGATGGGAAAGCTAAGATTGTGCTCTTTGACCTGCAGAAGACCTTTGATATGGTGAGGTGGGAGTTCCTGTGGAAGACACTGTAGCAAAGAAAGGCAGTTAGGGTAAATGTTTATACACCTGATAGAGGTCAAATACAAAGACCAAGAAAGTGAAATACTCAAACGGAGGAGTATCTGAGCAGATAAGGCTAGCGAAGGGGACGAGACAGGGGTGCCTGCTATACCCAGATCTGTTCATGCTTATGACTGAGGGAGATGTCAGTGGAAGTCAGAAACAATTTTTAGTAATACTTGAAGAAAACGAGGGGATATAATCTCAATTTATATTATATGCAAATGACTGCATGTTAATGTCAGAGGGTGTGATTACAATAATGGAAACTACAAGAGAGAGATTTGAAATGTTTAGGGAAATGGAGGACTTGGGTTCTACAACAAAAAGAATGTGGTAGTGAGATTAGGAATGGGGGAAGGGAAAGAGGGGGAATTGGTAAGATAGAGCTGTACTACCCAAGTACCTTGGGCTCTATGATGGGAACATGATGAGAAAGACAATTTGGGAAAATCTAGAGGAATTGGGTAAAAAAGGTAAGGGATACATTCCAGAGAGGGAAGATGATGACTTGCATATTGTTTGGGAGAATTAATGTAGCAGTGATGATGATGATATACCAATAATCCTTGATAAACTCCACAGCATTGAAATAGGCCCTAAGGACAAAAGGCAACAACAAGTGAAAAACAGACATGGAGGACTGGGTCAGTAAAGACAAGGGGGAAGTGTGACCAAAGCAAAAATGAGATCCATATCCTGATGTATGCACAGACACACATCATCATTCACTGGATAGAAACAGAAGAGAAGGTTCAGCAAAAGACAACAAGGCAAAGAGAAGTGGGAAACACTAACGGATATGAATGAACTACCATTTAAAGAAAGATGCATGATGTGAGGTGAAGGAAACATTAAAATCTTTCAGGAACAGAATGATTGGAGGAAAAGACAGGGAAGTAAAATGAAGAAATCTGGAAGAGAATTTGAACAGCTCAAGAAGAATTTTAGTATACAGAGAAAAATATGATGGTGAAAGATTTAAAACAGTAGCGGAGTTAATGCAGAGATCCAAAATACCAGGGGACCAATGATGAAGCAGAATACCAGGGGATCAATGATGGAACTGGTACACAGGAAGACCTGAGGAAAGAATACAGAGATGGCAACAGGACAAAGGAATGAGGAGGAAGGAAGGGCAAAAATGAGAGGAAATGGAAGACGATGGAGGCAAAGTACGAAACACATCTATGAAGCATTAAGGGAAGGAAGGGACAAGGTTGAAGAAAGGATGGGAAAGAAAGGAAGAATGGAATGGAGTTGTAGGACACTGGAAGAAAGCAATTCAGGCAATGAGGTACATGCAGAAAGTATATCGAGCTGAAGATCAAAGCCTAAGAATGCTACATAGGTTGTACCAAAGCCCCATGAGACTGTAAAGTAAGGCAGAGTGGAGGATAGTAGAATCTGGGGATGTCAGGAGGAAGAGGCAGGAGGGATGAAAATGTTTTGGAACTATGGGTGAGCACAAGGAGAGTTTTTTTCATTCTCACAACAAGAATGTGCCTGGTGATCAGAAGATGGACGAGTGCAGAACCCCATGTAACCCCAATTCACAAGAGTAGGAAACAGAGGACTTAACCCCTGAGGCTACTGTCTGTTCATCCAGACCTACTAGGTGGTAAGTGTAGGTAACTCTGAGTCTTACAGGACTGCATGGCATGCCTGTCTTGACATACCTCTAACACTATTACATCAACAGTAAAGTTTTGTTGCCATTGCCATGGAAACAAAACAAAATGGAATGGAAGAGAATGACAGACAAAACAAAGTAATAATGGGGTTAATTTCGAGAGGGGAGGGTTAAGCTTCTTGATAGACAATAACCTGTACTAGGGTAATTCCTCTATATATTTTTAAAGTGGACAGTATAGATGCGTGCAACATTTGAAAATATGAAACAATGGAAAATGGTAGCTATTACCATTCTTATTAAACAGTATTAGAAACATCAAGAATGTAACAAAGCACATATTTACTTTGTGTGGTTAAGGCATTAGATTTCCGAACAAAAGAATGCAGCAGAAGTTAAGATCACTAAATATTACTGGTACATGGAATAAACCCAGTAAACTCGGTGTCGATACAGTATGCAAGGGGCAGTAAAAGGATCCAGTGAATTACAGGGTTACTTAAAAACTGATCCGCATTAATTTCATGAGATGTTTCATTAGGGAAATCAACACATATAAAAATACTGTTTGTATATCTACTGTTATATATTTTATCTACCACTGGTAGGAGTCCATTGTGATTAGTTCATTGCCCTTGTAAAGAAAGAAATTAAAATAAATCTTGAATGAAATATTGTAAACCAGAACTCAGGATTAATTTGAGAAATATCAATAATTATTTATAGATCACATTTGAAAAAGATTTTTTTTCTTTAATAAAATTCCAAACTATGCAGAACTGGTGTTTTAAGTGAAGAAGATGTTTACTTGGAAATGTCAATTCTCGCTGCTGTAAACTACCCCTTTTTCTACAAATTTTGCAAATGTGCCATGGAGCTTGGGAGTCTTTCACATAGCTATAATCCAGAGGGTGTATGACACCTTAGGTCAGCAAACCCACATGACGGCATTTTGATCATTAATGAAAACAAGACAGCAGTCTACAAAAAAACTGGACTAATATTTTCATAGGGAAATAGGTGTTTGGCCATACACAGTACAGCCAAATTCTGAATTTGGCAAATCAACCAAAAATATACCTTGGATGCAGGAGTCACTGCAATAGGAACTTTGAATGATCCCCTAAACATACTAACCCACTGATCCAGGCACTGGTTATTAGTAGTAGAAAAGGTAAAGGAGGTACAATGCCCCCCCCCCCCCCCAATGGGGACATGAAGGACCACACAGACAAAAAAAAAACTTAGCCTTAAACTCCCCTTTCCCCCAAAATGGCCACATTTGTAGTTATTTTATATTTTGTTCAGAAAGGTTGCCTTGACTTGAATGACCTACAGACATCCTCACTTTATGCCATTCTGGTCAATAAATTGGAAGCCAAATACTGGACTTAACTGTGGATTCTTTCTTGACCTTGGACATAATATGTTGCAGAAAGTGAGCCTAGAAGTACAAATATATGTAACCAGTCATCAAAGTGAGAAGTTTAAAAGAATTAAAAAAAGGTACCTGAGGTGACAGTTTGTCCTCCCCCACAAAAATATGAAAGCTGCAAGTTACATATCCATCTCACTGCTTGTTGGCTAAATCCAAAATCTATTTTCTGTACAAGTGATGTATGAGAACATACCTACTCTGTTATGTCTGAAAATGATCATAGCATGAGGAGTGCAAGTACAATATAAGAACTCAGTCCAGCCTTGAAACTGCCATATCAGAACCTTTTTGGGCAATCATACAATGCGACAAACAGAATGTATAGGGCAGGAGTCACCATGAGACAGTACTAAGTGGTGGTGTCATTGTATAAATCTTTGGTGAGAAGTAATCACATGCGAGTACAATGTACGACTATGATGGTCACATTTCCGAAAAGAAACAGCATAGACAAAGTCTAGAATATAGCTATTGGAATAACACAGTATGTGTATATATGTACAATGGGTCTACTTGACATGACCGAAAACTCATTTGACAGAATTTCATTTGACTGACACCAAAATACCTAATTTTCAAAATACTGAAAACTCATTTGACTGAATCTCATTTCACTGAATTTTAAGCCACAGACATGATGTGGGTTTCCCTTCAGCTGTGACTTGCTTGTGATAAAAAGAATTACTGTAACTTAAAAAGTGCTAACTGTCAGAATACCGATAGTCATGTAGAAAGTAGTGTTTCTAAATGTGGGTATGTCTCTTTACATTTTGATGGGAAGCATCTAAAGTAATATGGCAGATGTTTTGTAAATTCCCAGCAGTAGTGGCAGTGTGTAGAATACTGTAAGGTAAGTAAAAAGTATATGCCCTTTCTCCCACTGTAGTGCAATCCTGGAGTAAGTATAGGGGGAGTGTGAGGGGTACAGACCCCCACATTGGGGGGTGTGGGGGGTATAGCCCCCCACCTAGTTTGGTTTTATATCATCCGGTTTCTGTTAAGAGGGTAAGTAAGTAGTTTTTTAAGTTCTGGAAAGAGTCATTAGTGTTGTAAGTGCACATGTCTATGGTTTAAAATTTAATATTTTGAAATTCAGCTTTGTAAGCTTTCACTGAAATGAGATTCAGTTAATTGAGTTTTCAGTATTTTGAAAATTAGGTATTTTGGTTTCAGTCAAATGAAATTCTCTCAAATGAGTTTTCAGTCATGTAAAGTAGATCCGTGTATAATATATCCTATGAGCTGATTTATACATTTTGTCTACAGAAGAAGCTGTATATAAATTCAAAGATGAACCCGCTCTTCAGAAAGAAATGCTGTAACATCAGGGAGTCATGGAATGAACTATCAGGTTTAGATTATAGGACAGTATACATTTTTAGGAAATGTTTGTCCCCTGTACCAGCAGGACATTCAGATCTTGCCCATTCATTGCCCTGTACTGGGGGCATATGCAGCACCATAAAACGACAACGGCCTGTCATACTGGCTATAGGGTTGTTTGTGCACTTGATAACATTGCAGCAACTGTGGGCATTTTATATAGCCTTAAGGCCACCACACTGTTAGTGGTGAGAGTGCCTGCTTCACCACCAAATGGAATATTTGACTCTCTATCGCATGTATGTGTAGCCCTTCTTCATGTAAGGAGGAAAGGTCTACCATCAATAACTTGGGTGACTTGGTCCGCATCATACCTTCAACTGCTCCCTGCTATGGGCAGAGCCACTGCTTTGCATCTGGGCTCACAACTACATGAGCCAGGTGTCACTACACTTCACCCCACCCCAGGATGGGGTAATGCTACTCTCCTCACCTGTGCTGTCAAGTGCCTGAGCTTCTGACTGAATGTCTGTCACATGGGCCTTAGTCAGGGCTTTATCCCTCTATGTCATTGGTGTAGTCAGATTACAGAAAAGACTAAAACTGCACTGCAGCAGAAAAATATGTTACACTCCATTTAGTTATGCTATACTTAGAGGAGTGTGACGGAGCAGGAAATGTAATTAATAGCAGTGTTCAGTCTTGCTATAAAAGAAGTCAGTTTTGAAAGTATTGGAAATAGAGTGAAATGATGATTCTTAGATTTTCAATGCTTTATTATAAAAAAAAAGCAGGAGTGCATGGATAAACATGTTATCTCTGTGCTCTGGGTGGGCCATTCTTGAGATGGTGCTTCTCCTTAGCTACCACTGTAGCTCAGCTCACTCAGATTTCTGTTTCTCTTGCTTATTTGAAGATACCTCACTAATGCAGGGCTTAGAATGATTTGCTGCAGTGAAGCTCCTGAGTCCATGTGTAGCTTTCCAGATTTATGCCATATGGCACAGATATCATATTTATCGTCTAAATGATCAGGGAGGCTGGAAACTTGTATTAAATGGGGAAAAATGCAACATGCTTCGGTTTTGTTTCCTACTGTCATAAGCAGAAACCTGCAACATGAGCCAGCTAAACAGCACCTAATTCATTAAAAAGGAGCCAGATGTGTCGAACAGACCCCTAACAGAAATGAGAACAAATGGCAGAAATTTGTAAATTCATCATTTAGATCAAGGTGTCCAAATGGTGGACCTAGGGACAAAAACCAGACCAGCAAAGCATTTTATCCAATCGTCGGTATGTCCTATGACAACCCGTTTTGAATGGACAGACACTTTGGACATGGTGTTATGAACCCTAAACTTTGTCAAGTATGTTAAGTGGCCCCTGCACCAAAAAGGTTAGACCTAAAAAACCTTTTATATTTGTAATGAGATAGACCATCTGGATAAGTAGGAATTGCTGCATGAATAGAAATTACAGATCTGCTAGACAAAGTAACTCTTATCTGCTCACAAGTTTTGTCTTCCTGCATTTGTCACCTTGCTAAGTAAAACTGGTATTATAGACCAGTATACATGAATTGTTGTTGTCATACCAGAATACAACCCATTTAACCACCTGCTCACTCTGAGAAATAAAGTGCACTATTACGGATATAGATGAAATTTGGCATCCATTTGTGAGAATGTTTATCTGTCCATATTTTGCTAAGCAACATTCTTGGGCTGTTACTGCCAAAGAAAAATATTTAGTAGTGAAACTTTGTTTGCAAGTATGAGTTTCAGCAGTAGTTAGCCTTATGCGTGCATTTTTCTCACAATATTAACTGTTTTTTGTGTTGTAAACATTTTTTTTCACACAGAAATATTTATATGTGTGTGCCATCAACTTTTCAGTTTCACAGTGCACAGAAATATTCCTCTGTCATATGTGATTCAGGATATTAGACATACGAGTTTCTCATCATAAGTGTGCAATAAATATATTTAAAGAACATGGTGTACATTACGTACAATACCAACAAAGGCATAACAATTGGCTTTCAACAGCATAATTTTGATTACTAGAAATCTGTCACACAGGATGAGATATATGAAAAAGTAATACTTCTGTGACAAGAAGCAATTTGGCATGCCACAGCGTAGGCAACTACTGAGAGATCACTATTCACACCTTAGTCCAAGTAACATTCATTACTGAAGTGAAGAAATCTAATGGTGAATAGTGTGCTGACATGCCAGCAGTAAATCCAATGAGTGGGGGGCATGATTTTCACTTACAAAGATAATGATTTTGCTGGCTATTATCTGCAAATCCTGAGCAAGTACATGCTTGTCAGTGATTAAGAACCTTCATGAGTAACAGCAGCACGTATCCTTGGCATACCTTTTGAGAGGTGAAGAGTCCATATTCGAACTATATTACAAAGACATAGCCATGCACTCCAATATTTCTGCAATGTCAGCGAGATATGCAACTTCACTAAAATGAAGGATTCAGCCACTGAGTACTGTTAACCAGACTGCAATGAAAAAAAGCACACTGTTGTAGAAATATTCAGTTTTATTTATACTAGAATGACCAACCAGGAGTAACTTCTCCCAATCAAGTGACAATCCTGAATCACCAATATCTATTTCCCTTACTATTTCTGTTTGTGAAAAAAAACAGAACCTATTTTTCATTCCCATGTGAGGCAAAAATGCATAAATATATAAATATATGTCAGTTCTACTGGGAATTGAAAAGGGCACAGTAAGGATGGCATTCTGCAACTGTTATACTAAAAGTTTAAAATATGTATTTTTAAAAACAATGGGTAGTTTTGGTACAAGATTATGTCATGCAATATGGAAATAAACTCAGTGTCCCTCATTGCAGATAGTATTTATTCAAAAGTAGAGGAATTTCTCTAGGTAAATATAAAATTCAAATATTGGAAATTTTTCCTGATATGTTGGTACAGTCAAGGAAGTGGATCTGAACCCATATTTTTGAATTGTGGAAACTGACAGTGTGGAAAGAAATTATCCATAATAAAAGTTAGTTGGAGTTTTAGGAGCTTCTGACATCTGCAAGCTAAGCAAGTACTTGGCATTGCTCAATCACAGGGCCTAAAATGGTATAAAAATGAACTAGATTCATTTTTTTATCTTTTTTCCCTGTACTTTGTTTCCAGATCTTTAGTCATCAAAATGGATTAACAAATGAGATACACTAATTAGTATGATTTGGAAGATATGTCCCATGGGGTACAGCAGAGTTTGGTGTAGCAAATCACAACTGATGGTGTAAACTTTCCCAGTGATAATGGTGGTGTTCATGATAGGAATTTTCAGGATTTTGTTCAGAAAGACTCAAGTCATGAGTAGCAAGTGCTGCAGCTGAAAGGGCCCTTTAGCTCAATCATGAAAAACCCTGATTCAAAGACACTGCAGTAATCACCTCTGCCAGCCTATGCAATCCTTTGTCACTAGCAGCCCCCCATTAGTCACTTCCTTACACACAAACTCTCTCGCTCAAGGACATGTCCGCTTATCTTTCAACTGCCTCTGAAGTTACAGAATGCCCATGATTTTGCCTCTTAATTGCTCTGTCTCTTCTCATGGACCATTACAATTGCTCAGTCAATAATTCCAGACATTAGAGTTTCATACCTCCTGTTGTTCATAATGTGCTGAGAAGATTGTCTTCTACATTTGTAAGCACTCCTTTATCCATGAATGCGGGATACTGAAAAATGCTTTTTTATAGTCTATCCTTGCCATACTTCTTCCTCTTTTTACTTTTCTCCATTATGACTTTATTTAACAAATGATCCTTTGTTCCATATGACTTTCTTTTATTAACTTTTGTTCTGTTGCCATGATTGAGTTTTCTCCTAAATGACTATGATCTCATAGGTATCTCTCCAAAATGTATATATTTCTTCATTTTGGTGGGGTTTCAATTCCTTTTGCCTTGTTTCCTAATTCTCTATATAACTGTTTTGGGTCATCAGTTAATTGCTTATTTTGTACTTTTCCTTTATATTTACCTGCATATGTTTTTCTGCCTGTGCTGATATCTTTAGTTTATTATTTGTAAAAGTATACAATAGATCCTGATCTGCTCGGATACTGTACATTGCTTTTCTCACATCGTTCTGAGTATTTGTTGTTGATCTGTTCCCTTTTCTGTACTCTTCCAACAGTGACACGTCTTGTCTTAATTACTTTATACGTTTCCCTATTTGATACTTCCATGATGGCATTTGATTTCTCCCATTCCTCTCCCTTTCTACCCTGTGTTTTTGTGATGAAACTCTGTTATTGATTTAGCTGCACAGTAATATGTCCTATTTACTTCTGCGGCATTGGGCTTCATAACACCTTTGGGTGGGCATTATTTACACAGTAATGCATACCCTGTTGGGCATTTAATTGCTTAAGTGACTTCTTAAATCATCCATCTTGTCAGGCTTTTTATTACGTCTGTTATTTCCTGTATTCTGTGAATTTGCTTCTGCAGCTCAACTTTAATTGCTGCTTTATCTTCCGCTGGATCATACAGCTTTCCTTTCCACTTCTGTTTGATGTTTTTTTGTTTGTTTCAAAGCCAAGTGTATGGCATTCCTAAGTCAAATAGTACCTAGTTCAAGCAATTCTGCAGTAATGTACCCCTCCTTGTCAGAAGAATAACATTGTATTACCAAAGGCTAATGGCATTATAAAATGTTTCAAGGCCAACATAGGAAAACATTCAGAACTGCAAAGATCAAATGCATCTTCTGGAAAAGTTTACATTATCCTGAAAGTGAAACTCTTTTGACAGTCGGCTTCCCCAACAAACATTATGTTTAATTCCAGTGAAAATAACTTACTTTCACTACTCAAACTAGTGAGACAGAGGTGCTGTTACTAGAAAGACAAAAATTTATACCTATACAGATGCCAAGAAACAGACCAGGGTCCATACTCAAAGTGAGGCAGTGCCTTATCCATCTGCCACTGTATAACATTTTAAAAATCAAGGGTAACCTAATCACCATTACAAATTCTCTATACCTCTTAACCTCCAAGCATTAAAGATTATAGCACTGACCTTAAAAAAAAAAAATCAGCATCAAGAAGGTCCGTCCCACTGCAATACTTTAGTAATGGGTTCTAAACCTAACCTTGCCCCTTCCCTCAACACTAGCCCTACACCTCACCTTCATAAAAATCTTCCCATAATACTGCCAGTATACAAGCCACACTCGGATACACAAAAATTCTCAAACACACACAAACAACTCTATCTACTAACCTAACTCTAAAATACACAAACTCACATATGAGCATATAACACCTATTCCTCACTCAGTCCTGACCCTAACACACACACACACACACACACACACACACACACACACACACACACACACACCCTCTAACTTCACTTACCTGTCTCAGTATTATCCACTATCAACATTTCAACTGCTCGGCTATTCATACAGTCAACATTAAACCACAACCCCTGCATTCTTTGAAGAAACGGCATTCAACAAAATGCGAGGGACTCTTACATACATGCACTCAAACATATACACACACACACATATCTATATATATATATATATATATATATATATATATATATATATATATATATATCTATATATATATATATCTATATATATATCTATATATATATATATATATATGTGTGTGTGTGTGTGTGTGTGTGTATATATATATTTATTTATAGGAGTCTACTTCATAAGAGCGAAAACCCATAAGAACGAATCTGACATGATAGACACAAATTCAACTAAACTGCTGAAGACGGGCAATTTAAAAACTCAAATCACACAATTGAAAATAAGATACTTATGTATAAGATCTCGGAGTTGGTATATTTAATTTGCGGTGGTGTTTGGGGGAGGAGCCTCCCTACATGAGGGGTGCAGGGGTGGCTTGCCCCCCTGCAAAAATGAAGGAATACAAATATTTGCAATATCTTACTTGTGGTTAGATTGGCATGCAAGGCATGTTTATAGTATGGTGTTTATGTACTGTTTCTTTAGGCTCTTAAAGTATTATGGGAAATGTCCATTATGGGACATTTGGTTGCAGTGTAAGGCGAGTTATTTTATAATTTAAGTGCACCAGAAGGTTTGTACTTTGTTTTCGTAGGGCACACGCAGGTGTAGCTGAAGTGATATGGGTTCCTTCCTACCTGACACTGGTGACACCCCTATTAGACGTCCAACACACCAAGGTGGCAAGAATGACAAATTGTTTTTCTAGGTGACACATCTAGTTTAAAAAAGCAATAGCACATCTACAAACAAAATTATTTCAACAGTGCACCAGTTAGCAATAAGGCAAAGTGAGATGTGCATCAAATGAAACCATACATCCACCCTCTTCCCCAGAACTCAACAGTAACGGTCTTGACATTCAGACATGCATAAAGAAGGCAATATCACTGAGCAGTAAAGCTTTATAATGCAGCAACACAAACACAGGAGAAAAAATGCAATGTCATTAGGTAATAACAGAGGTATAATACAGCAATACAGATATGAGAAAATGCAATGTCATTGAGCAGCAAAATTCTTGAAGGCAACAGTACTAACATGAGCAAAATGCAATGTCATTGAACAATGAAGTTTTATAATGCAACAATACAAATATGAGAAAATGCAATGTCATTGAGCAGTACTAACACCCTCAACCCCCTTGATCAATTCTAAAAAGGCCAACTATGAAACACTCTATTCTACCCTGTTCACTGGCCAGTGACTACTTACAGTCTTGCTACTGGCGGGATGGGGCCCAAGTTGTAGCTCATATGGATCCCAGTTATTTGTAATCCACAAAGTATTTAGGGGGGAGAAATCTACAATCTTATAAAAATATAAAATGATGGATAAAGCCTCTCACCACTCCATCCAGAATATCCTAGTGACCAGGCACCATAGAAAAATAACCTGCCAGAACTCTGGTAATCATCTATGGCATCTCTATACTAGGCCCAAGGGAATTCCTTTCTTGCTGAATCCTATGCAGGCGAGGAACTACTGGTTTCAGACTTCTTTCCTAATTCCAAAAAATACCATCATCCAGGATTTCAGCAAAAGACAGACACAGTCTGCCACTTCACTTCCTTGTCCCCAAAGCATTAGAAAGAAAATCCAGTCATGCTGCAAGGCCCTTTTTACCTTCAGCTCCCTGTTTCAGTTTTCCCTCCTTCAGCTAGTGTTCCAGTCTCCTCTTTTACTTTCAGAATTGTCTTTTATATTCCTGAAAAGAGCTCCACTTTGTGATGTAATGAAAAACTACAGTCTGTTACCTCTGCAATGAAATACAGTGGGAGCTACATTTTTAATAAGAAGGTAGGTTGAAGTCAGTGATATCAGGGGAGAAGTTTTCGATTATGTGCGATTCAGGTTTTTAAATTGTTGATCTTCTGCAGTTTCGTTGAATTCATCTCGATCATGTCAGATTAATTCTTATGAGTTTTCGCTCTTATGAAGTAGACCCATACACACTCTAACACAAAGTGTTAGATAGGAATGAAAGCAGGAATTTCATGTAATATTATGCCTGAGATGTATTAAGATTCACAGTTTGCCAACATTTGTTCTTTTAAGAGAGTGGCAGAAAGGATACTGCCACAGGAAAAAGCATTTTATTTATCTAGAGCTTTCCAGCACATTTAATTAAGTGGTCTGTCCTGCTGAAGCATTTTATGTATATACAACAGTGGAAAGGAAAAATAGCCAAGCAGAGGTCAAACTGACTGTCGACAGGAGTGCTAGATGTACTGGACTCAAAGAATGGCTACATGATGGCCACCCAACTTCTGCCTATGCAGGTACAGCACCATTCACTTATATTGACATACATTGCAGCATGTCAGTTGTTTTTATTCAGATGAAAAGTCTGCAGCCCTTTATTTTATTTATTATTTTATTTCACATTTGTTTACCAGGAAAGTCCGACTGTACACATGTCCCTTTTTCAGCAGAGGCCTGAGAGGAAAAGCTCCATTATGCCTTTCATAAAGGCAGCTAGATTTGATTACATTATGACTTCAATGAAAGAGCTGACTGAATGCTGACTAGTCTAAAATTGCATGTACCTAACTTGGTTAATCCGTGGTTTGTCAGCTGTAACTTATGTACGAGGCACTATATGCATTAACAGAGGTATACAGACTTTGGAGATGTATTGGTATTTTGTAGTTAATTAAACCTTATATTTAGTCATTTGATAAAGTATTCTTTGATCTCCTTTTTGGGTACACACCTAACTTTAAATATAAACTGCCTGCTGTGTTCCTAGTACATAGTGTCCTTTAGTACAGAATAGCTTTCCAGAGGTAAGGCTGCACTTCCTAATTATGTTTCAAGTAATCCTGCTAAAAAAAAATTGTCAGAGATATGAAAAATGTGAAAACTATCATATTAGAATTTTTATATAGACTAGTGAATAAAAGTAATACACCTGAAATATAGAACACTGTGCGGGCTGTTTAAGGGAAAAACATGGTTGTAAGCAGTCATAATACTAAGGTAATATTATTACATTTCTGGTAGAACATCAGTCTGATTAATCAGAATTACTGGTACTGCCTTAGCTAATATCCAAAATTAGTTATCATATACAATTTTCCCTGGGTGCTACCTGTACATGTACTGCACATCCAAGTACTAATGAAGAATTAGTGTGATTTTTTTCCCCGTCTGCCTGATGATTGACAGTTGGTATTCCAAGCAAAATATTTATATATGTATCTGTGAAAAAGGCTGGAAGTAAATTTTAAATAGGGGTTATTGGCCAGGCTTGTAACAGTTTGCAGAATGATTGCCTAATACTTACCTATGAAGTGGGACAGTGCCACCTAGCCATGGATTTGAGTACTGCTCTTTTGTTACAATAGTGGTGTAATATAGCAATAACCGACGATATTGGTGTGGTATATTGAAGATTTACCCATGGATGGTGTGGTTTAATCAAGTGGGCGAAGCCCAAGTTTTAAAATAAAGGATGGAGGCGGAACAAAATTCCGAGAAGCTAAAGACACACATTGATACAATAGTATCACACACACACATCTGTAGAGTCCATCTGCACCCTTAACTCTAGAGATGAAAACCAGCTTTACCTCCACACTGCAATGTAATTCTAAGGCTTACATACATCATATGCAATATTTTATTTAACTTTTCCTATATGCAGAATCTCGCAGCTGACATATTGTGGACCTACATTCTTTTCATTTTACTGAAATCACTGAACATGTGCATTCTGTTACAAATGATTAAACATGAACTGTCATGAAATTAAATACTGCCAACCCAGCTAGCTGGAATTTTGTAAATAATTATATGTCATTTGTGAATATTAACATGATTTATATAGAAGTGTAACAAAAGGAGATACTGCCAGCACAGCTATCTGGAATTTTGTAAATAATTATATGTTGTGTGTGAATATCAACATGATTCATATGCTTGTGTTACAAATGTATTAGAACTGTATGTCATGTAAAAGGGTTTGTAGAAACGTGTGCTGAAGAGATATTTTGTAAAGTACTGAGCTAAGCTGTATCCTTAGTATACCCTATTGGATTAGAAGAGAAATGTATATACACTATTGTAACCGTTTAGATGAATATATTTTAACAATAGTAACAAACACAAGAACTTAATTTCAGAAGAATAGCTACAAATTTAAATTACTTTATGACTATGCAATAAAAGGATGTTATCTTTCAGTTTCAGGCAACAGGAGACAATGTCTAGAACTAGTAGTTTTTTTGTATTGTCTTGGAAGTGTTTATTGTTTTATGTCCTTCAGGATCTGCTTTAGATCTAAGGAAAAAAAAAAAACTTGTTTATATATTTTCACAGGTAGATGCTGAATGCTACCAGCTGCATCAGTGGGGGTATCATCTGGGATAGAGTCAGATGGCAAGAAGTGATGTCATTCTGCAAGCTATCCCAGAAGTAGTATTTGAGATATTAATTTAAGAACTCTCAGAGAGAGACTGGGTATTCTGCATTTTGTCTTTGACCTGACAAGAACATCCACTCCCCACATCTGCCTTGTTGCTCTGTAAGTTACCTAGGGTATAGTAATTCTATTAGATTCCGTCAGGAATATAGTGAAGTATAGTTTAGATGTTTTCTTTATTTATTTGAGACTGTCCTGCAATGTTGCTTTAAATATTTCCTGTGATTTTGAACTCTGATGTTACTGTGATTATATACTGCATAGTTTCTTGTTCTTTTATTTATTATTAAATATATTTAAATCTTTTATTGTGGCTGATATTTGTGAGACATATTTAAGTTCTGAGAGTACTTGCATATTTATTTGGTGACACTGTGAGCTACTCCTAATAACCTTGCTCTTGGTCAAACTACCATTTGTATTGATAGCAATATTACACAGTAAGATTGAACACCCTTTGTTAAGGACCTTAAAGTAGCTGATAAGGACATGGCTGGTTGTAGTGATAACTACCTTATAGTCTGGGCATAAGAGCTAGTAAGTCTGTGCCAGCCTTTCCCGGGGGGGGGGGGTTGTGTGTGTGTGTGTATGTGTCAGCTACTTGGGCAGGGACACAAAGCACTGGTTGGACAGATACTGTGCTGGAGGTCTTGGCTTGTCCACTCAGCTGAGATCTCAACTCTATAGCTGTGCCAGTAGTGAGTCTTATTTGGGATCTGGAGAAGGAGAGATAAATCATTCCCAGAGTGAATGTGGCCTCTGTGTGCTCTTAAGGGAAACTGCACTTTACTGTGTGCGTACTTATCTCAATGTACATCCCCCACTGGTACTAGTGGTGAGGACTGAGGCTCCTTAATTACTGAGTCAGTGCTGGGGTGTCACATGAACAACAAAATCCCACCACACATTTCAGCTTCTTAGCTCAAGAATTGTGAACAAAGCCAAACATAATGGTGGAGACAAAGGCCCAAAATCAAGGACTTTTTTTTAAATATTACTCTAAATCACATAAAAGGTTAACAGAGCATCAGGTTTTGCATTTACATATATTTTCTGAGTAAGAAGAACACAATGACTACCATTATTCACTGACTGTAATCCTCCGTCATTTACCAGAATATCAAACAATTTTGAGGGACAGGGCAAAAAATATGTGGCAAAATCAGATGCATTCTGCAAAATCAGGGAAAACTGAGAGGTATGAATCATGTCATTGTAACACTGCATCCATTAACTGTCAAGTCTATCTACCCTTTTAGTCATTTAATTATTCACTACTCTGGTACTCTCTGTTGTGAGCATAAAGCTCTTTTAGGTAGCCCGGTTTCAGAGGACGATGAAAAAATGTAGGTGGATTAAGCAGAAGTTGTGAAAAGACAGTTACTGACTAAAGCAATTGAAAAATGGGACACATGAAAGTGTTGTTTAGTATTGTATGTAGTCCTGCAGTATACCACCAGATGGCGAAAAATCTACATAGTAAAGATTAGAAATAACTGTTTAAGAGAGACTGCAGTATTAAACATGCATCTGTTGGTGCATGCAGAAAGGAAAACTGGGGAAAAAAGGGTAGGTAACATTCCCAGCACATGCTACCTTCAAGGCATTTTCTTGTACTCTGAAATAAGCATTGAAATGCTCCTAGTTCATCTCAGTTGCATTATCTGTGTTTAAGCAGCACTCAGAATAAAAGGTTTTGTATCTGAGCTGTATTAGCAGAGTATTTTACCGTGCTGAGTATACCTTTTCCCATTTGATTTTTCCTAATTTTTTGAGCCTAACAGTATCCCCTTAACATTCAAGGCAGTGACAATTGTCTTGGAAGCAATTAGCAAATCAGAAAAGGTGTTTCTATATTCAGTGGATGGCAGGTTGGGGCTAAGTCCTATGAATACAGTCTGCTGATGTGACAAGACAGTGTCAGTAGTTATTACAAATAGAAAAGATTGTGTTATATTATATTTGACTGAAGTCAGCACCAAGATTAACATGGTTTTCCAGTGACTAAGCTATCATCATTACTAGCATCTGCAGAGGACTCAAGCTAGCAACTTCTTAGCCTCCCTTTCCCTGATAAGAGTCCGTTTCTTACAAGTAAACAACCTCCCCAGTCCATTAGGAGTTTGCCGATTTTCTCTTGAAGATATAAATACACATCTTAAGTTTTATTCAAGTATTGAAGACCCACTAACTGCCACAAGCAACTGATGAAGGCCTTCCAGGCCCTTGATAGGGGTTGTTCAGCAGTTATATGTCCAGGGCAAATATATTACATTTGCCAAAAGTACCTTAGCTATTAAGAAGTCTGTAAGTGCCTTTTGGACAGGCTATAATTGAACTACAAAGAAAATAGAGAGCCAAGAGTAAGATTCTCTCATACACTTAAATTTTCAAACTTTTCCAGACTTGCTATAAATTCCTTATTGTCTGAGATAGACGTACTATGGAGTGGCTGAATGCAGAGATCAGTGTGACAGCTAACGTGTAACATTTTAAGGAAATAAGCTTGGGTCTATATCACTTTATCGAAGACCCAATTTAGCAAATCACTATTTGACAAACCCAGTTAATTGTAAGTTAAATTCACTGAAGGATCTCTGTAGCAAATTTTTTCCTCCTGGGAAAGAAAGGAGTTGGTCATCAAAAATTTGCCTTTTCCCCTGCTATAGTGTAATCTTGGAGTGGGTATATTTAGTTAGAGCCACTTTGTTGGATTTTAAATTTTGTAGTTTTTGTTGATGGTCAGTAGGTAGCTGACTGGTTTCTTTACTAGGAAAATATGTGTTAACGAGAACCTACCGCAAATTTAGCTTTCGATTAACTGGGTTCGACAAATAGCGATTAGCTAAATTGGGTCTTAAAGTTATATAGACCCATAAGTTTAATGATGTGTTCTGTATCTTTAGGACTCCTCTGAAAAGTGATTTCTGTGGCTCATGTACTGTTGTTGTCAGATGTCTGCATGGAAGTTCCAGTTATCCGAGTGGCTGATTTAACCAGATAATATAGGTTTTCCTCTGTAGGAAACTGGATATCAATTGATTTTCCATCATCTGTCCTAGTCCACTTGCATATGCATGTGTTACGCTTTACCAGTACATGTCTTTTTTCAGTTTGAATTTTAATTTAGACAGCTATAGACATAGAGAATCCATGGCTTTTTTAGGCCATACTAAGTGTGTGTGCGTCTTTTGGCTTTTCCCGGTTAGAGGTCACCACAGCGGAACTCCGGTCCGCTAAATGATTGGCAGATAGATTTTTACGTGCCGAGTTGCCAGCCCTGACGCACAACCTTCAATGAAGGTACGCCCATTCACACATGTCTCCACGCAGAAGACGCTCTAGCTGAGAATTGAGAATAGAACCGGACAGCGTCTTACTGTGAGGCGACAGCGCTACCGCAGCACCACACTCTACTGAGTAGTGCGCAAAGAGTATGCCAGTTATACCCTTGTTTTGGAGTATTTCTGTGTATAATAATTTTTTCCTGGTAAGTGACATTCAGGATGGTGGCAATTTGTTGGATTCTGAAGTCTGAGATCAGGGATCTGAGAGTCAATGCAAGGTCCATGTGACTGGACAATTTTCTTTGCCTATTTTGAAAGGAAACATAAGTTAGCGATGTTGAAGTTGTAACATCTATGTGTATAGGATGAATAAAAAGATGGACTACAAAAATAGCCTTAACAGTCCAGCTCATCTATATTAAAGTAAACTAAACTAAAATAAATGAAAGACTTGGTTGGGAAGCAGATCAAATAGAAATACCAAGGTGAGTAACTGATGACATGGAAAATAGATCAAGGAGGCCATGTAACTTCAGGATATTCATTTCTTCTGCTGAGACATGACTAATCAATATCCCATTTCTGCAAAGTTACATAACCTGCCCTGAGTTTTTGTGACCTTTTAGTAAGTTATATTAAGGAAAGTGGTAAGGGCTGAAATGTCCCCCCACAAAAATTCACCTAACCCTGCACATATTTAATTTTTTGTAAGCTGAATTTTGCTTGATTACTTGGGTCTTAATGAACTGTATCAGATCCAAATTTCAGGAGCAGCAGCAGAGCAACAAGTACTGAAGTGGATTACAGAAAATCTGAAACGTGAACTGGGGGTGGTGGTTAGAATAACCAGAGTCAGAGGAGTGACGGAAGCAGGTACAAACCCAACACCTGTAGTATGCAAGATGCATGAATACAAAGCAAGAGAGAAGAATCTGGAGGAAGGCAGAAGAGGTTTGCCAGTGGAAAAACAGGAAAGATATTACCCAGCTTTACTTTGGTGATCCACAAGCAGCTGATGTCTGTTTGTTAAAGGCAAGCTGAAAAGACCGTGCCCAATCTGAATTATGTATGCTGAAAGTTTTTCTGTAGTACAGAAGATGAGATTGTGACTCAATTTCTGGCAGACTTAGAAAGCCTTGAAAGGCAAATTAAACAACCAAGAAGGTCAACCAGTAATGAAAACATGAGGAGCTGGCAGGAACAGAGGTGGTGCTACATTAACCAGTTGTACTCCCATGCTTAAAAAGAAAAGACAGAATGACTGTGGCCAATCACAACTGAAATAGGAGTGAAACTCTGAAACCACAGAAAGAAGACAGCCTAATAATAAAACAGAGTCATGAGACAGACATACATAAAGAGGAGGTAACAATAAGAGGAGAAAATAGAGCAGGAGAGAGGGGTGAAAAAGTCAAGAGTGGTTTAATAAGAATTAAAGGAAGCAGCATGTGTTTGTAAAAACCTAAAAGTTTGAAATAGGCAAGTGAAGTGAGGAAGAAGTGGAAATGGAATACATGTAGAACAGCCCCCAGAGGTGTATCATATTAGTTGGTCTGAAGATGGAATGGAGGAATAGTTGAAATCGCTTATGATCCATAAGCTTAGCTGGATCCACCCTGTAATACAGAAAGATAAATCTAAAATGACGACCCAGACAACTCAAAAATAATTAGCAATGTGGACACTATAGGAACTGGCTGAGTAGAGTAGAAATGAGCACCTGACTCCAGGGCGTGCATATTAGAAATGGGGGAGGGGGAGTTAGTACATTGCTCCACTGACACCTGATGGAGACTGGAAGTCACTGCAGGCATACAGGACAGGAAGCTGCTTCTGGCCTGTCTACACATGACACTGTAGGTAGATTCAGTAGATATATATAAATGTATAAATGGTGCAGGGAACGATACTGCCACCCCTGCCTCAATGGTATTCACATCAGACTGCCAAGGGATGGAGACATAGGAAGGTGCCAGAAATTCCCTGATTTGTTTTTTTTTGAGGATGACAACCCACAGTATTCAGCTCTTGCTTCCTGTGCCTGTGTTAGAGGACACTGTGTTTTACTGGAAGAAAGAGCCAAACAGGAGAGGGGAAGACAGCAGTGGTCACAGGAGTAGATCAGAAGAGGTAAAATGAATTAATAAACAATTTAGATGGAGGACTGATGCAGACCATTTAAAACTGTGATTAAAAAATGAAGAATGAAGACATACACTGCTTACTGAGTGAAAATCAAACCATGTGCAAAAGCACTATAAGAGAGAAATGTATGTGTATATAGCACCAGTATAAAGGTATACTTGTGTCCTGCATCATAGTCTAATAATTTAATCTAGTCTAGGGACTCCAAGCACAATAATCTGCACTAAAATCGTTGATGTTTTCTTTTCTATATTACAACATGAATCAGCGTAACAAGGTGAAATCATAGTAATGCTTTAAGCAGAGTGCAAGTATTAATAACTTTACATTCTTCATTAAAAAAAATGTTGACAGTGGCCAGCATATGTAGGAAAATGTACAGAAGTGTATGGATTAAATGATGTAGGCAGCACAACCTGAAAGATGTTACTGTGTAATATGTAACAGTGACAAGAGCTTTGACAAGTCCTCAAATGTAGATATTAGATGCTGCGTGACTACAGCATAAAGGGACCGTTTCTGCAGTTTGAAATGACAATAATAGGTTCTATAATTAATGATGTAAAAGAATTACCATGTGCTAAAAATGAAAAAGAAAAGGCTATACAAGGAACAAGGTGAAATGATTGTGTACGGTAACAGGAAATTTATTGAATAATGGACATTGTGCAGTTCCAACATTAAGGGGCCGAGTTCAGCTTGAAAATGCAGTTCTTTAGAATCTGTGAAATTAAAACACAATGAGCAGTAGAGATCTTGCAATGCTGAAAATGGAAGCAAGTATGCTTATACATGACAAAGTAAAGCAGTCGCAAGTAGGAAAAGAATGCCGAATACTGGTGGAATACACATTAAATAGACATTATACTCAATAGTGCAAGGAATAATAAAAGTAATGCAGTGCTTAAAAGAAATGCCAGAGACTGTCCTCTCTAAGCAAAGGGAAGTATACAGATAACAAGGCCAAACAAATGTAGCATACAACAGGAATGCTTGTTGGGAAGCAAGACATACGATTATTAATAATGAGACGGTATAATGCCGAGTGGGGCGGTAATATTATGGTCACCTGCTCATTTACAAGAATTCACAGGAAAGGATGGTAGTTGTTTATTATGTATTGTTATAGGAGTTAAATGGCGTGTATAGCTCCACTATAAAAATATATTCCTAAATCATATAACAGCACTACCACTAATTTGGGAACTCAGTATATAAGATACTGAGGTTGCTATACTGTTGAAGTTGAATTTAGAGTGAGTACATAGTAATAAGGTAGAAATATGGCAAGTTTTCAAGAAATGATAGGTGGAGGGGAACAACAATTGGGGTTACTGAATGCAGTAATATAGGAACGTGGCAGCTGAAATAAATCAGAAAATGAAACAGATGCAGGCAAGAGCATTTGATGAAGGTGAGGAGGAAACATGGTATAAAAATATTAGTTTCTATTTAAACCTGACAAGAATTCTCAGAGCGGAAAGTAGAAACACTGCAAATAACCTTGCCTGGAGAACTATTACTGCAGCCTGAGAAGGTGAAAAGGATCAGTCAACCTGAGAAACTAATAAGCAGGTACAAGACCTTTGAAAAGGTTAAGGTCTGTGAACAGCTTAAGCATATGATGCATCTTTGTAACATACAACACTGCAGGGGGATTATAAGCTTTTGTAGACTTAATTCACAATGAATGGTGAAGCTCCTGCATTGATCTGTGTTAGCTATAATGCAAAACTATGATTAAAAAGGTAAAACTGTAGCAGAATACAAATGGAGGGGGGGGGGGCAGCAAAGGTAATACCAGGTTGATGATTACTGAAAAGCTGTACTGAAATGCACTGACAGATGAAATAGAAAAATGCACATTACAAGAACTGAAACAATGAAATGGGCAGACCATGATTACATTTCCAGAATACAGGCTTCTTACCTGCAACAGAAAACATCAATGACAGATTTAATAGTCTAGGGCTCAGGAGCTAAAAGAAATTGAAAATGTCACATTGTTTTCATTTTTTTTCTTACTCATGGTGTAATTCTAGGGTAGAAATGGATATATCCAGCAGTAAATAAAAGAAACACAGGGTGTTATTGTTACAATGAACATGTTTTTTCAATATGTCATTTGAGTAATTCTGACATACGAAGAGAAGAAAGCAAATTTATTGGATGAAAGTGGAAGGGAAATGCAGCTTAAGGGAACTTGGTTGTTTCATTTCTGAGAATGGTGTGGGTAGGATGGATCAATTTGGGGAAGGTATATGAGGGAGTATACGGTGAAAACGAAATGTTATGATTGGAGGTTAAACCTGTCGATAAAGTGATAGCTGGCTGACTATGAGAGAACTAAAACTGTAGCTTGCTGTTATAGTGTTCGGGATAAAGTAAAGCACGGAGTTTAGATAAAGCAAGAAAAGGTCAGCAAGTTCTTAGAAATGTAAACCCAGTATAATCTCTTAATCACTCAACACTGATCTGCAGGAGGGGAAAGTAATGATTATAGTTTTATTAGCAAAATATATATGAAAAGGAGTGATTATATGGTGAAAACAAAGTCCAATTTATATATGGCCCATGAAGGATGAAGTAATAGGAATGTGACCAACTAAACAAGTGAATAATGGGAACGTTGTATATTATTGAAAATTGTCTTCGCTATAAGATTCCTCAAAATGACAACACCCCAACTTTATTATTCGTGTACTTCAAGACTGCAGATGATGTAGGTACTATTTTCACCATACTTGTGCAACTATGGTGTCAGAATATATTAAGTAAAGGGGTGTGGGATATAGTCTCCCACACTGGAGAGTGCAAGGAGGCTTGCAAAATATGATATTTTAGGTAGTTTATTTGAAGGTTTGTTACCATTTGGATCAGTTTCATGTAGTGGGTCCATGAGTAATATGGGGAACCATTCCTGTGTGTATAGGTGTGAGGGGTGGAAGGGAGAACAGTAATTGTCCTTATGACTTGATTGGCGTGAACATCACAGTTTGGTGAATCTAAGATAGACTAAGAGCAATGAAAACCTGTGCAGAACTGAAAAGGGATTGTGTTTTTTTAAATAATGGTTTAATGGAGGAAGAGGAATAGTTGATGTAGAGCCCAAATTTGTATTAAAAACAGATCATAATTTGAAAATTATGTTTGAAAGTAATAAAACCACATTAAAGATAGGTTTGGGAAAAAAAGCAAAAAACAGTTAAATGCAGTTTTTGCAATCAATTTAAGTATATTTATGGAGGAGAACTGATTACACTTGAAAATTTGATGAAATCAAAAATCAGTCAAAATATAGGTAATTCTGGGAGTGCAATAATAGTTTATTTAGCTATTTGTATGAAATGTGACTTATGTAGGAAAGACAGAGAGAACATTTAGAAAAAGAATATATGAACATATTTATAGTATTAAGAGTAAGAATGTTAATGCCCTTTACAAGCATACATTGTTTGAAAATTCAAATAATGATTTTAGATTTGGTATTTTAGAACAGGTGGAAATAAACCCAAGGGGGGACTGGGTGAGCGGCAGAAGTACATGGAACTGCATTGTCAGTTAAAACTGAATGCCTTTACTTAACCTGGTTGGAATTATCATATTTCAATCCAAACTGTTATTTTAGTTATGTATTGATTTAACTATTTAAGTATTCGATTTAAATGACATTATATAAGGAAGTGAGGGAGCAAAGCATGTTTATTCTGATGAAGTCCTGAATTTGAAGGGATGAAAACACTTAAAATATTTTATGTTTTTTTAATAAAATTAGTGTGTATTTTACGATCTAGGTTGGCTCATTCATTATCTCTGCATTTCTACACCACATTGCCACCTTATTGGTGTTTTATTGTAATCTTTTTTGGGTGACTTTATAGCCTTTGGATTTGTTTTTCATGCTTAGCTCAGCCTGATCTGCACTGGTCTCCAGTTTACCATAATGCTGGTATGAAGATCATCCTATCTAGGCAAATCTCCAAAAAAAAAAAAAAAAAAAAAAAAAAAAAAAAAATTCTCCTACATTCCCAACACACTCCTAACATATATGGGAATCTTAGAAACAGAAAAAAAACAGTCCTGTTCTACTCAAATTACCACCACCGGACAATCACTTATTGCTTTCATTCACTTTTAATTGTGAACTTCTTCAGAAACAACTATGTCCAACCCAAGCTTCCTTTTATATCTAATTAACAATTAATTACAGGAAATGACATAATGTACATTCAAAATCAGTAAATATATATACAAATTTGCTTATATAATTAAAATAAACACTTGCTAAAACAGAATGTTAATGTAAAATATACATACATAAAATACTTTTTTGCCTAATTTTAACTGAGTTAATGTTTATATTTTAAAAAACATTTCAAATTTAAACCAGGTGCAGTATCTGCACCTAAATACAGCTGCCAAAATGTTTCTTTACACTCTAATGTATTATTGATGTCTCCATTTAAGGGTTCTTTTTCTAATGAGCATAATTTAGCAATTAAAAAGAAAGATAAAACTAATTCATTAGCTAGACATGCAACAACATGTATAGATTTCAAAAAGTTTAAATTCTTTGCGTTAGAAAAATTAGAAAAAGAGCCCTTAAATGGAGACATCAATAATACATTAGTGTGTAAAGAAGCATTTTGGCAGCTGTATTTAGGTGCAGATACTGCACCTGGTTTAAATGAGACAATAAATTTGAAATGTTTTTTTAAATATAAACATTAATTCAGTTAAAATTAGGCAAAAAAGTATTTTATGTATGTATATTTTACATTAACATTCTGTTTTAGTGTTTATTTTAATTATATAAGCAAATTTGTATATATATTTACTGATTTTGAATGTACGTTATGTCATTTCCTGAAATTAATTGTTAATTAGATATAACAGGAAGCTTGGGTAGGGCATAGTTGTTTCTGAAGAAGTTCACAATTAAAAGTGAATGAAAGTGCTAAGTGATTGTCCGGTGATGGTCATTTGAGTAGAACAGGACTGTTTTTTTTTCTGTTTCTGTGATTCGTGTGGAATTTAAGGAGTTCAGGTGTAGTTTTTGATATATGGGAATCTTCCTACTACCTCTCTTTTTCCTTCCCACATACATGAATGGACAAGCTAAAAATATCCTTGTATTTCAAGTCAGTGTGTAGAAAATAGTTACATAATCATTTCCAGGCAAGGGTCCTTAGTCATCTCAGTGTTAGAAATAGTATAGCATGGGAAATGTCATTTCAAAGTCCAGCTTTCCTGGTTCATCAATGCATTTAAAACTTGTGTCCTTGACTGTCTTAAGGTCATCTGCATATCTAACCTCTGCATTCACTAAAATCTTATACAGGTTTTTTAAAACTTTTGGTAAATTCCTTCTGCTTTGCTGCAAGCAGACTGATAATCGAATGCCAGTCTGGCCTTTCATTAAGGGTGTAACCTACTCAGACTCCTGCAGAATGCACACAAGCTGCCATATGTAATGTAATGGACCTGGCTGTTGAAAAATTCATCACTACTCAGTCACAAGGGTCCACCTCATGAGCATCTCATTATTCAAGATTGTCCCTCAGACAGCAGTTCCTGTAATCATCTTTCTAATTTTATCTAATGGAATGAACCCTGATCTGTAAACAAACTAACTGTACAGAGGGAAGGAGATCACAGTGGTGTCATTCCATGGAACTTAACGTCTTCAGGAGGAATTGCTGCCAGGCATTAGCCTCTCCCAAACTTTGGAATTTCTAGTCTAATTCATAAGCATTCTGTGGCCAATTATAATCTCACTTGTACCCCCTTGTGATACAGTTCAGTGTCAGTCACACCTAAACTTTTTATCTCCACTGGATACTCTTTTTCTTTTTAAAGCTAACCTCATTTTTTTTCAATAAACATGAACAGACAGAGATCTACTCTCACAAAGGTGCCAAACACTTGAATAAACTTTGGATAAGCGTTTTCGTCTTGTGTACAAAACTTCATCAGATAACACAAACAATGCAACTAATTTCTTTTATACCAATCCAAAATTCAACTGCAATTAAAATTTAAAGACACAGAGGTCCTAATAAAATGCAAACCACAAACATATAATACACAATATCTGTATGTAAACTATTTAAAAATGTTTTAAAAAATCTTGTACATTTAAAAATGTACATGTTATACATATATATATATATATTGATATACTTTTCTATACATAGTTTGTAATATATACATTTTTAAATGTACAAGATTTTTTTATCTGATGAAGTCATGTACACAAGATGAAAACGCTTATCCAAAGTTTATTAAAGTGTTTGGCACCTTTGTGAGAGTG
This sequence comes from Protopterus annectens, assembly GCF_019279795.1. Classification (NCBI taxonomy): domain Eukaryota; kingdom Metazoa; phylum Chordata; order Ceratodontiformes; family Protopteridae; genus Protopterus; species Protopterus annectens. The sequence goes on from NC_056743.1 coordinate 1,579,246,977, forward strand.
AATCTCTGTCTGTTCATGTTTATTGAGTACCTGCAATTATCTACAATTATCTGCATTTATTTTCTCATTTTATTTCAACTGAATGGAAAACTAAGGCCTTGAATAGGTTCATAGGTAGGTACTAGGCTATCGGCCCAAGGGCCTACGTAAGCCTAGCCAACAAGGTTCCCTGGCTTACGTCACCCAATTAAGTTATTTTCCTGTGCCACTGTCGTACAGAGACGCATTACATATGGGCAGCTTGTGTGCATTCATATTTCTAATTTTATCTAATGGAATGAACCCTGATCTGTAAACAAACTAACTGTACAGAGGGGAAGGAGGTCACAATGGTGTCATTCCATGGACCTTAACATCTTCAGGAGTAATTGCTGCCAATTTGACATTTCCCATGCTGGACAAGCTAAAAATGATCAGGCTGAGCTAAGAATGAAAATGTGTTTTCGTCTACATCACACACCAGTATTCTCTACTTGTTAAGACAATCCTCAAGTCTTATACACCTTGGCATACATATCCTCACCTTTCTTCTGTAAATATGATGCTCATTCATCTGTGAAGTACCTTCATCAATTGTACCTCAACATGAAATGAAATAATGTTCACTGAATCCGATAGGGAAAATGTTACTGATGTGGCCCATGTTATTTCCTCATTTGAAAGAATACCCTGATAACCATACAAAATCTTAAGGAAGATCCAAAAATTTCACAATGTCTCTCTCTACATTCTCTCTCTATATATGCCATAAGCCTGCTTTTCTCTCACTTCATATTGCAATTCCTATTTGTATTCTACTAACTATCCTTTAATTTCTTAATAAACTATCTAAAATTTTTCAAACTATTTAATCATTTTCATATAACCTGTGTCTATTCTTTACCAGCGTTTCATATTGTGTCTAATTTGGCATAATTATTTAAAATTTGGAAAGCAATAAAAGCAAAAAAAAATTATGGATTGACAAAAATTCTTTCCAATAAGTGAGTTAAATGGCATTAATTAGATGACAGGTGTCTGTGTTTCACAGTCACCATATATGGGCAATATATTCAAATTCCTCCCCAAACATTGCCCGCCTCCATTAATATTTCTGATGCACCAGTTGCTGGCTTATTGGATTCATTTGAAAAGCAGCTTGCAACACAGTCCACTGATTAAGCCAACTACACACACTACAATAACTACCCAATTTAGCTGGCATAATATTACTGTACAGGGTCATAAACAGGATTGTTGGAACCAGCATCTAAAATGTAGTCCCCTCCCGTTCTAAGTAGATATAGAGATGTAGATTAATAGATATATCACATAGGGGTCTACTTCTAAATTTTGAACTTTCACAAGTTTGAATTGCTTATGTTCGAGACCATAACATTGAACTTGTGAAAGTTCCAAATTGATGTAAAAATAAATAAAAACAAAACAAAATTTTTTTTACATTTTTGCAGGGGGGCAAGCCCCCTCTGCACCTCCCCTTGCTAATTAAATATACCACCTCAAGGGATCACACTACAATGAGGAAAATGGTAAATATACCATTGGGTGCTATACAGCGATCCCCATTTAAACAGTTCGAACTTTCACAAGTTCAATCTTATGGTCTCAACCATAACCAATTCAAACTTGTGAACATTCAAAACTTAGAAGCAGATTTACACATGCATACATACATATACATACAGAGAGAGAGAGAGACGTCTGTCTCTCTCTATATATTATATATATATATATATATATATATATATATATATATATATATATATGCACACATTTATATACGTATGGATACATAGCCAGCCTGCCATTGTGAAAAAGAGCTGCAATAACTGAACCTATAACTTAAAACAAATGCTGCATAAGTATGCATGGCTTTTTTTTTTTTTTTACTTTGCCTTGCATATTGCATTGCACCAAATAAATTATTCTAATAAAGTGTATGCCAAAGGATCCACAAGGTATACTTATCTACAGCCTTGCTGAGGTATGGACAAGGTAAATAATTTTAATATGGATCGTATTGTTCGTGGTGAGTGTGAAAGCTTTGTTAGGAGATTTCCAAATTTAGTCTTATGGTAATCAAGGAGCTTAATGAACAAGATCTTGGGTGAAAACTGAACTAATTCTGTGAGTTTTATACAAAATACTCTACTTCTCAGCAGTACCATCTAGTTCATTGGCTATTTCCTCCTACGACCAAGGAATCAGCTTGGTCAGACAAATGATTTACCAAATAAAGGTGGCAGTTTGGTATTGGATAGCTTTGTCCACTTGAAAATCATTCCTAGTACCAATTAGACAACTTGCCACCCACAATCATCTCATAGCTTAATATGTACATCTCAGGAAGAATCTCAGTGCATGCTGATTTTAGTAGGTTACCCTAATTTCTACAAATATCACGTGATTAGTTAAGATTACTATACTAGAGCCTGTTCCAACTGAGCTTTAACACTGTGACATCAGAAGGATCAATAAATAATACTCAGGGACAGAAGGCATGGTCTGAGCTCTCTTAGGGCTATTGCCACTGACCTCTCTAGAGTTTCTGTGTACTGCTACCAGGTATCTATTTAACATTACATCTATATACCTAAATATGATATTCCTCCAGTTTATAGTCTTTAAATAGAAATTAGTTCATGGGGAAGTACTAAGACAGCTGCCTTTCTAGGCCATTTTCAGGCTAGTAAATTTTCCTTCCGAAGATGAGAATCAAACCTTGTGCCATATGCCTGTGAGGTAAACACCATAAGCATTATGCCAGACCCTACTGTCACAGTGTGGTAACATGAATTATATTGTAATAATTGACTTCAGTACTGCACTAAGCATGTCATGTGCCTTTACATCAAAATCAAATGTTTTGTATACTCAAAATATGCTTTTTAAAACAAACTTGTCAATACTTAAGTTTCAAGCTGAGAACTCTCATGTCTTTCTGTAGTTATACTTTAACTTTGAGGCTTTGAATCTGCTAGCCTTTTGTGGATTTTATCACAGTAATATTTCTGTCTCTTCTGGTGTCTTTCTAGGATTTTATGTTAGTTTTTCAGTATCAGCAAAGTAATTAATCTGTTTTTCAACCTTTTTCCCATAATCAGCTCAGATGGTGACAGACTGAATCCCTACAATTCAGTATTCTTATATTCCAAAACTGCAAGATGACACTGCTTTGCTGCAGCTCTTTTTCACATATTCTTCCTACTTTAGATAGTCTTTCCACTTGTCCATTCAAGTGGTACTAGTGTGGACTGGATGTTATATTTCTGAAATCTTGCTCATAAACAAACCTTAAGGTTACCAGAGTAGAGCACTGACCACAATATGCCCAGCTGCACAAGCCTGCATTACGTTCAGAATAGTAGCACCAGACATCTAACAGTTACAAACTGCAGAACACAGAAATCATGTAAACTAATCACAAAATATAGAGATACTATATGTAAACTTTACATAATTTTGAGGTGCACATCTTTCAAATGGAAAGCTGCAATGAGAGGAACAGCAAAAAGTGAGAACATGTTTTAGCCTTGGAAATTGCAGGGGGGTAATACAAGGTGCTCAGTGGAGAAAGCAATAGACAAGTAATAGTAAAGTCAGAGTCCAAGTAGAAGGAGGGACTGAGAAAGATAAACGTAAGATAACAAGCAAGGAGAAAGAGAAGCCATGTACATATTTATGGGAAGCAGAAGCAGAGTGGCAACAAACAGAATAGTGGTGCAAATGGGGTGACGTCTGTGGAAATTAACCTAGTGCAGAGTACTGTTGATATGTCATGTTCCCATTTTCAACAGGCTTTCCTTTCACTAAAACAAGTCTCTGAAGTTGCATTTCTGAGTGAGTTTTAGTACAGGAAGGCCGAGTTTTAATTAATACATACCTTAAACCAAATTGAAGCAAGCCATTTTCTTAAACTTTAGAAAGCTTTTTAAAATGATGAACCTGTCTCATCTCAATACTTAAACACTAGTACGGCTGTTGTGCTCTGGGGTAACTCCAGACATGGCACAAAGGAGTTAAGCTTAATATGGATTCTTAATGAGTGAAACATTCAGCAGGTTGGATGCAGAGTATCATCTTCATCTGCATCAAGTTGACAATGTCCTTTTTCTAATTAAAACATTAGTATGTCCATTAGTGAACAGTGTATGGGGTTTCACACTTCTCACAGCAATCGCTTGTGCAAGGAGTTATATTTATATTATGTGAGAATTGGGGGAAGTCATTACCTCCACTCTCTCTGACTTTCAGTCCAATTGCTTCTACTTAAACCCACTCTTTCTTGTTCCCGGGTGTTAATACCTCATAGCTTGGGTAGTTCAGGCTGGTTCTTATCTAATCCGAGGTGACTCATAGGTCATATTCTGCACTTTGTATTTTATTTGTTTTTGTAGAATGCATGATTAAAGTAACAGCACATGCTTTCCCATAGATTTCTTCTTCAAGCAAGTAATTCAGTGCAAAGAACCAGAATCAGCTCAACTTATTTTAATGCAGAATGCCTTCACACACACACAGTCCACAAATAAAAAGTTACATTAAGCAGATGGTTAAAATGCTCAGATGCTATTCAAATACAACCCTCCTTTTCCTAATAAGTACTTTTAGGAAAGAGACAATTCAGAGCAATTAGTGCATTCTGGAAGGAAAGGTTAAAATTGGCTTCATTTCTTCATATTGCTTAATGAGTTTGCATGTTCTTGTAGAACAAAACTTTGCGAAATCACACTGCCCTTCTATAGAGGTTATGTTAATGAATGAAAATTATATTTTTTGTGCTTAGCCAGACCATTCTGCTTCTAGGTAGTCCCTCGAGAGTCCCTTTCCTGAAAAGTCACTTCTGCTCAGCAGGAAATCAAGAGTATTTTTTCCTTCTTCTATCCTTTTTTATTTATTTAAATGTTGGTGTGACAGTTTAAGGTAAGAATCAACCTTTTCATTATTTGTGGTTAATATGTCATTGGAAAATTCACATCACTGCAAGGAGTATGGGTTTCTGGATCAGTATATGATCCAAAGACAAACCAGAATATTTGTTAACTTTTTCAATGCTGCTGTTAGAATTAAGAAGGGAGTTGACCTTGTAGATCTTACAAAAGACTTTAATGTTGTAGCTAGTCAATGTATTAACAGGACTTGCATTAATTCAGAAACACATGTTAAAGTCAAAGAAATTCTGCTAATGTGTGCTGCAAAGTTGGGTTTTCATGCAATGTGGGTGGAAGTGCACCTTGAGGATGAAGGTTTCACATTTTACTTGTGACAGAAGTTATATTTATACACTGTGGGAATTTGGGAAGTTACTACCTCAAATACAGTCAAGAAACAGAGCTTTGTGGAGCTACTGATCATGGCAGTCTCCTACTCATCTGAGGGTACCTAAAATGAGAAACCAAGCAGGACATGGATATTGAAGCAATGTTACTATTGTACATTGGTCATGGAGCTCCAAGAAAACCCTGTAAATAGACTTCTTCCTAAGGTATATTGCAAATCTTTTAAAGGGTACTTATGAGTATACAGAAGTCACCAGGAAGGTTAGTGAGAGAGGAAAAAGGAAGGGTAATAAAAAGGTTATAAACAATTGTTGAGCAACACTGGGATGCTTGACAATGAATTTGGTTAAACCTAATTAATCCAGGTTAACAGGTGATTTTTTTTTTTTTTTGCAAGTCAAGCATATGATTTAGGTCATCTGTTGAAAGCATTTATCATGAGAACAATGTGAAAAATATTTTAACAGACATTATGAAGAAGAGATATGTCAAATACAAACCAATCACCTATTAGGGTTATGTTTTGAATGGTAATGAAACAAGCCAAATACAGCATGGGTGTAGAGAGTACCAAGTAGGTATTACAAGAGAAATGGATGATTTTAGCAAAAAGTCCTGTGACAGACAATGGGTGACAGTCCAAAAAACATTTTTTTTAAATAAAAGGAGTCAGTGAATTTAAAAAAAAATGTTTAAATGTTTATAAAAGGTATGTGAGATGGTCCTTTGTCCCTACTTTCCAGAAAAAGAAAGTCACGTATGCCTAAGGGCGGGGGTGGAGGGGAGGCAAATAAGTTCACTGTTACCAGTTGTTACTAGTTGAACAGGAAAACTAAATGACTTTTGACTGCAGGGACCATTTTAATTGCAATATTTCCTATGTAGTTTGTGTTACTTCTTTGAAAAAGGTGATGCATTTTTAAATAGGGAAACCTAACAGACAAGAAATCCAAAGGAAATGCTGCAAAAACCAAGACCACCAAAGAAAAAGCAGCCAAACCAGACCGATGTCACCAGGGCAATTGCAAACTCACTATAAGGCTCTAAGAACAGATGTAGACACGAACTCACAACGGCACTAGATTTATTAACGTGCAAAAAGCAAAAACAACACACACGTTTTCGTCTTAAAAGCGACTTCTTCAGATAACACACATACACAGAATGCCACTATTTAAATATCCACCCATCTATACCCAATCAATCAATCAATCAATCATTAATTAACTTTTAATGATATCAGAAACTAAATTAAATTCCAGCAAGTCTTTGAAGCCAAGAATAAAAACATTTAAAATAAATAAGTATAAATACATATTTACACATTATAAAAGCATGTATAAATCAAGTATATTAAAATTAAAATTAACAAAATTCCACTATCACTAGATTTTACTAATGCCTGTTTTAAATACGCTTAGCTTTTAATTTTAAATAAGGCACTATGGAAATAGAGTCATTTAGCCCAGGCATTTTTGTAGCTTCCAATAGGATCTGCCAAAATGTTTCCCTATGTGCTAACCTGGCCTCCCATGGTCCACCCCTTATATCCTTTGGGACAGTTTCAATTACAAAAAACAAAAATTTTGCACCTTCACATACAGTAGTGTGTTTGTACAATGCACTAGTAGTTTTAAATTTGGCTAAATCATACATATGCTCATATATGCGCCTTTTAAATTGTCGTTCAGTCTTTCCGACATAAAACGCCGGACAACTTTGACATACAGCCAAATAAACCAACCCACTGGACATACAGTTGTGGTAACCCATAGCCTTAATATCCCTATTTCTACTCTCCAAATACAAATGACTACCTGTTATTACATACTTGCAGGAGGAGCAACGCCCACACTTGTATGTGCCTACTTTTATTCTAGAAGTCTGCAAGGGGTGCTCTGATTGTTCCAGATATCTCTTCATGTTGTGTCCTCTTCTAAATATAGTTTGAATCTCCCTGTCTTTGAAGGTATTCAAATCTGTTAACTCCTGGAACATAAGCCACTCCTTTTCTACAATATTTCTTATATGTGTTGCATTACCACTGAAATCAGTAATAAATGTAAAATTACCAGTTGCCATCCCTGCATTGCTCAAAGAAAGACCTGCCTCATTTCCCACGTGCTCCTTTCCCAAAATAGGGCCAAACCTAGAATCACGGGCTTCCATAACCTCATTTTGTACAGACATTACCATCTCCAATGGGTATCCCCTTTCCAAAAATAAAGATCTTAAAATTTCACATTGTAACCTGAAATCCTGGTCCAAGGAGGTCATTCGGGAAACACGTACATACTGCCCCTTAACAATTCCTCTTTTTTGGAAACGTGGATGGGAACTCGTATAGTGTAAATACCCATTGGAGAAGGTGGGTTTTCTATAAATACATGATTTAACCCCCTCCCCCACTTTAGTAAGGGTCACATCTAGGTAATTTACACTATCGTGTGTAATTTGATGGGTAAATTTTAAGAACGTCGTAGTAGTATGTATGTATTGGATAAATTCCTCGATATCAGCCTCAGGGCCATTCCAAAAAATACATATGTCATCGAGAAATCTACAATAATAATTCCAATTACTGGAAAACGAACTGTTCAAAATAAACTTTTTCTCCCATATATACATAATAATGTCTGCATAGGTGGGAGCACAGTTTGCCCCCATGGAAACCCCCGATACCTGATGGAAATATTCACCAGCAAAATGGACAAAATTATTCTTCAATACTAACCCCAATAACTCGATAATAGCATGAACATCGTTATTACTTATCTGACGGCACTCACATAGGGCTTCCTCCAGCCACTCCAAACCTAGGTCATTAGGAATAATGGAAAAGAGGTCAACCACGTCAATAGTTAAAAATATAACTTCCTTCTCAAATAAATGAGGTGTCACACTACGTAGGAATGCCCATGAGTCCTTGAGGATGTATTCCTGTCTTCCCCATAGTTCCTTCAGTTTCCAATCTACGTATTTGGAAATGTTGTGCGTCTTGGACCCCTGAGCTGCTACAGTGGGCCTCAAAGGTGGGTCCAAAAGATTCTTATGTATCTTCGGTGTCCCGAATATCGAGGGCACCCTGGGGTCAGAATTAGAAAGGAAGGTGTAGGTATCAATTTCTATCCCCTCCTGGTCAAGTAAATCTTGAATAGCCAAATCTATTTTATGATAGGACAAATTTATTTCATTAAGTGAAGCAGATGTATATTTATCATAATCATACAAAATATCATACATCTTAGACTGGTACAAATGATTGTCCATTATAACCGTCCCCCCACCTTTATCCGGCTCCATAATCCTCAGGGTAGTATCCTTACTTAATTTTTCCAATAACGTTTTCTCATCCAGGGTTAAATTACTGGTTAATCGATCTAAACCCAGTTCTTTTCTGAACCTGTTCTCAATCCTTTGTTCCAGGTTTTTAAGCTGGGGATGAAGTGGGGGATTAAAAGTACTAGATTTCCTTAAATGTAGACTAGGAGTCCCTGATACTGTTCCTAAAAGGTTTTCCAAATTAAGTTTACGTATAAAAAGTTTCAAATCTAGGATGGCATGAATCAAGTTACTACACTTGTTAGGCACAAATTTGAAGCCCTTAGTGAATAATTGAAAACATGTGTTAGTAACTACAAAATCACTGTAATTGTAAATATTGTATTTGTCCTTGGTATGTAAAGAATATTGCCCTAGGGGAGTGATAGACTGCTGTTCACACATTACCATTCCTGCCCCCTGTTTTTCTTCCATGCTGGAGGAAACCCACCCCCCCTTCCCCTCCGTTCCAGAGGGGCTCTGTCTAAAGGGGGAATATCATCAAGTGGTGGTTGTCCCTGCTGGCGTATACGCTCAGACCTACGTAGTACTGGTTCCCCTTCAAGGCAATCTTCATGTATTTCCTCAAAAGGAAGTACTTCACCCCTAAATTCATCCGTAACAACTGGTTTAGGACTATTCTGCTGATAAGGCTGTTCATTAGCATGAGATGTATGCCATCTATTATAAGGTGGACTGGGATATTGTCGCCCTTGTTGGTATTCTAAAATATCCCTCCTCAACTTCTTATATTTTCGATTTAGAACTGTCTCACAATGCAATTCCACCTCCCTCCTGATGTCATAATACTTAGCAGAATCAAACAATAAATCATCAGACATACATTTAAAATAGTAAGAAATGTCCTGCTGCAGCCTTGAAAGTTCATGACTGTTTTTCTTTATTATAGCTTTGACTATGCTAAAACCGCATTGATCAAAAGCTTCAATCAGTTCCTTATGAAAATCACTACCAGGGATAACCTGGTTGGGGTATTTGAATACCCTTAAACCTTTGGGCACAGTACCTTTATTGAGGTTTTCAGCTAAATACAAATTGTCCAGCTCCAGGGTCTTGTATCGGTAAAGCGCATTTTCAAAAAGGCGCTGCGTCTCCAAAAAAGTACGTCTTCCCTCTGTACGGCCATTGTTGTTGTCCTCATACGAAAATTTAGGCTTTGCTAACATCCATTCTGCAAAGCTAGAAGCAGGATGTACATTGCTGTCTTGTTCGGAGCCCCTAGGAACTTCCGCATTGGAGTGCAAAGCGGCCTCACGCAAAACAGCCGGTGTACTGTTGAAATCAGTAACACTAGAGTTCCCTTGCTTGGTATTCGCTTGAAGACGGGGCATACCATTAGAATCAACAATAGCAGGGGAAGTCTCCTGGGAGTGTGCTAGGGAGGGAGGCAAATAAGTTCACTGTTACCAGTTGTTACTAGTTGAACAGGAAAACTAAATGACTTTTGACTGCAGGGACCATTTTAATTGCAATATTTCCTATGTAGTTTGTGTTACTACTTTGAAAAAGGTGATGCATTTTTAAATAGGGAAACCTAACAGACACCTACAGCAGTGAATTTTTGTGCATAATTATGCCATCAAAAGAGGCAGGAATATGAAACACTTTGTAGGCCTTTTGCCAAATTTGCATTTTTTTAAAGCATTCTTATTTTTATCCACAAAGAATAGAAATGAGTGAGAAAGGGGGGGGGGGCGAGAAATTCTGTTAGGCAGGAGAGAGAAGTACTGGCAGATGAAATGTTATGTCCTCGTTGCCAGATGATTTGAATAACTGTGTCAATACTAAATCTGAATTAAGGGAAACAGAAGGAAATGGCTGCACCCTGATTTTACTTGAGACATTTTAATTGCTCATATGCACGGTTCATTTCCTGGTTGCTTTAAGTCACATATGTGGTTTGTAAGATGAGTTCATTCATTACCCTCCAGTAGAGCTTTTTTGAGTTTGAACTCAGACTCCTAATAGGTATGAAAAATAGTAACAGATGCAGGACCAAAAGGAAAAACTGATAATCAAACAAACGGTCCAGGCAGCAGCAGGTGTCAGCCAGTAGAAAGGTTTATTTTTTAAAAAATTCACCACAAGCGCTTTCACCCTGACACCAATACAAGGCTTTTTCAAGTGTAAATGCAAAGTTTGTGCCATCTGTGAAATTTGACATTTGTGATACACTCATTGAGCTAAAAATTTTTGTAAGAAAGCTGAATTTTGCATTAATGTTTGACCAAAACAAAGAAAGAGACACCACCCAATTTAGGAGAGCTAGTACATGTAATCCCCCCTTCATCCGACCTTACAAGTCTTTGAGGAGGCTAGTACGTCTGACATTTACAACTTAACTACAAGTAAAACTTTTAAGAGAGGTTATAAGTTTAAATCAAATTTGACAAAAGAGGAAAAACAGATTTTGGATGAGTTAATGTTGGATAGAGAGGTGCGTATTATTAAACCAGACAAGGGGGTGGTATGGTTTTGGTCAATGTTATATACTATTCTAGTAAAATTATGGACATTCTAAGTGATATTAATGTGTACATACAGGTCTCAATGAACGAAATTAATATTGCGTATAGGAAAATTGATTTAGTGATAGAGGAGCTTGTTTTGGAAAATAGGTTGGACCATGTACTTGGGAATGTATTGATCAACAATAAGCCTAGGTTGGCTTCTTTTTTTGGCATTCCCAAGATACACAAAAGTACAACAAATCCACCATATAGGCGCATAGTGGCAGGTGAAGGTTCCAAGACCTACCCCATAGCAACTTTTTTGGACCACACACTTAAACACATTGTCAGTGGTTTTACACACATTCTTAAAGACTCCTGGGACTTTTTCCAGGGGTTGACTACGGAAACACACCAGGGAGATGTGTACTTCCTTACCATTGATGTAATTGATTTATTTTCATGTGGGCAGCATGTGCCCCTATGTACACTAATTTGGTGCTTTTGCAATGGGAACTAAATTTTTTGTTTAAGTCAGTCTACTGGAGGAACATTAGATTTTACAGGCGTTTTTGGATGATATTTTTATTGTTTGGGAAGGCCCAGCAGATGCCATTATGAATTTTGTTGAGTTCCTTGGTCAAACTACAAACTTTTTAAAGTTTACCTTTAAATTTGACCAGCAAGGGATTGATTATTTAGATGTGAGGCTAGACAAAACTAATGTAAATTTGAAATCTAGGATCCATAGGAAAAGCCCCTTTAGCAACTCATACCTCCTATACAATAGAGACCACCCTTGGAAACAGAAAAAAGTATTGTTAGGGGTCAGATGTTCAGAGTGGCCAGAATGACATCTGAGAGGAGTGACTTAATTTTCAAGATTAAGTACTTCTTGGAATTATTTACCTCCAGGGGATACCCGGATAATTTAATCAAGGAGGTTGAGAGTGAGATTTTGGAAGGATGGGGTGTAAAATTTTTGCCCTGGCTAGTTGACAACTTGAGGACATTAACAGTTGATGAGACTAGTAGAGAACAGAATTTTAAGAGGGCGTTGGTTTTGTAACATAGCGGAGTTTCTAGGGACATAAAATATGTTATTGAGAACAACTGGAAAATGTTAAGATTTAATCACGACATTGTGTGTAAGGTAGGGGAGAACACTAATGTTGTTTATAAACAGTTTTCAACTTAAAAAAACTTTTTGAAAGGAGTAGTGACCGGAGTGTGGACCAAGGTACCAGAAGATGTGGTAGATGTGGTTATTATAAGTATATCACAGGGGTGGCAAATGTCACTTTGGACAAAAAGTAGAATACAATTCAGAAAAGGTAACTGTATGACTAGGGGTATAGTATGCTTAGCCTTATGTAAGGACTGCCAAAAATTTGAATAGTGCACTATATAGGCACCTGCATATGGAACCCAGTCATGTAGGGTTTTTTTGGGGGATTTTGGAACAGGTATGTGTGGACCCTAGAGAGGGAGATTGGGAGAATTGGTTAAGCTGTAGGGAAACCTTTTGGCAGTTGAAACTGAATGCATCCCAACCCCCAGGGCTAAACAATCATATTTTAATTAAGCCCTTTTTAAAGAAGAAAAGTGAAAAATTGTAATAAATCAAAATTTCATACATCTTTTGTAGTTTATGTTGTGAAAAGCTTTTTATGCTTAATAATGTATGATTAAATATTTGAAATGAATTTATAACACGTTACTTAATGTATAGGGACGATTGTAAAATGTGCTTTTGATTACATCTACCTGTGGGTTGTTGTATAACATTTATGTTTTTAGAGTGCCTCTAAATTTTTTTGGCGCCTTTTTCATGAATGGGAGTCCTAATAAGTATGGCTTGAGCTTTTTAATAAGATGACATTATTGCCTCACAGATTAAACTAATGCTCATATCTCTAGAACCTTAAGCATTAATGGAAAACTGTAAAATGCAAATTATTCAGCATCAAGTAACCTTTATAGTGGTTGTATTTATTCCGTTTTAGGTGCTGTACTAGATTTTGTAAGACACAAATAACCACTGTAAATGCTAATTCTGTAATGTTGTATAAACACCTTATTGCATCCCCATAACCATTCAAGCAGCACACAATGCCTGCAGCATTTTCTTCCTACAGAATTTAACTTTCATGTTAAATTCTTAACATGATAATATAGATGATGATAATGTTTCATGGCTAAGCAGTTCTATCTGCGTCACTTGATTGTTGAGATATTTAGAGAAATAGGAAAATTACAATACAAATAAATAGTATATACACAATATTCAATATCTTTCCATCTCCAGTAAATAGAGGTAAAATATCAGTACTGTTGTGTTTGACATTGTGTAAGCTTTAAGATGAAATCTTCTAATTCACAGTATGTAGCATGGCTTTCAAATAAATGATGTAAATATGAACAAGCAATATTTGATGCCTAGAGCAGTCAGTAGTATCTAACTACAGAAACATCTGGTGGTATCACTAGGCTGTTATGAGTTTAAGCATTTTGTTTAACTGATTCAGTAGCTGGAGAAATCTGTGCATGAATAACAGGATGAACAAGATGACATTAGTTCAGGCTGGTCCGTTTCCTTTTTGATATATTTATTGTTATTATTTTATAAAAAAAGTGACATTTGTTGAGATCAGTTTATTTGGTTTTGTATTGATAGTATTAATCAGAGTTCTTACTAAGCATTTCAGAATCAAATTAATAGTATGGAATTCATTGAAAGAAAAATCAAAATGTAATGTGAAATTGTCAAGGCCTAAATTTCAGAACAGGACATATCAGTAGTTGTTTAGTAAATCTACCTTTACAATGGAACTGAAGGGAAGGTGCCAAGAAAGGAGATAGCCAAGATAAAATAGGAAGAGAAATGAATGGCTATCAGGATACAGATGGAGGAGATGATATAGAAACGAGAATGAGAAATCACTTACGTTGCATTACAGGGTTCTTATGTATCTAGTAACTATGTTAATAATTTCCCATAATATAAACATTCAACTGACCACTGGCCAGTGTTGAAATACCTGATGCCAGGAAAACAGCAAGAGAAGATTATTTTATAAGGGGTTCTGGGAGCACAAAAAAAAGCTGGGGAACTACAGGCTTGACTGGTGGCAGGGAAACAAACGACTTGTTTTCATATAAACAGTAATCTTCAGAGCAGCATTCATAATGACGAGAAGCAGCTCTCGGGGGAACTCATATTTCATGACTTGGTTATGGGGAAACTTGATGGAGAAGAGCTAGTAGATGTGGCCTGCTCTCTCTGTTGATCACTGTCTTACACAAGCAGGTATTAATAAAATCACAGGGTACCTGGACTGAGCCTGCAATTTGTCATGGATGATAAGTGAACTACCCTTGTAGATAAACACAACTTAAATAAATAAATAGGACTGGGACTGACAAACTGGAGTAAAGCATGGCTGGAGTATAGAATATGCAGATTATATTGTCAGCATTACATCAGGAAAATACAAAAAGATAAGATAGTGCATGGCATGGTTCTGGGTCCAGTGCAAGCCGTCACAGTCATTACAAACATACATCAGAGAGCAGATAGTAGAGCCAGCCTCTCTGCTAAGTCAATAATACCTGAAGCAGTAACACTTAGAGGGAGAGTTTAAAGAAGGACTTGGAAAGGCTGACCTGATGGACAGGTAGCTGAGAGTGGATAGTTACTGTGGACAAATCCAAAATGCTTCACTTAGGCCACAAAAAGGAAGTATCCGCTGGGGTAGCAGAGCTGACTGTGACAGGGCAGAAGTATTTAGATGCTTTATCACATCTGTGTTGGACTAAAGGAGCAAAGAGAGGATCCTGACACTTGTGAGCTGAATACTCTGGTATTTCATTGGGGGGAGACTTCAGACACAAAGCAGTGATAGTTTTGTCATACTAGGTCAGACCCCTTCAACACCTCAGGTACAGTGCAGAGTTCTAAAGTATACCTAAGGAGATGGACATCAGGTTGCTAGAAGTCATCTCACAGAAAGCCACTGGATGAATATGGGGTGGTGGAGGGAAAGGGTATGTCTAGAAACTAGAAAAGTAGGATCACTTCACACTAGAGACAAGGAAAGATTATTTGGATTTAATAGGTACACCCAAGTATGTCAGGTAAATGTGCACACTAAAGACTGAGGGTCACAGGTGGGTGGATTGTACAAACTGCTCCTTTACAGAAAGCACTGTGGATGCCTGGAGGGAATTGCCAGAAAAGGTGAAAATGAAATCCATGGAACTAACCAAATTGTCAGAAAAGAGCTGATGAAAGTATGTGGAAGAAAGAAAAAAGACAAGGGAAACAATGCAAAATGCACTTACCTGGCAGACTGAGAGAGTAACTTCTCAAAATGCTGTCAGACGCATGGAAAGAAACTTTCCAATTTTGTTTATTACAGGTCGTCATCCTCACAGTTGGAAAAATTAACCAGGTCAGTTACGTAACTGGACTGTGTCATAATTAACTGAACTGCTATATTCACAGTGTGGTTTTTATCACTAGCTCAGCATGCTGGCAGCTATATATGGATTTTCTGACAGTTGTAATAAACAATAAGTACATCTGAATTTGTTTAAAGTTGACAGTTGTGTCAGACATGCAGATGTGGAGTAAGAGTTTTCCAATAATAAAAATATATTGTGATTTACAAAACAGATATGCTGCAACATTTATATAATAGTGCAGCACAGGCCTGCAGCTGGAATATGGTTTAGACATGAAGAATTCATGAGTTTTGCATATGTTTCTTAAACTTGTGCATCTGCCTAAAATGTGTGAAGGACTGAGAAAGCCATTTTTGGAATGTGGACTTTTTTTATCAGTAAGGAAATATTTGACAACCAGTTTGCATTATATCAGAATTTAAATTGTAGTTCTGGAAGCATTTTTTTCTGCCTCGTTACTTTGTTGACATCTGTCATATGTGAAGTAAGGCTATAATTCTGTCTGTAGCAAAAATCTAGTGGTTTGCTGGCAGAATGTCAGCTGCATTTAGATCTTTGAGCTCTCCAAGGGATGTCATCTGTGAAGGAGGCATTTGACTGTAACTGAAGGAAATGCCTTAGAGGAAGATCTTTGATTAAGAGGGAGCAATAAATTTCATCTTAGGTTGGTAGGCATCAATAAGCTATGGGGGAGAGAGAGAAGGGGCGTTAATAGGCTTATGCAAACTCAGACTGCAGTCGGTGACAACTACTGTTTTATGTACTGTAGAACTCTGACATGACCAAATGATGGAAAATGCTTAATGGAAATCCTTACTGTGTAAAATTGCTCAGTCAGGATATACATGTATGCTGCTTAGAGATCCTAAATTATTTTAAAGGAAAATGCATGAACTTAAGTTATGTTTTGTAATAACATATAATTAGTGCCTGCAACTTCAAAAATGTAATTCATTTACCAATGTAAACCTCATATGGAATATCCTTAGAAATGAATGTTGGAACTCCATTCCTGTTTTTATTAACAGTTTCTCTGCTTTCCTGTTCATTTTTATTATTTGTATTTGAATTCAAGCAGTTCCTGTACAGCAGAATTCAGTTTATTCCTCTTTCTGAAGGTGGGACATGGAATTGTTTTTACAGTGATGACATTTAGGACTGGAGTGATTTTATTTGGCATTTCTTAGCAGTGCTTACTGGCATAATAATACACACTAATCACCTTGTAGGACTGATTCTGACTTGTGTTAGCATTGCACCTTGAAGAAACTAGAACAATTGTTAAATCAAACACCCTCTTTAAAGACCTAAACCTATACTACCCATCAATGTCACCAGACAGAATGACAGGTACCTAACTCACTGTATTCCCCATTTGTGTCTGTGTAAACCAGAATACGTTCCTTAACACAATTTATAACTAGTCTAGATGGATGATTGCAATTTTTCACTCGGGCTAAATTTACTTAATGGGGGACATTTAGTCTCCCATCAGTACACGGCAGTGTGGCTGAGCTGTGATTGTCTCACTGACCATAAATTTAAGAATCTATGAACCAGATACCCAAGTAAACGTACAATGAAAGGATAACAAAGGTGATATTCATTTGAATGAGGATAGGATAATACAGATGTTCAGTGTTTTGTTTTATGTACAAATCTGTGCACCTGTGAGTACATACATGCGACAAAAGTTTCCTAGCTGGTGATAGTTGTAATTGAAAGAGGATGGGGGCCTGGTAACATTATAGTTGCTGTTCTGTTGTGTTTATTTTTATTTATTTTCATTAATTGTTACCTCTTGATATATGCATGTATGCATGATTAAGTTTAAGTAGATAAATAAGTATTAATTTGAACTAGTTAGTAGTAGGTATATTGAGGAAAATACGCACATGGTGTGTGTGTGTGGGTATACATATATATGTATAAATGTGTGTGTGCGCGTCTGTGTAGATGTATAGATGTGTGTGTGTGTGTGTGTGTGTGTGTGTGTGTATGTAGATATATAGATGTATATATGTCTGTATGTTAGTGTAGATATATAGAAATATGTATGTGCATGTAAATATATAGATATATGTATATTTATTTTATTTCTATTTATTTAATATTTGTTAAGAATGAAAGTCTGTCTATGATAGAGCCTATTTTCAGTGGAGGTCTCAGGAGAAATGCTCCAGACACGTCTTCAGAATATGGGAGGAAACCAGAGTACCCAGAGGAATCCCATGCGAATGCAGGGAGGACATGCAGACTCCATACAATAGGTACCCCAGCCAAGAATCGAACTATAGAACCTTTTGCTGTGAGGTGACAACATTAACCACTGCACAGATTTTTGGATGATATCCTTATTTTTTGGAAAGGCGAAAGGTCTGATTTTGATAATTTTGTACATTTTTTTAGGAAACACAACTGACTTTTTACATTTTACAAGTCAAACTTTTAAAAACAACTGTCCGTATCTTGACATCATTTTTTTCTATCACAATAATGAAATACATTCTAGCATTTATAGAAAAAAGACCTTTTCAAATTCTTTTTTACATTTCAACAGTTGCCACCCTTACTATCAAAAAAAGAATTTAATTAAGGGACAAATGGTTAGATTATCTAGATTAGTTAGTGATAAGTCCTTTGAACTTGAAATTGAAAACATATCTGATATGTTTTTGGATAGGGGCTACCCTAATGTTCTCATTAGTAATATTAAAAAAGAGATTTTTAATAAAAGATATTTGTTTTACAAACCTATTATCAAATTTGGACAAGACAACAGCCTTGCGAAAGATGAGAATCATTTGAGATATGACACTATGATTTTACCATTTAATGATACTTCATATAGTATTGTCAATATTTTACGTGAGACTTGGCTTAGTGTTTTTTCTAACAACAATGAATTGTTAGATATTCTTGGTAGTTACCCCAAAATTACATTCAGTAGAGGTAGAAATTTAAAGGAAATTTATGAAATGAACACTAACAAATATAATTTTACAATGTCTAAAATGAGCAAATGTGGGACTTGCCGCACTTGTAAATACATAAACAATGGCCCCTATGTAGCTGTTAACACATTTAATAGAAGTATCAGATGTCCGGGGCATTGTAATACCAAGATGATTATCTTTTTGGCTACCTGTTTGACATGTCCTGCATTTTATGTAGGCAAAACCATTCGGAAGTTAAGGGAACGCATAGTTGAACATGTCAGGGATATCAAGAAACAAAAAACAACTAGTTCACTTTTTATTCATAGTTCAAGATGTTCAAATTTTAAGAGATTTTTATTTTTTATTATTGACAGAATACCTTCCAATACACACAAAGGTGGTGATGAACACAGTTTATTAGAGGCCAAGGAATGCCTTTGGCAACTACGACTTAATGCATGTTTTCAACCAGGCATTAATGAGCATATATCTATCTCGAGTATATTAAAATATAAATCACATTTTATATGAGAATTATTATTAGACTATTTATTGATAGGTTATCTTATATCATAAATTTAAATGAACTATTTACATGTTTTTGGAATTTTTTTATACTTTTTATGTGTTTTGAGTTTTGATATTGAACATCATGGAATTTCTATGGTTGTCCACAGTTTTCAATTAATTAGATTGATTATAACCAATTAATTATCAATTATTCATTACACCATGTACATAAGGGGTGGAACTACTTTGATGTGAAAGCGCTTAGTACGGTGTTGTGGTTTTTTCATTTGTTTTTTCGTTGTTTTGTTTGTTAATAAACTAGGTTGGCTGGACTGTGTGGTTCTACTTTTTATTAACCACTGCACCACCAAATAAATATATGTTTTGTCTATAGATATATGTATGTATATATGTCCATGTGTATGTGTAGATATATAGATATATGAATGTTTTTGCGTGTGTGTGTAGATATATAGATATACATCATATAAAGTGTAATCATTTAAATACAAGTCACACTGAATTCTGTCTACTCATTCTCACATCTCTGACTGCACATTGCTCTCAGGTGTGTTGGTTGCATACAGATGTATGCCTATACCTTCCTGCAATATTTGCTCATTTAAATAAAAAAGGCAACATGCAGCAATAGTTGTATCTCCAGAAGTGCTGGCCTTCATTCTTGCATCTATGGCTTGATACCCTTCTCTGGTACCTTAATGCAAGTTGTAAAGAAGCTCATGGGCACCAGAATGGGCTGCTGGTGGCTTATTGTTTTAAAGCAGACATGAATTGGTACTACTTTTGCTGACACAGTGGACACCACTGCTAGAGTACGTCTGTCACTGGACATTAGTAGGAGTGGACTGACCCCCCTTAATGTGGCCTCACAATTGGTGTGCAAGTGTTCATAGCACAATGCTTGATGATGGAATCTGTGATCTAGAAGAGGTGTAACATCCTCATTACATACAGGGATAAGACCAGCAAGACATAATCAGCCTGGCAATGGGAATGTTTCCAATACATATAGCTCCTTTCATTTTACTCAAAATGCTGTGTTTATCGGGACCGCTTTCCAAATCTCTTTGGCTGTGCGTATATAGTGGCATCTCTGACTGGAAATGGTGATAGGCTACCACTTAGATTTCAATGCTTTCAGTAGTATTTATTTTTCTGAATTTTATCAAACATCCTTTTAGCCTTGGTCCTTCTGTCCTGTCTTTACACCACAGGTCAATGCCTTCCATTTTTCTCCTGTCAGTGGAGTGTTTTCACTTGTTTAGAATTTGTCTGTTCCCCTCTCAACCTTTGCCTCGAACGATTCTGCTGCTGCCTCATAAATGCTTTTGACAAACTATTATTTTGATATGCTCTTCCTTGTGGACACTCTTGCTGTTCCATTAGATTTTGCTGTTTTGTAGTTAGTTGTTTATTAGAGTAATGGAGTTTCTGGCATTTTTGTCTGTGCAGACTTAGCTATATGTTGCTCCTGCTAGGACTGTTGATTGTTGAGACACATCTGTGCTTTTTTTAGCATGCATACATATGGAGTAAAAATCTCTCCCCACAGGACAAGAACACTAAATGTGTCACATAGAGGTCACTTGTCCGAGTACTGTGACATGTGCTACCTTCAGGGCTTTCAATATGAGAGAGAGAAAAACAGGCAATGGCTGAAGAAGCTAAAAGACATTGCTACATAGAATGTCTCCCAGGTTTTTTCTATTACTTCTACTTCACCCACCCACCCCCCTTCCTCAGGTCCACAGAAACAAGAAAATGCCCCTCCATCCACTCAAGAAGCCGTTTTGACTCACAACAAGCCCATATTAAGGGCCTTTTCACTTCAAGCCAGGCTACAATTATTCAAAGAATCTCCTGCTCTTTGTCCCTGATACAGGAAGTTGTCATCAGTAGCTTCCCAGCCCAAACTCAGTAATCCTAGGCTACTTCCTGCCAAGTCAGCCAGGTCATTTTCCAATGGAAATGGGCTCAGTAGAATGTAGCAGGCATTACGGACATTGCAGAATATGTTGTCCCATACCTTCTATGCCCCTCTAATATGGCAGCAAGTTGAGTGCCTTCTCTTCAATTTTTTTTTCTGCTGCCTGCTTGAGATGTTTCTCTAGATCCTGATTCCCTGAGGCTACCAGCTGAACAGTTAATATCAGTGTCAGAAGATCCTTCTATGTAAAGTGCAACTTTGGCCCTAAAGCTACAGCCCTCTATCTTGACTTTTCCCACATCATAGTGCAATCTATGTCAAGGTTTTCCACCTCACGACCACAGATATCAATGGAGACTTTGGCATCAGAGCTAGGGGTCAAATTTGTTTGTTGGAGTTGGGCCTAATGTTGTTGGGCTCAACCATTCCATTCCTGAGATTGGCCTTCTGTACCTTGATTTTGAAGTTCTTAGCTTTAAACTTGGTGACATCTGGGGTGTCAACCATTAGACTCAACCCTAAGGATTTACCTTGACAGCTCAGCAGAGGGCCTCAAAATTGGGCCTGGTATGAGCTCAAAGACCAAATGAAAATTAAGAAAGCTGTCAGTAAATTATGTGGTGTTTGGGTAACCTTGGTCAGAAATCTAGGATATCCGGAGGAAGACAAAAATGTGTGTTGGCCATGAATGATATGCATCTACACTTTCAATTAGCTTTTTCTAACTGCAATTACAAGTCAGACTGACACAGGATAACTGTGTCATATCATGCAGTCTTCGGCTTGTACTGAATGTACAATACATAAGTATCAATGTGCCAAGAAAAGTGAGAAGAAATGGTTCATGCTGACACTGATTAAGGTCTGTTTTCCTAACTGTTTTATTATGTTCATTCATCATTAACTGGAATGCAAAATACTGTTTAGCTAATTCAGCTTGATTTCACTTTCTTGGTTATGGGAAGACCACATGACACTTTCAACACTTTTTGATAAGAATTAACATAATTTGCTAATAATGTAGCTATGAGAAAATAGATGGTCTTTAGCTTCTGTTTACAAAACTTATTGTATTTCCTGCCTTTAGAGAGAAACCATATGTAACTGTCTGCTCTCCATGAGAAAATTTTGATTAGCTAATACAGCATACCTCGACTTGGAAAAGGCTTTTGATACAATCCCACATTCAGGTATTGCCAATAAACTTAGCAAACTGAATGCAAACCCCTTCATTGTAAGATGGGTTGCCAGCTGGTTCCAAACTGGACACACACTATCAAAGTGGATGACTCCAAATCAATCAGCAGGCCTGTAACCAGTGGGGTGCCATGGGGGTCAGTGCTGGGTCCACTACTGTTTGATAAGGGTCTATATCATATAGTCAAATGTCCTATTTAGAGAATGCTCATTAGTTGAACACTAATGAGCAAAAACACTAAATAGTGAACGTTCATTTCAGTGAAACATTTCACTGGGAAAACAGCTGTTCAGCCATCATCCAGGAATTTTCCCTCTTTAGTGCGATCTCGGAGTTGGTATATTTAGTTAGGGGTGGTGTAGGGGGGGGGTGTAGTTCCCCACTATGATGGGTTTTGTTTGATGTTTTTCTGTGGTTCGCTGTGTTGGCCAACTGGTTTTTAACCCACCCAGTGAAACATTTCACTGAAAGGAAAATTTGCTATTTAGTGTTTTTGCTTAGTGTTCGACTAATGAGCATTCGCTAAATAGGATGTTCGATTATATGATATAGACCTGTTTGGTATATACTGCTGAGAAATTTAGTTCAAAACTAAAGGGTTCTGAAGGACCAAGTTTGCAGACAACTGCAAACTAGGTGCAGTCATTGAATCCCCAAATGATGTCAGTATATTCCAGGAGGGTCTCACACAGTCCAGTGACTGGTGTATTAGTCACGGTCTCAAACTGAATGCAGAGAAATGCATCATCATTCCCTTTGGCACAAACAATGTCCCTTCACACTATAAAATCAACAACACCACCTTAAATATCCATGAAGTGGAATGGGACCTAGGATCACAGGTTGACTGCGACCTTAACGTCGACCTCCACATGCCTACCACTGTAAGGAAAGCTTTCCACGTTGCTCACTTGATTAGTAAAGGCATTGCCTAGAGAGCAAAATAAGTTATAACCCCCCCCTATACTTGACACTTATCTGGCCCATAATTGAGTATAATGCCCCATTTGGTATGTACCATACTAAGCACCTCCAGCAATTGGAGAGACTTTAAAGGTTTATAACAAAGAAGATCAAGGGCCTCCAGCATGTGTCTTACATGGACTGACCCTGTCACTATACTCCATATCGTATAGAATTTTTAGGGGAGATTTATGCCTGGCCTACAGAGCAACACAAGACCCAAAGCTTTTGAACTTGCTGCATCTCTGTAAATCAAATGGGTCTACTACTATCCATTCCAGGGATTTAAACATGGCCTGCAACTTAAATAAAGCATGCTGGAGGGACAGATTCATCTCCCAGCAACTGCCACATCTTTGGAATAGGCTACCAATTCATGTGAAGCAGAGTATCTCTATGGTACTGTTCAAGAGGACCCTGAACGAGTGGATGGGTCACCTTAAGTTCTTACCAGGCAGAGTCCTTCCTGGACATGGGCATTCATCACCAAATGCAATCTTGGGTATTGACTAGTATGTCTATAGTATTAAATAGGGTTGAAACGGCTAGGCTTAAAATGACCTCTGGGTTGATAGCCTAGTAGTCTCCTATGATCCTAATATCTGTGCAGATACAGTTACTGCTGTTACTCAAGAATCTTCTGATTCTATATGGATTAGCCGACAATGACCAATTAGAGACCAGTATGAAGAGACAGCTGGATGCCCAGATGACTGGCTCTGTAGAAGAGAACTTTACCAAAGACTCTGCCATTGGAAGACATGGTACTTCATTACCTGTAAAGGAGAGAAGAACCAGAGACTTTATGAGCAGAAACTAATATAATGAAAATGTGAATAAACCATCAATATAAATCAGTTCTGCTTCTTTGGACTTCAGATTTTCTCCAAGCTTCAAGTTTTTCAATTGTTTTTTTCCTTAGAACAGAGTAGCGCTCCTGTTTTGGTGGTATATCAGCTACTAATATGTTAAAAGGGTACTGCTCAGATATTTTCTGTTTAGACCACAGATAGTGCTTTTTTGGTGAAATCAACCTTTTGGCTCTAAAATATATGAAAAAAAAATAGAACCAAGGTTTATGCATCAGCTCCTTCCACATCATGCACAACCCAATATAAAGAAGCTAAGTCAAATATGTCTTTTTACCTCATTGCTTTATAAACTGTTACATGGAACAGGGGCCCACCCAGCTCTGCTCTAAAGGAATAACGAATCATGTATTTTAACAGAAGCTGCACTATTTTATCAGTTCACGTTGCTGTACAACCTTGTGTTTTGTCACATCTGCATTTCACCCTTATACCACAATCACAAAGTGCATTTCTTGGTTTAAAGCAAGCAATAGGATGTATGATCAAGTGTGGGAAGTGCACAAAACTCTGTTTTATGGAGTGCTGAAAATACTAAAACAATCCTAGGAACTCCCCTGGTTTACATATGTTCTGTGACTATTCAGAATTCTAACTATTTTTGTCAAAGCTCTGATGACTTTCTAACTTTGTAGAATGGTTATAAGGCATGCTCTTACACCCAGGATAAACATATTAGGCACTATTTTAACTCTTAAAATACTGGAAATTAACTTAGTTATTCATCATTCCCTGAATAAATTTTCAAGCAAGACCACTAACAATGCATAAAGGTGCCTCTGCATGTATGATGCCAATTTAATGGTCGGACTTACCATTTGACATGTAACCTTATAATCATTATTACAAAATGAAGTGCAGTATACTTGGCTCTCTAATAAAAGTTAGGGTAAAGTGGTCTGTCTGATTTTAAAAGGTATGAACTTGCCATCTCGGCTACCCAGCATCAGGCTGTTGTGAGAACAGAGAGAACTGCAACTTCCAACCCTCCATTCCAGTTGTATTTTCAATCATGAATCACCCTGAATGATCTTAGTTATGCACAAAATGACCCTTAGAGTTAGAAGAAAAATTAGGAAATTAGTGAAGGGAAGAAGGCTGACGCATCCTTTAAACATGTGCTGTTGCATTTTGTTTGGATGGAATATTGATGAGATCATGTTGATTGTCTTAGATCTATGTAAGGGAATTTATAAGAGCTCAAGGTGGATAGGTAACCTAAGAAACTAAGACAGTTCTAGTCAGATTTGGATAGGACATAGAAAAGGGGACCTTGCAGAACTCTACAGGATATGCCTTACTGTAGCAGTTTGGGTCTGAGGGTAGGCTTCCTATTGGATAATAAAAACTCAGAAGAACTGTACTGGAGGATAAAGGATCAATTGTCCAAGGTTAATGTAAAATTTAACTCACTGGCAAGTAGGCTAACGATTAATGATATTCTTCTTCACTTGGCACTGCATTTGATCAGGGACATAACCTCTCCCATTGGCAGCGTATATATTTTGGCACGTAATATGTCATTTTGACAGGAGAGACACCAAATGAATCAATACTTAGTAGAGGACATTGTTCTTGTAAACTAGAAAGGCAGGATAGCAAGAAGCAGGTCACATTCACTCAACATATATAGTGGCTGTAGGCGGACACAATTTCTGATACTACACAAAATTAAAGGTTACCACTTGTATGTAAGTAATGTCTTTTGGCTTTTCCCAATTAGGGGTCACCACAGCGGAACTCTGGTCTGCTAATGATTGGCAGCAGGTTTTTTTATGGTGCCGAGTTACCAGCCCAACATCCAACCTTCAAAGAAGACACACCCATTCACGCACGCACCTACATGCATGTCTTTAAACATTACTCGACCATGGGTAGGACATGAAGACTCCACACAGAAGGCACTCCAGCCGAGAATTGAACGGGAGAACCTCTTGCTGTGAAGCAACAACGCTAACCGCTGCACCACCGCTGTATGTGAGATTGTCAAATAGTGCAAAACGTTTGTGGTACTGCTGAAAAATTGCATCATGTCTGCCTCAATTAGAGTGCAACATTTGAGAAGAAGGCTAGGTTAAGGAATTTCTCCTAAGACTTTGGGAGGATCTTTAATGTTTTGAAGATAATGTTACCAAAAGATATTGAGATCTGCTTGGGGCAGGGGATTTATAATTGAAAACAATTAAGTGAATTAAGGTCAATAAGGTAGCATCTAATGAGGACCAGATTCCTTATTAACAGTAGTCAGATAATCTGTAGAGTACAATTTTCAGTCATCCAACTGAGTCTCTGAATAAAATGCAACTACACATACATGTTTAAAAAATGCTCTAGCTTTCTTCCAGATATTAATTTCTTCAGTTGTCTTCTAACTCTGAGTCATTTTGTACAGAACTATGACAATGAATCTAGGAAAAACAGACACACCTCTTCACTGACCAATGGCTTAATTATAATACTTTAATAGCCATCTATCAACACAAGCATATCAGCCAATTATCTATTAGGAATCATCTCTGTCCCTTGGATAAGGGTTAGTGTTAGGAGGGGTAAAAGACACACAGAGAAATTAAATCCAGGAGTACTGAGTCATGGACTGAATTACAAAATATGTGACAGGTTAATGAGATGGTTAATCCCGAATGTGAGGAATGGACAGAGATGTAGAAAATTATCAATGGACTTGGAGAATGACATGGAATTTGGGATCAACAAAACATTTTGTTATACCAGCAAGATGACATGTTAAGAGGGAAAAGTTTCACAATGCTGGGGGAGTGGTTTAGACGATGTCCTGAAAGAAAGCTATGGAGAAACAAGAGCAGTAGAGGGTTGTGTGGGAGCAGCTATTCAGTAAGAAGTCAGAGATTTCAGAGACTCATACGTGTTTTGGTTACAGAATTAATGGACACAATGGGAGGAGGAGGAGAGCAGGTAAAATTAATGCCATAAAATTAATGAAATTAATGCCATATGCAAAGAAAACGATTCTAGAGTGAGAGAGTGGGAAGCAAGCCTGGGCATTTTAATGAATAATTTAGCTTATTCCACTGTAAGAGGTAAGAAAATTAATTATGTCTTGTTAAATGGAAGGTACATTTTGATACTGTCAGTGATAGGTAAGCATATTCACAATTAATAGCTAGAGGTGATAGGTCACTAGACATCTTGATTATGGGCAACCTCCAATAGATTAGGAAAAGCTAATATGGAAGGCTTAGACCGCTCCATGCAAGTATGATAGAAAACCTTAGTAACTGCTGTCAGAATTAGTGAAAAAGCTAAGTTGTAATTCCTGATGCACAGTGCCTCCACGATTACTGACAATGAAAAATAATAATTTGCCATTGAATAATGTACAATTACAGTTTTCAGTAAAATTCTCTAAACAAAGAATAAATCCCTTTATAATTCATTAAAATGGCCACTGCTCATGCTAATTGCCCAACATGAGCCGGTCAGTTAGTTCGATGATGAGAAAAGGTATGGATGGCTGAAATGAGAAAGGTATGATTATCGGCTCATTATCATGTCCCTGAATCGAACATTTATGTGGTCAGACCTGAACATTCTAGCATTCTACCTGGTCCCCATACATAATATTAAAGGAATAGCCTGTGTGCGCGCATGCACACACATTCTGACCCCCCTTGCACACAAAACACACCTGCTTCCAAGCATCCACAAGAAGCAACCCCCAAACAGTCACAGAAACACTGACACAGATACCCATACACACAATCCAACACATACATTCATGCAGTCATATTCATATCCATAAACATCCCCATATACTACCATCACCCACACTTATCAGCACAGCTAGTACTACCATATAAGTGAATGGGTTACCGTTATGTTTTTATGCTGGCCCCTTTTTCCTTCTAGTACAATTTTTCACACATCAAAGTACTTCTCTAAATGTCTCAGCTGAGCAAATTGGAAGCCACAGATATTCCTATGGGAGAGAACAAGGCTAAGGGCCCTGATTTCTAGTGGGAGCCTATTCCAGGCAATAGTGGGGTGATACCTGTACATGTTGTGTCCAAATTTAGTCTTGGGTTTGTAGAAGGTCTTGGTTAGAGCTTTGGAGAGGTCTGGAGGGAGAATAATGAGAGATGAAAGGGGACAGTGCTGGGCAGTAGGAAGGCTGGTATAGGATAGAATGGATGATCTGGAGCTGAGAGAGAAGGAGCTGGTGGAGTAATTCAAGCCAGTTTAGGTGTTTTAGAGATTGACAGTGATGGGATTTGTAGGTTTGTTGGGCAGCAAATCTAGCTACCTTGTTGTAGGTAGATTCAAGTTTGGTCAAGAGTGCTGAGTTAAGATTTGTGAGAATTTGAGAATTGTACATTAGACTGGGTAGAAGGTAGGTAAGAGAGAGATAAGGAATTTCTTGTTACAGTAAAGGAGCCCTAGTTTTAAATGTGTCTTTTTGATACAGTTATTAACATGCAACTCAAATTTAAGCTGATCGTTGATGGTTACACCTAAGAGTTTAGTACTGGATTCTACCTGAATGGGAGTGTTATTAAGGGACTGTATGGAGAAGGAGAGTTTAATATTTATGAACTTTTTAGGTAGGAAGAGTAACAGCTTTGTTTTTTTAGGGTTAAGGATGAGCTGGTTGTTGGAGAGCCATGTTTCAACTAAGTTAAAAGATGCCTGAGTAGCTGAGAAGAGCTTAGAGGGAGAGTTGGCTGTGATGATGACTGTAGAGTCATCTGTTTATTGCATTAAAGATTACTGAGGACAGGAGGTATAGAGTTGATTAGTAAAGATATTAAAATGTAAAGGCCCTAGGATAGACCCTTGAGTTACACCCATTTTGACAGGGAGAGGAGGGGAGAGTGCAGAGTGCCATCTCACTGATTGAGATGTATCAGTGAGGTAGCTGGAGAACCATGCAACAGCATCAGAGGAGAAGTTCAGGTTATGCAGTTTGTGCGGCAGAAGAGTGTGTGAGACAGTGTTGAAAGCTTTTGCGAAGTCCAAGAATAGGCATGAAATAAGTTTATGGTCGTCCATGGCTATAGAGACTGTGTTGAGAAAGGATAATAGAGCTGTAGTAGTGCTATGTTTGGGTCTGAAGCCGTGTTGAGTGGGTGTAAGCAGATTTTCCTGTATTAGATACTACATAACTTGTTTATGAATACATTTTTCTAGTACTTTAGAGAGAGGGGAGAGGATAGCGATAGGTATAAAGTTGGAGATATCAGAGAAGTTACCTCCTTTGTGTATAGGTAGAGTGTAGCATTGTTTCCAGATAGAAGGGACTTTAGATTCAGAGACAGAGCAATTCATTAGGATAGATACAGGGAGAGCAAGAGAGTCAGCTGCTAGTAAAAGAAAAGTGGAAGGAATATTGTCAGCTGATGCTGAGCATGGTTTTAATTTAGAGGTTTGATGTAACTAGTAGGTACAGGTTTGAGGGAGAACATATTTAAGGAGATAGTAGTAGGAGTAGGTACAGAAAAGTTAGAGATGTTAGTATTAGAGGAGTTTGGGTTAGGGTTCAGTAGCTTAGATATTGAAATTATAAAATAGGGATTGGAGATAGTGGCAGTTTTTTCAGATGTCTTGTCTGGGCATGGATTGGGGGAGCTAAGATTTCCGGGATGTAATATTAGTTAAGAGTTCCAGAATTTTTTAGGATTAGATTTTATGGCTGTGGGAGGTTTGTTTCAGAAGTCCTTTTTATCTTTGTTTATGTGTTTTTTGTCAGATTTTTGAGTTCTTTATATTTTTTCAAGTCTGCTGGGAGCTTAGTTTGTGACCATTTTTTCCATAATTTATCTCTAGTTATCATAAGGGTATGAGTGGCTTTTGAAAGCCATGGAGATATGGTGGACGTAATTTGGACTGCGAGAGGGAGCAGGTGAGTCAAAGATGCTAAGGAAGGTGGAATTGAAAGCTAGGACTGCTTCTTCTAGTGGAAGTTGGGTAAGGAATGTTTACTTTAGAGAGGAGGGCATTAAAGGTTTCTGGATGGAAGTTAGAGAGTTTGCGATAAGTGATAAATCTAGGAGGTTTTGAGAAGTGGGGAGTGAACCTAAGCACTTTTATAAGGGAGTGATTGCTCAGGGTGTTTGGGAGGGTTTCAGGGTTATGATATTTGGAAGGATTAGATACAGGTTCCCAGTCAATAAGAGTACTAGATGTGTGAGAGTTGTTTGTATAGGTAGGTTGGGAGATTAGCTGTGTAAAGCCATATAAATTAATATGAGTATTAGAGTTTGGATTACTGAGAGTTAACCAGTTAATGTTGACATCCCCAAGGAGGATAGTTTCATTGGGGATGTGTTAAGAAAAGTATGAAAGAATATTTTCGAGCAAAGGAATGTTGTCTCCTGGAGGAATATAGATGGCTGCTACTGTGATAGTGGTGTGGTCATTGATTTTAAGGTTAGCTGTAAGTAGTTCAGTAGGAGAAAAGGATGGGATAGGTTTCATAATACTTGTAATGGTGAGGTGGTTGGAGTAGAGGATGGCACCACAACCCCCTTTTTTGTTTTGGCGATCTATGCGGAGTATATTATAACCAGGGGGGAGAATGTCTTTATCAGAGGTTTGGGGTTTTAGCCAAGTCTCTGTTAGGGTGATGACATCAGGGGTGTGGAAGGCTATCCAGGCATGGATTTCACTAACTTTGTTTAGAATACTACAGGCATTCATAGAGTAAAAGGAAATATGTTTGTTTGGAGAGGATGAGTTTATTAAGTTATTAAGTAGGGAGAGGTAGAGTTATGCATGGTGAGGTGATGGATGGGCAGAGGATTTGGATGTATGTCTCCTGATAGAAGGAGGGCTACATGAAGTTGGTAAAGTTGGAAATTAAATGGGTTGTAAGTCAAATACTTAGTCTTGGTTTTAGATGCTAGAGAGTGAGGGGGAGGACGTTTGAGTTTAGGCAGAGGGATGTTCATGGAAAAGATAGAGGAGGAGATTGTAATAGAGTACTGCAGAGATGAGAAACAGTTAGTATGGGGATTAGTGGGATCTGTATGGACAGGTGGTAATGGAGTAGTACAAGATGTAAGATAGAGGAGGAGACTGTAACAGAGTACTGCAGAGATAAGAAACAGTTAGTATGGGGATTAGTGGGATCTCTATGGACAGGTGGTAATGGAGTAGTACAAGATGTAAGCTAGAGGAGGAGACTGTAACAGAGTACTGCAGAGATAAGAAACAGTTAGTATGGGGATTAGTGGGATCTGTATGGACAGGTGGTAATGGAGTAGTATAAGATGTAATAATGAGAAGGAGTAATAGAGGCAAGAGGAAAAAGGAGAGGGTTGCAAAAGCCATGGCTTAATGTGGGGAAGTAGGATTGGGATGGAATGAGGAGTGGGTAAGGGACTAGGAAAAGTAAGTTGTTGGACCTGTTAGAGAGTTGAAGTAAAATTTAAGTGAAACAACGCATAGGGGGAGTAGGAGATCTATAGAAAGGAGGAGGATTTGCAGCAGACTAAACTATGAAGCAATAAGTAGGGGAGGGCAAGGTGTTTAGAATGTTATAGCAGACAGGAAGGGGTGGAGTTAGGGGAGGAAGTGGTTAGGTATGATTAGAATTAGTATGGGGAGTGCCAGGAGGAGCACACAGTGACAGTCAGCAGGTAAGTAGAAGAGGTGGGGAGATGTAGACAGAGAAGGAAAAGATGTAATATCGAGGTAGACACAGGTATTTGCAGTAAGATAAAAACAGTTAAAAGGAAACCACAAACAGAAAAACAAAAAGAGTATAGCTAACTAAGAGAGAGTTAACACTAGGGTAGTGACTAACTTATAGATGGCAGAGAGAGACAGAGGCAAGGTTTCTAAACAGGTAAGTATGGGGGGTGCTCTCAGTGGTATGCAGGTATCCTGTACAGTAGACAAAGTAAGACTACTTTGTGGTATGAGCTTAGAACATACTTTTAATGTAAACTGGCTATACAATAGAGCACAGGCGTAATTCCAGGAGTTGGAGCAGTATCAGTAAAGGTAAACGCAGTCTTGAGGGAATACACCTTGCTTTAAAACTTTTAGTGTAAACTAGCTATATAGTAGAGCACAGCCGTAATTCCAGGAGTCAGAGCAGTATCAGTAAAGGTAGACGCAGTCTTGAAGGAATACACTTTGCTTTAAAACCAAAGTGCCACAAATAAGTTGCAACAGTATACAACGCTCTTCTGGGTGAAATAAATGCAGTTTATATGCTGAGTACAAGTGAAAAGCTGTTTACATCAGTAATATTAGGGATCTGCACACCACTGACATGAAACCACAGAGAGAGTCTATTCCACAGATGAGGGGGAGTCTTTGGGACAGAAATCTATCCCGCCAACAAGTTCTATTAATGCCACAGACCAGGTTAAGGCCTTGCATGCAGGTTGTGTGAGGGGAGTTTGTCTTACGGATATGCAGAAACTCAATCAATGCTAGGTCTGAAATGCCCTTGTATGCCAGACACAGGTCACTTCTGAGCAGTCTGTATGAGACTGAGTAGAGGGACAGGGCTTTTAACCTATCTGTACAGTATAGGTGTTTGAGACCCTACATTTTCCTGGTCAGGAATCTCTGTGGTCTCTCCGTTTGCTGCATGTGCTTGGGAAGGTACATGCCGAAGGGGGCATTGTACTCGATAATGGTTCTGATGAGGGAGAAGTACAGGGATGTTATGATCTCCTTGTTCCTAGATGAAATACCCTTCCGCCTATAACACTGGTCATCATAGCACATCTCAATTGTTTCATATGTCAATATAAGATAATTATAGTATAATCAGGGTGGGCTCTGTTGAGCATTACTCTTTGCTTAGAGATAACATTGAAAATCATGTGCATCTGAAAGGTAAAATAAAGAGAGACTTTCACAGTGATAATCGGCACAGAATGTACTGCATAAACATCTCACTGTACATACTGAATTTAAAACATTTTTTTAAAAAAGAAAGGATGCTTTTATAAGACAGGCACTAAAATAACCAATTTATTCTAGCCAGGATTCATATATATCACTAACTGGTCTGTGATACAATCATAGGAAATTCAAGACAATGGTGTCTTGCAACCATGTAAGTTTTGGCAGTAACCAACCTCAGAATGAACCTCCTTCTCTTATGTAGGGCCAAGGCCAGTACAACCAGGGGTACATTTGGGAAAACCCATCCAATTATCCAGTTCCTGTTTGAAGGAAAATAGCATGTAACTGCTTAATTTGCAATGAGAGTAAATTGCAGAGATGGAGAAAGCACTTTGTAATGAATCTTTTTTACCACTTTGCTCTATTTATCTGTAGGTGAAAATTTAAATTCTTTGCTCCAGTACTTGTGAAACTATTTGATGTATGAAGATGTAAAATGTTCTGCACTACTGGAACCCTACTGGCTAGGCATATTTCTTACCTCCGAAGTCTAAGACTCTGAATCAAGGGACAGTGCTTCTGGTCTTTTCTGGTAGCTTAGCCAGTTATCTTTTATTTAGGACCTGCTGAGGTCTTTCTTTTTGTGTGATATGCCTAGTCGAATAAATCCCAAAGGATGCACTGTGTTCAATAGTTGGCCTAATCAATGTTGAATGTAATGGGACAATGAACTCTATAGATCTGGAAGGTAGGTCCTTGGATATCAACTCTGCTAAGTAGAAAGACGTCTGGACTACTATCATTACTTGATCTAAGGGCAGTCAATTATCAACCCAAGTACGAAAGTCTCTAACAATACACCAGGGGATGGATAATTTCCCAAATGCAAGGATATTATATTTATAATTTAAGCTCATTACTAGTACACCAGGTGTTTACAAGTGGATGGTTTGGTTGCCGGGGCTGGGTGTCACAGTGTGACTTGACAATGACTCTCAGTTTGCAGTCATCCATAAACTTGGTTTGTGGTCTGGAGGTTGGAAAAGTAAATGCCAAACAAAAGGTGTCCAAGCATAGGACCCTGCAGAACATGACTGGTTACCTGCATACTCTGATGAAGTACCTACTACCCATATTGTATAGGTAGTTCTCTCTCTCTCAGCCAATTTGCTATACACCTTACCACACAGGGATCAATTTATAATGCACCTAATTTATTATCAAGGGGTCTAGTATCAAAAGCCTTGGCCAAGTCAGAGGTTATTGTGTGTACAGTGTAACTGCTGTCAACAGTTTGAGCTACTCTTTCAAAGAAAATAACCAGCTTCATTAGACATGGTCTTCTCTTATCAAAGCCAAACTGCTTTCAGTCTGTACCTTTATTCTCTGACCTTTACTTCATTACGCACATAAACTCCTCTTGGTCAAAAAGCTAGACATTCATGGGCACCATTTCATATAACACGGTATTATACTTTATATATGTGAGATTGTGTATGTATGCATGTATGTATTTATATTACATATACATATATTAATATATATGGGCAGCCGCAGTGGTGCAGCGGTTAGCACTGCCACCTCACAACAAGAGGTTCTCCAGTTCGATCCTCGGCTGGGGTGCCTTCTGTGCGGAGTCTGCATGTCCTCCCTGTGGTTGCGTTGGTTTCCTCCAGGTGCTCCAGTTTCCTCCCACATCCCAAAGACATGCTGTAGGTGGATTGGATACTCTAAATTGGCCCTAGGCATGAGTGTGTGCGCCTTCCATGGAAGGTTGGGTGCTGGGCTGGCAACTCTACACCATAAAACTCCACTGCCAATGATGAATGAACAAGTGATCCGCTACTGCGACCCCCTAACTGGGAAAAAGCCAAAAGAAGAATATGATATATATATATATATATATATATATATATATAGAGAGAGAGAGAGGTTTACATTCATTTACTCAAATTGCACTCGGTTGGATTCCAGTATTCCACTTTGCCCAAAGTCTGAAATATGAACATTGAAAATGCCTAATACCAATATGTGTGACTGACAAATCTTGCTCCCTTTTCGACCCATGTTAATGCTTGTTCCAGAGTGGTAGGTAGTTTCGAATTCGGGATTTATTTTGGGCATACCGGTATTCGGCATTGTGGATTTTCGTTGAAGCATTGCGATTTTGAGATCACTTGACCGAGTGCAATTCAAGTAAACCTAAAGTTAACAGGTTATTTTGAATTGTTCTGTGATAAACAGTGCTGTTGATTTAATTTCTTGAGTTCTATTTTAAAACTTTAATATTAAAGTTTTGTAATACTCAACACACTGGGGTTGCTATTCCCACTTCTGTCTTCATTAGGTAACATTCATGCCCGAAGATAATTCCTAGATATCTGTCACCAGTCACTATTCATCCCCATAATCACGTCAACTTGTCTCCATAATCACTAGACTGTTGGACTTATACTGGAGTGCTTTTTGTTGCTGCTGTTTCTTCCGTGGATCAGAATTTACTGAATCTTTATCACTAACTCCTTTTTAAATATAAGGTTTTGTAACATCAGGCAGTCATGGCCACTGCTGTTATTTCTCTTTAGTAAAGTGTAGCATCTGTCTTCATCCAGCGTCATTCATTTTGTAGATGCGAGTGCAGTTCATGCCTCGGCTCCATCTTTGGGATCATGTCAGTTTGCTTCCTACAAACTCTGACTGCTGCTGTTGTCCTCTGTCTTCAGCATACTTGGAGCCTTTACTGTCATCTAGGGTCAGAGAATTGAAGAGTAAGCTGGAGTTCTCAACAATAGAGATGTCAGCTTTTCCTATAACCTCTCAGTCGCTGGATTTTGTTTTATACTGGAGAGCTTTCTGGTGTTGTTTCTGGTCAGTAGACCAGTACTGCCTATGTCTTTCCTGTTATATCTTTGCTGCATTCTTGTACGGATTGCATATATCATCATTTGAGTCAGAACTGTACTTTTCAGATATCAGCAAACCCCTCAGTTTTTTTAAGTTTTGTGACTTTGATAATTCTGGGTTGTACTTTTCCCATTTTTGAAACTGCCTGGCATCATCTGTGATTGAAGATAAACTCCTGGAAACTAGTCACCTGTTAATATTCATCTTGCTATCAGTAATTTGGGGTCTTTGGTTATTTTATGGTATAATAACAGAGGAAGGAATGTTTATTTAATGGAGTTTATTTAGTAGATTGGTCAGTAGGCATCACTGGAGACTTAACAAAAAGTGTTCCCACAAGATGAAGCAGAAATAAAACCAAATGCCACTAAAATTCACTAAAAGGTAGAACAAAGACCATTGGAGACATTTTCTTCCTAGTTGCACAAGCAAATTTTCACTGATTTAGTCTTTTAATAGGAGACTACACAGTACAGTTATTTCTTAAACTTTTAAGTTCATTTTTTTCTGACATACTTTTTTAGATTTCTGCTTAACTTGTACATTTATGGACATACCTACAAATTTCTTCCTGTATTTATGTTT
Source organism: Protopterus annectens (assembly GCF_019279795.1). Taxonomy (NCBI): domain Eukaryota; kingdom Metazoa; phylum Chordata; order Ceratodontiformes; family Protopteridae; genus Protopterus; species Protopterus annectens. The sequence goes on from NC_056743.1 coordinate 1,579,283,275, forward strand.
AATTTGCTAAACATACAATCTGATGTTGTAAATCTTTATTTATTCTTTACTGTTCGGACCTCGGTTCTATCTTTGGAACCGATACGGCCATTTCCCAGCTCGCGCAAGCCAAAAACTCTCAGCTAAGAATCTACCCACAATGCCCCTCTCCTAGATACTCCAGATCTCATTTGCCGCATTCCTAGTCAGACGTGTTAGCCATCTCTCTCAAGCGAAGTAGTATTTTGTTGTTTTTATGACAGTTTTTCTTCTGAATTTCAACATTTTTAGTCAAGTTAGTCTTTTATCACTGTCAATAACCTAGGCCTATTTCCTTTTTCTTGGTAATTTAATTTTTTACCTCTTTTGACTGTCCCTCTCCCCCGCCTTTGACAGGCCCCCTTTTACTAGGGTATTCCTTAACATAACTCCACTGGTATTTCTTCCTTAATTTTTTTCTACAGGATAGCATTGTTTCACTTACCATATCAGACAAAGCTAAGTTGGGTTTTAAACAGTGTGACAAGTGTGGACATAAGATGCCTAACTCAGATACACATGTTCATTGTGTCTACTGTTTGGGCATGGATCATTTGAAAGCTGATTGTGTCATTTGAGCTGGTTTTTCTAATCATACACTAGCAGAACATAAGAATAAACTTATTTTAAAAGGTTTACTCAAGACACCTTTCTCGGAGGCTCTATCTGGGTCGGAGGTCTCACTCCCTCCTAAGACCAAAAAATATAAGGAAAAACGGAGTCACTCAGTTCCTGCATCTCCGTCAGTTTCAGAACAGAGTTGGCGCCATGCTTCACCAGTGCCCTCGGTGTAGACCTCTTCGGCATCAGGATCTGTGTCCTCTCCCTCAGTGCCAACCATGGTATTCACTGCTATCTCGGTTCTAAACACAGCACCACTGACTTTGGTGCCGTCTTTGGTTCCTATATCAGCACCGTCCCTGTCCAGGGTGCTGACAGTTTCCTCGGCTCCATGGGCTCCAATGACTGTACATGCCCCGGCACCATCCCCGTTCACAGTGCTGACAGCTTCTTTGGCTCAGTCAGCTCCAAAATTAGATTACCTGCCAAGGACAAGATATTCTCCTACTTATGACCCTTTCGTGGGGCAGAGATTTAGTCCCTTTCTATAAAGACCTGATTCCCCTTCTGCAGCCTCTTTTAGATCCACTAGGACTTTTTCTGAGCTAAACCTAGTGCGGGTTGTGGACTAGCTTCTGGTAGCTAGGGGACTGCTCATTCCAGCTAGACCTTCCTTCCCTCCTGGCTCAGAATCTTCTATCTTATCTTCCCCTGCCTATCCTCCCCCTGCATCCGCTTTGGTACATACTGTCTCAGCTCCGACAGCAGTGCCCCCTCTGTTGGCACCCACCACCCTTGCAGCATCGGCTATGATGGAGCCGATGCTTTCTCGGAGTGGTGCTTGGACTGTCCGTACCTTGGTACCTAATCTGGCATATTTTGTCACTGGCACAGTCTATGTCCATGGTTCCGATGGCTCCCAGTTCTCTCGTAAACCCTCAACTGAAAGTGGGCTCAGGTGGGCCTGCTGTACAGGTGATGGATAGGGCCCTTCACTCTGAAGGCTCACAACCAGCCCCTATGACACCAGTATCAGAACCCCCTGTGAAGGGAACCCCTTCTCCAGAGTCCTCCTCAGAAAATCCCACTGGAGAGCCAACCCAGAAGAAACAGTGCAAGAGGAAGCACCTTGATTCCCCGGAGGAATCTATCACAGAAGACACTGACTGTGATGAGGGGAAAGGGTCCCCTTGTTCTCCCCCAGATGACGTTTCATTCGGAGACATTCTCAAAATCATCAAACAGCAGGGGGAATGGAAGTCCTCTAACCCTTCTTCTGAGGAATCAGTGTTTCTGCAGGCCTTCCATGCCCGGCCATCTACATCCTGGGTGACCCCACCAGCAGATGATCTTGTTAAACTAATTATGCAGCATGCCTGGAAGCCCCAGACAATGTAAAACCTGTCCCCTGGAGGTCGGACAAAATGTTAATTACACCTGAAGACCAGCCCCACTGGTCCAAGCAGCGGATAGTTGATTCTATGGTCATGGCGGCAGCCACCAAGAGGGAACTGGCAGAAGATAGTTCCACTGTCCATCCTCCAAACAGGGAGTCCCGGACAATGGACAGACTAGTGAAGGAGACCTATGCTTCAGCAACCTTTGCCATTCGGTCGTTGAATTATCTGGCACACTTTACTCACCTCCAAAGAGACCTAATTTCTGAAATGTCTTCCTTTTTGGGGGGGGTACTGCCTGATGAGGTGCATGACACTGTCACCTCACAGCTAGCTACCCTTGAATCCATCTCAAACTCCCCGATGCGTTTGATATCTCACACTGCCAAGGGGGCAGCTAGAGCTGCCGCATCTGGTGTTTTCATGAGACATGATGCTCGGATGCGGTTATGTGATTTAGCAGACCCCTTTAAATCTTCCTACAGTAACACACCTGTCGATGAATCTGCACTTTTTGGACCCAAGGTACGTGACACACTTGCATGTAGTGAGAAAGACGGAAAGACCTTGTCTGCTGTGGGCATATGCTTTTCCAACCACCATAGGCCCTACTCCAGGAACCAGAAGGGGGAAAGATATGGTTCAAGAAATCCCAAGGATCCGTTCGTGACACTCATGGTGAGCAATCTCCCTGGGGCAGAGGGGGCTACTCATATGGAAGACACCCCTTTCAGGGTAGAGGGGGTCTGTATAATGAGGAAGTCAGAGATTCTTTCTCCAGCAGACCCTGCCAGTGCTCCTGAGTAGCTCCCCAATTGCTTTCCTCTGGAAGCAGTCGGGGGTCGTTTCTCTCTGCATCTACCAGCCTGGCATCTTATTACTACCAATGTTTGGGTGCAGAAAATAATATCCAGAGGCTACCAAATACCTTTCGACCTAACGCCCAGATGCGTCAAATGAATCCTCAATGTACCACCCAATCAGAGAGGATTATCAGCCTTAGAAATAGAAAAACTGCTAAGAAAAAGAGTCATCCAACCAGTCCCACCAGAGCAGACAGGATCCGGGTTTTACTCGAGGTTCTTTTTAGTGTCAAAAAAGACAGGGGACTGGAGACCAATCCTGAATCTCAGCCTATTGAACAAATTTATCAAACCTCAAAAAATTCTGGATGGTCACATGACAGTCCATTCTTCCCTTCCTAGGGAAGGACAATTGAATGTGTTCTATAGACCTACAGGATGCGTACTACCACATAAAGATGTATCACTGGTCCAGGAGGTTTCTCCGCTTCTGGCTGGGAGCCAATCACTACCTGTTCAGGGCACTGCCATTTGGTCTCTCAAAAGCCCCCCCGAGTGTTCACCAAATGTATGGCAGTTGTGGTAGCTCATCGTCGACTACAAGGATTCCAGGTATTTCCATATCTAAATGATTGGCTCCTTACCACTCCGACCAGGAATCTCCTAGTCCACAGCCTTTTTTACACTCAAAATCTCGCTCTTCACTTAGGGATTACAATCAAAGACAAATCTCAGATGAATCCAATGAAGACACTGGAATTTATTGGCGTGGTCTTCAACACATCTTGTCAAGCTTCTCTCCCCCTTCACAGGCTTTTGAAAATAAGACACCAAATTCAGGACCTTTCTCACACGTTTGTACCAGCATGTCTTGTACTGCAATTCTTGGACTCCATGGCAGCTGCCATTACCTTGGTACCACTGGCGAGATTGCATATAAGAATCCTGCAGTGGCTCCTTTCCGCACAATGGTCATTGTTAACCCACCCACTTAACCACATCAAACGCCATATGAACCTTTGCAAGGAGGAAATGCTATGGTGGATGGAGCCATAAACCATTCTGTCTTCCCCAACCCACAGCCACGGTGACCACGGACGCTTCACTATTAGGGTGGGGGGACATTTCCAGGGAAAGACCATCCAAGGCACCTGAATCCCCCCCCCCCCCCTTGAGGCCAACTTGCACATAAATGTCCTGGAACTGAGGGCAGTTTTCTTAGTGTTGCAAGCATTCCATGCATCCCTGCCTTTGGGAACCACTGCAATTCAGTCAGACAACATGTCAGTCTGGTATCAACAACCAAGGCAGAACCAGATCTTACCCCCTGTGTCAGGAAGCCATGAGGATTTGGCACTGGGCGATAGCTTCCAATCGCTTTCTTATAGCAATGCATATTCCCGGGAGTTCCAACCTTGTTGCAGACAATCTGAGCAGGAACATCCTGATGCCTCACGAATGGTCCCTCAATCCTGTAATAGCAGCTCGGATCTTTCAACATTGGGCAAGCATTGCTGTGTCCTGTTTGCTTTTCCCCTGAATTACAAATGCAGGAGCTATTTTGCCTTGATCCCCCCCTCAGGGGGAACCACCGAGGGATGTTCTAATGCACAACTGGCCCCTGGGTCTTTTGTATGACTTTCCCCTGTTTCCCCTCATTCCAAAATTTCTCCAGAAAGCTCAGAGGTTAAAAAGTAAAGTGATCCTCATTGCTCCCTACTGCCACGTCAAGTCTGGCTCCCGTTTCTATGGCTTCATCTGATTCACAGCCCGTGGATCCTGGATCATTCCCAGGACCTGTTATCCCATCCTCAGGGATTGATTCATCCGAACCTGCACCATCTCAAGCTCACACCCTGGTTCCTCCACTTCCAATGATTGCCAGACAGCCTGACATCCCATCTCCTGTTCATGAAATTCTTCCGGCCTCACACAAATCTTCCACTAGAAAGGTTTATTCTAGTAAATGGACTAGGTTCTCTTTTTGGGCCAAAGACCAGAACTTAGACCCTTTCTCTATGTCTATTCAAAAAATTCTGCAATACCTGACTACTCTCCTGCATTCAGGAGCCTCAGCTTCAGCAATCACTGTACATTTAGCAGCTATCGCCAATTTTCATAATGGTCTTGAAAATTCTTTAATTATGTCACACCGCCTATGCAAGACTTTTTTGAAGGGAGTATTACATGTTAAACCTCCGGTCAAGCCTCCCTTAGATCCCTGGGACTTGACTCTGGTGCTTCAATCTCTTACAGGCTCTCCCTTTGAGCCCTTTGATTCATATGATTTGAAATTTGTGTCTTGGAAAACCATACTTTTAGTAGCACTTACCTCAGCGAGAAGATTATCTGAGCTGCAGGCCTTGAGTGTCAAGAGTCCTTACTTGATCTTCCACACGGATAGGGTGTCCCTTCATACTGACCCTTCCTTCTTGCCCAAGGTCATTTCTGTTTTGCCATTAATCAATCTATTCACCTGCTGGTTTTCTTCCCAAGGCATTCTAACAGAGGGGAGTACCTTTTGCACACCCTTGATGTGCACTGACAGCTTCATTGTTATTTGGACAGGACTAAATCTTTCAGAAAAACAGATCAATTGTTTGTGGCCTTTGCAGGACCCAGATTGGATAAACCTGTTTCCAAAGTGACTATATCCTCTTGGCTTAGAAACGTCATTACCATTATCTACCAACAGAATAAGCTACTCTTACCTTCCAGAATAAAGGCTCATTCTAATAGATCTATGGCTACCTCTGTAGCTTTTCATTCCAGAGCCTCTATGGATGATATATGCACAGCAGCCACACGGGCAAGACCTCATACCTTCATATCTCATTACAAATTGGATTTGGCCTCCACGGGACGAGCATCTTTTGGTTCTATGGTGCTCAGGAATATCCTTCCTTAGGGCCACCCAGGACTCAACTAGCTGGGGACTCGGTCCTAACAGTAAAGAATAAATAAAGATTTACAACATCATATAAAGAAGTTATGTCGTACCATAATGTTCCATCTGAGTTGTAGATCTTTATTCATTCTTTACTTCCCACCCTCCTTCCCCCTGCATGGACTTCTGGTGGTCTTCAGATACTCCTGGTTAGGGTATTTGCTCAGACAGACCCTCCTACCTTTTTCCTATTACTACATCTTTATCTAGGGTGGGCAAACTCGATCTGGAGTATCTAGGAGAAGGGCATTGTGGGTAGGTTCTAAGCTGAGAGTTTTTGGCTTGCGCGAGCTGGGAAACAGCTGTATCTGTTCTGAAGATGGAACCAAGGTCCTAACAGTAAAGAATGAATAAAGATCTACAAATCAGATGGAATGTTATGGTAAGACATAACTTCTTTTTTTTATTCAATCTTTATTTTATTCTTGTAAGTTGCAATTTAAATTCAGTTTTATCTGTTGGATGCTTGCTGGGTTGTCTTGGCAACAGTTTGATATTTCAGAGATCTGTTATTTGAATGTTGCCATTTACTTGTGTTTGCTTTCTGTTGCTATCACAACCTTTCTCAAATGAGTTTTGACCTTTAACTTTTCTTAGTGTCTTTTGTTCTAAGTGCTGTAATCTAATTCATTTAGATGTAAAATACTCTTTATGATGGAAGTATACCTCTCAACTGTCCAGTTTTTTACAGAATGCCCAGATTTTTGCCTCATGTTTTTGGTCTGTCACTCCAAAAATTGTGTTTTTCTGGGAAATCACTGAGAATTGAAGTCATTAAATAATGACAGACATTTGAGCTTCAGGCTTCATATCTTTCAGAAATTGCCTGCTAGTGTAAAACCTGTTATTCTAATAACTTTCTAAGTTTATAAGAGCAATAATTAAAGTTTGTCCTTATTTTTGGACCTTTGCCTCCCCATTATTTTTGGCTTTGCCCAAATTTCTTACATTAACTGTTTGGGAATTATGAAAAGGAGCATATCGATCTTCGATCCAAGTAATACAATTCAGCAATGTGCAGTGTCCTGCTTCTGCTTAGAGCATACATTTCACATTGCTAAATACTATGCCTCTTTATTCTACTGTAGTACTATGAATTATTTTTTCATTTATTAGTTCATACTCGCAGACTAAAGGCTCATCGAAAGTTATCTAATATTTATTGGAATTCTGATACAGCAAGCAATTTAAATCCCATTGCCTTACTCACTGCTACTTATCCTTGGTTTTCAACAGTCCACATACATTACCTCCTCTCAAGCAGTCATATTACATTAATATGGAATTTTTTTGTGTCCTAACATCTAGATGCTCTGTTTATGCCTCATAGCCACTAAATCTCTCTTTCTCTATCTTACTGTCAGGTGACATCCATCCTGAGAACCACACACAACTTATATACAAACTAACTCAAGATGCTGTCCTTTGGAACATACTAAAGGCTTTAAATAATTTATATCAGTATAAAAAAGTTTCCATAGTAAAATATTTATCATTCAAAACTAGTTGTCATTTTACCAACCTGATAAAGTTTCTGGGAAAGGGCTAAAATTTTCTGACCCTACCAACTCCCTCTACCAACCCCTCCCCGATATGCCATAATAACGTTTGGCAGTGGATTTTTGGTTTAAGACTAATCTGTCCTGTTTCATCTCCAACAGACAAATGCCTTGGTCATAACACAAATTACACATTGTGTTAAAATCAGTAACAATAGCTTGTATCTATGCATCATGTATTAGCTGAACCATATATAACATGACAAAGCTGACAAATCACATCATAGTCCTAGACAAATTTCAGTTTGACTGGCTACTTGTTAAGGATGGTTCACCATTCCCCTCAATTCAGCTTTTTGGTCTATCTCAACTAATCATTGAAACAGCATGAAACACCAGACATAGTTGTAAGGACGATTTATTACACTGGATCTTTGCATCTTCTCCACTCAACTTCTCCAACTCTGATGTCAGACTAAATCAATGATCACCTTTGGTAATGATCCATTTCATCTTTAAACAATACCTTACCTAATACCAACTTGGCTCCTCTTCATTCACTAACCCTCAACATTGCTACATCCAGTTTCAAAATCATTTTTGCTAACTATATAAAATAAATTTGCTCCACTTCAGGGAAAAAAAAATCTGTTAACCTTTTCTACCATGGATAACTCCAGATATAAAAAAAGTTGATGTTTAATGCAACTCTAACAAAGAGCTCATAATCCAAATGATTACTACAAATTTCAAGAAATGTGCATTTCATTCAAAAAATGCTGTTATTGCAAAAAAAAAGGCTGATTTTTTTTAACCGAACTATTACAACAATCTAAAGAAAATCTGAAAATCCATTAAGGAATTACCTTCACTCTATTTCTGAGACATAGGTAGGGTGGAGTGAAGGGGCAGTTGGCCTGGGCAAAAGTTCCCAGGGGACACAACTGGAAGCATTTGCCATCACTTCTGTATGACCAAGGGCAGCAGTGACATTCAGAAATAAATGCAGATCCTGCAGTACTGACATTCAGAAATAAATGCAGATTCTGCAGTACTGACATTCAGAAATAAATGTGGATTCTGCAGTAATGACATTAAGAAATAAATGCAGATTGTGCAGTACTGGCATTCAGAAATAAATGCAGGTTCTGCAGTACTGACATTCAGAAATAAATAATAAATTCACATTCTGCAGTACTGACATTCAGAAATAAATGCAGATTCTGCAGTATTGACATTCAGAAACAAATGCAGATTCTGCAGTTTTGGTTGAAGTGCTCAACACTCCTTGTGTGATATCTGGCTGTAACAAATCACTTGTCACAGTTATAGTGGCCTGCTTTAAAGAGGATTTTTATTTTCTCTTTTGGTCCTCAAGCATTTTTTTTTTGTTTGCATTGTCCTCAACTTGGGGGGGGGGTGGAGAACTCACAGAGTACTAGAATAGATGTCTACAACTCTATATATTTCATGCCAGAAGTTTCTCTAGCCACTTCTTTGACTCTGCACAAAAATTAAAAGTCCACACATACTTCATCTTGCAACATGCAGTCAAAATATTAGCTCTGCCTTCTCCATGCAAACAGCAACAACTTCAGATGTGTTTAATTTATAAAGAAACTTAGACCTGAATCTCTTCTGCTGCTAACATTCCTTCTAATTCTAAAAGTCACTTCCATTTTGCATTCAGTCACTGTCTCTTAATAAATGATCTGCCACAGAAGGTTATATTCCATATTGCTGTAAAAAATCTACCATAGTTCCTCTATATACATATATTCGTATTAATAATTTCTGTTCTAGTGCAATGCATTCCTCACTCCCTAAACCTTTGGGAAATGTATTGATAAATTATTTTCAACTTCATACTCAAGTGTTGCATCTCCTAGTCCACATGATTATGGTGCAGCCGTGGAAATAGTATTGCTTTGCTTGAGCTCAATGAATCCACCTGTTGTGAGCTAAAGTTAAGAAAATCCATATGTACATTTCTCGATCTTTCTAAGATTTCCAGTACTGTATTACACAAACTTTTTCTGCCTCTCTGAAACCTTTGTCTATCAGCAAAAGCAATTACATGGCTCACTGGTTATCTTAATGGTGGGAGCAAAGTTATAAAATACAACATACTTACTGTCAGAATCCCACAGTGCTCTGTACTAGGTCCCCTTCTGTTTATAGGTTCACAGGTAAGTACTAAGCTCGCTGCCCTTGCAGGCCATTTCATGCCTAACTAGTTTGCCTTTTTTTGTGCTTGATATAACCTATCCCATTTGATTGAGAATGGCCTTACCCATCCCATGGTCAGTAATTATATATTATCCCTAATGAGAATAACAGGAATCATACCATAGATAATATGAGTGGACCCATGCACAAGGTAAAGCTGCCTCTGTCCATTAGTGGTACATGGGCCTGTCCTGGGGTAAATTTTCTGTTTCCCATCCATAAAGCTATATTGTGCTTCATTATGGACAGTGATGAACTTTGTTTTATGTGAATGGGCAGTGTGTTTCACAGCACTGGTATTAAGTATGATGATTGAAAAACATCTGAAATGCCAGACTGATGTACCATAGTGATGACTGCCATTGTTTTATGATCTCATTTCCCCTTCTTTTATTTGAGACCTGACTAAATAACAATGGTTTTCTTTTAAATACTTTCAGAGCTAAAATCTATGCTTTTCTGTTTTAAACATTACTGGGACATTTATGCACTTCCAAAATTAAATCTCTATTTGTCTTTCATATGCTCAAGTGTGCAGGCAGACTTACCACTTTAACCTTTTTCTTCTGATTCCATTAATGGCAATTCCAAAAAAACCCCCACACATTTAACATCTCAATTGAATCCTCATATTTTGATAAAATTGGCTAAACCTTAATACTTAGATTAACAACCACTTAAATTTCTACTGATCCATACAGAAAATAATTTGAAAAAATAAATAGCAAAATCATTCCTTACTGATGAATCCAGATTTTACCAACTTTGATTTCTTTTTCATGCCTGCTGTCTTTGGACCAGCTTAAACACTCTCCTGCTATATAAACTGGGACAATCTCACTGTAAAATTGCTCAGCTGATTGCCAATCAGGAAAGTCTCACTCTCCATTGTTTTCACTTCAATAACTTGATCGGTTAGAATTTGGGCATCTCCTCACTTTCATATAGCTATGCCTGGCACTTAATCTACTTTATATAGCCAGCTGCTTTGCCTTAGCTACTTGTTATATAAACAGCACAAGCAGCTAAGAGATTCTGTCCTTCACCTGATCAATATTCCATTAACATTACTATAAGAATCAATTAGAGGAGGTTAGAAAGGATTGGGAAGAGAGTTTGGATAAGCAAATCACAAAGGAGCAATGGGAGGCTATATGTAAGTCTCCCAAATAAGCAAAAAAATCTGTAAGATTTAGTATTTTTGCTTGGAAATGTTTACATAGATATTTTTATACCCAGAGTAGACTTCAGAGAATTTTTCATCAGGTAGACGGCAAATGTTGGAGGTGTGATGGGGAAGAAAGATAATTGGGAACATATTTTCTGGGAGTGTTTGTTTTGGTGGACCTTAAGGATTTCCTGTGGGATGCACTGTCAGAAATGTTGGGTGGGCAGATTAGTATAATGAGGGAGAGGATTTTTCTGAGCTATGATACAGAATCAGAATTGTCTAGACATGGTAAGGCCTTGCTGTGTCTATTTATGTGGCTGTCAAAAAAGCAATTACTAGAAAATGGAAACCGAAATCTAAACCAACTATACTAGTAGTAGTTTATATAGTAACAGAGATAAAACAACTGGAATTGATATCTTCAGAAAAGGGTAGGAGCAAACTACATAGCAAAAACAGGAATTGTGGGAAAAAACATACAGGGGAGGAATAAGGTTTAAAAGAAGGCAGGACTTAAATGTGCTATATAATGTTTGACTGAAAATGATTGGGTACATTATAAGTGATGTATAATATTTGCAAATGGGAGTGTATCCGCATGGTTTGTGAGGTAAAATGCTTGCAACTAGGAATGTGTCAGTGTGGATTGCTTTCATTTATATAAATGTATGATTGCCTATGTCATAAGTGATGGTTTAATAAAGCTGTTTCTTGTTTAAAAAAAAAAGCAGGAATGGAATAATTTATGTAATGTTGCTTAGGTTATATGATATATAGCAATATATGTGAAGTATAATGTTTGTAAACGTGAACTTATTAATGCAGTTTGATTGCTTTTATATCAGTGTAAATTTGCTTATGTCACAAGTGATAATTCAGTACTATAACACTAAATAGACATAGGGACTCATTCTTTGCTCAACAGGAAAGCTTAGAACCAAGCCAGTCACTTTGTAACTGCAAAATTTAAGACCCCGACAACAGGAGCGTACACCCATACCAATACTTTGCGTTCTAATGACCTCTTTTCAATAATTACCTGCCACGGTACATAAATCACTGAAAAATTTGATGAGGTGGCACCACACTGGATTCAACAGTAGCCTAAAAGCGAAATAACATCCTGCCATAATCAATTAGTTAGAACAAAGGTAGTATACACCTGTAAAAATACTTTGTAGTCTCAATGCACACTTCTTTATAATTATCAAACACTGTACCTGAACCACCAGAAAATTCAGCTTAGTCCTGACATCACCCCACCATATAAACAAGCTCATGAAGATGGAGGCTCATAGAATGAATAAGCGATCCACAATCTGGTGTAGTCATGCCAGCTTTAATCCATGTACATAAAAAAATATAAGCACATAAAAACTAAGTGTTATCATCCCTTACATATTGGGATTTCATCAGTTAGTAAAACAATGTGTCACACCCTTTTATAACTTTTGACCCCCTCCCCCTTGTTAACATCACACATTTAAAGTCATACCATCTACTTCAATAGCATTAATAACAAAAAAATAAAATGCATGATTCACCCTGATATCACGAAGGTGTTCAGAAATTCTTTCCTTTAATGCTCTTTCAGTTTTACCTGTGTGACAGTTAAACACCAACACAACTGGCCCCGATTACTACAAATTTTGAGTTAGAGCAATTGTTTTTATAGTGTGTGTGCTGAGTTTGTATGCAGTTTCATCCTAATGTATTAGGCGTGAGACAGCGAGAGAGATTGTTTGCAGGTTAGGGTTTGAGTAAGGGCTATGTAAGGTGATAGTTTTAATGTTTTGTGTCTGATGATGAGTGTGTGGTGTAATGGTACTATTAGGAAAATTTTTGGTATGAATGCGCAGAGATGGGGTTAGGGATGGCTCCAATATTCAGTCTTACTCGTGGTAAACCTAACACTGCCACACTCTAACCACAACCCTATCTAAAACTCTTTCCCTAACTATTATTCAGAAAATTATGTTTGAAGTTTTTTTTCTTTCTTGAGTCACCTGTATAGTTTAGGTGTTTTTACTTAGTGTTAGTGAGTTTCAGTGTGCAAAAATTCATGTAATGTACATTGTATCTGCATATCAAGTTAAAAGGATAGAATCATACAAACATATCCGAATATGAATTGTGTGTGTGAACACACACAGATACCCATAGATATTACCTTTCTATGTTAATATCACAGACATGAAGTATAACTCAGTCCTGTGAACACATATTGTCAGCAGCAAAATTATACTCAGTAATCATACTTCCATACGCCAGAGAAACATATCTGTAGCTGCATGAATCTTGCTTTTGGCCTGAATGCATTACTAAATCCAACTTTTCCATCTATTTAGGTCATAAAATGGTAATATTCTGGAAAGAAATAGCCATGGAATTGATATGGCTAGGCTTGTATAGGCCCTAGGGCCGATAGCCTAGTACCAACCTATGAACCTATTTGTCACTGCAGTCTTATGAGGCAGTGTGCTGAAATTTATTTTTCTCAGGGAAATTTGCCTATCCCCACAAGACCTTGAAAAATGGAGATTTTCAAATTTCTTTTTACACGTATTTCTTTGTTTTGCAAGGTCTTTCTTAATGGATCCAGTATGCCTCTGCTATGTCAGTTTGTATGTCTTCTTTATATCATGTAATATAATTTAATATACATCTAATCTAACTATAAAAGTTTACCATTTTATGACCTAAACAGATGGAAAAGTTGGGTTAAGAGATGCTTGTGATTTGCAGGCAGACCATGAACACTGACAGTACAGTATGATAAACAGTTATATTACGAACACGTGGCATAAACACATTGGAATGGATGCACGAATGCGTACCCTAAATGTACATGTATTCAGGGACATTACTACCACATTGCTTTTGCTGTCTATTCACTCAAAGATTACACTAAGTGTACATGTAATCTATGCTTTGTGGTAACCTTTATGAATCCCCAATAGTTAAGGCTGCAAGAAAATCAGCAGGAAAAGTAAAATTAGGAGGAAGAAGGTGGGAGTTATGCTTGTGTTGTCTATTCACTCAGCACGGTGTACACTTAGTGTAGGCATTCATGAATTTGGCCCATTATGTTTTAATTCATGTACAGCATCATAAAACAATTTCTGCATTTCATGCACTCTGCAAAATGTCACTTGATTATAAGGCAATAAATCAGAAACAATGGACAACTTCTTACTTGCACTTCCCTGTCAGCCAGAGCCAGTTTGATGATTTCCTGATTAGCCCATGTTCTAGTGATTTTCCTTTCCTTTACGCAGCAGCTAATCATGGCCCTCTCACATCCTCCAGCAATGCAGAATGGATTTCATTTTCACAAACCATTTAAACTCTGGCAAAGTATGTATGACAAAGCTATTATCCATGATGCTATGTAATATTTTTCAAAGTTGGTTATTTTATATTTGGCATCAGTACCGAAAAATAATTATTTTATATACTATACTCAACTATAAATAAAGGTGAAAAATAGTAGGACTGGATCCTTATTTAAAATACAGGTATGAATATTCAAAGGAAAAACATTTAGTAGCACTCTTTCCTTACTGGGTGACACTTTACGTATTTTAATGATTTTCCAGTACTTACTGTGTTGAGTTCTGGCCAATGTCAATGCATTCCTTTTTTCCTAGGACTACGTTGATGCAGTCTCCTTAATTAAAGGCTGTCTAATTTATTTCTTAATGTTTCCAGGGGCACCACGCAGTTTCTCTGCTCGGATTCTTGGAATGGTGTGGGCTGGTTTTGCAATGATTATTGTGGCCTCATACACTGCCAACTTGGCTGCTTTCCTGGTGTTGGACAGGCCAGAAGAAAGAATAACAGGAATAAATGACCCTCGGGTAAGCTTATAATTTCTTAGTATCTGCTTCAGTTCTACAGTTTTCAATAAGTCAGAGCTGAATGTAATGTGATCCAGCTGCTGGAAATGTTACTGGATGATTGAGTGCTAAAAAGTTTTCAATGCAGAAAGGCAGGACAGCTTTAACTTGTACTAACTTTTGATTTAAGTTTACCAACTTTGATATATTTATCTTCCAAAAATAGAATGACAAATCACAAGCTAGTTGGCAGATATAACTGCATCAGTTTGTCTTCCTATAATTTGTGGCATGTCATAGAATAATTGGATAGTATAATGGAAACATTAACGAGCAGTTGGCAGGTGTTGACTTTTACTCAGAGGATGGTTGCCAAATTCACTTTACAGTTGCCTTTTTGGACTTGTTTTCTTAATTTTTTTATTGTATTCATCTAACTACACATATACTACTTTACATTAGGACTGTACAAATTTCAACAACCTACATTTTGCATATGTGGACTATTAGGGTTTTCAAAGGCTTTTAAAGATTTTTTTTTCTGAATTAATTATGTTCTTTGCTGGCCACTTAACTGAGCCATGGTTCTCAACTGTAGACTTTGTGTAGACTGGTACAGGACAAACATAATAGGTAAGACTACCACAAGGTGAATGCTACTAAGAAAACATAAAAGCTAGCTTTTTGGCTTAATTTATATACTAAGGACATGTATAGTCTAAATCCAGTCTTTACCATAGTCTGTTTTTCCTTTCTGAAGTAAACTTTGCACAGGGTTCATGGCCTTGTAAGTTAATTGTGAATAAGGAATATTTTGATGATTTTATTAACACAGCTGATGGGTTTTGCGGGGACTAGTGTTTGGGCTCAGATTTGATACTTTGGCCTACAAACAGCTGACTGAACTTGGTTTGAAGTGGTACATCTGTAGGTACGGAGTGACTTGGGAATGTTATCCTACAATTTGTCAAGTTTGAATCCCCCATTGTTAAACTCCCTGACTGCTGCTTCACATAAGAAATCATAACCAGTCTGCTTTCTATTTGCATGTTGACAGTCATTCACTTGGTGTGGACATTTCTCATTTTGCCACTGTGCAGCTGTGGAGTTTGTACATTTAAGGAATGCAGGTGTCGTTATAAGAGACTTGCTCCATCCACAACCCTTTTTACAATTTTTGCACGAGGTTGAGGTGTCACTTCAACGGTGACAATCATCTAGAGTCAAGGCTCACACTTCCGGGTGGCTAGCCCTGACATGGTTTACAGAGGGCACAAACCACACAGAAACAGAATGTATCCAGGAACAGAAAACAGCGACACTGTAGTAAATATCGAAATAATTTATTTGTCCACAAAAACAGAGATTAAGTGCTTCCGTATAAGAACTTCGTATAAGAACTTCATCAGAATCACAACAAAAAACACATCCAGCACACCCTTAAAACTCTAACCACAATGAAAATAACAAAAACATTAACCCATACTATGACTGTAAAAAAGGTGATGTGAAATATAACCCAGCAAACACTGAAGCCTCTCAATACACTTTAACATTTAGTATTAATACTGTAAATTAATAGGGTTATATCAAAACTAATTCAAATGCATAAAATTCATAAAAATGTTTTCATAAAAGTAAGCAAGCAACATATGTACATATTAAAACAGATTGATAGCCTGAAAAATGTATATAAATATATGTGGAATCGTACCACATATGATTTCAATTTTAAAATGCTAGCTATAGAGGTACTTTCATTCAAGCCCGGAGGGGTAGTAGCATTGAGCCTCAGTTGCCACCTCAGCTCCTTCGTTTCTAACTGATCTTCCCAGGGTCCCCCCCTGAGGTCTCTTTGTAAATGTTCCAAAACAAAAAAGCTGAAGGTGTGGTCCTTATGCTCACTAATGTGCTTGGCCAGTGCATTTTTTATGTCCCCCTTCCTGATGTCCAATCCATGCTCATACATACGCTCCTTGAACTTTCTCTTAGTTTTCCCTACATAGAAACACTCGCATTTTGAGTATCTGGCAACATATATAACCCCCACTGAGTTGCAATTACTGTGAATCCTTGAAAAAAAATTAAAATGATTCACTGTAACACACTCTCCTTCAAAGACCATTTGGCACTGGGGACAATTTCCACACCTATAAGTTCCCCATTTTTGTTTGTGAACTCCAACCCATGGTCAAAAGTGCCTTTTCTAAATGATTCTTCAAGGTTTTCCCTTTCCTAAATATGATTTTGGGTTTTTTTGTTCGCCACCATGCTTATTTCCTTAAAATGGGAAAAGTGAGCCAATGTTTATAAATAATGCTTCTAATGTAAGCAGCAATAGGGTAGATTGTGTTTTTGTTACAACTGATGTGGTTGAACTGTTCAATACCATCCCACATGATGTGGGATTGGAATGGTTTCATGACTTCTTGTGTGAGTGTACTAGCCTGGATAACAACACTGTTAATGCTCTTGTTTTGTGCATGGAATTGGTATTAAAATATAACTTTGTCTATTTGGAAGGTGAGTACTATAGACAAACAAAAGGGGTAGCAATGGGGGCTTCATGTGCCCCCATTTTCACAAATATTGTATTGTTACAATGGGAGAGACACATTCTATTCCCACATTTTGAGAGAACACCTTGGAATTTGTATCTCCGATTTTTGGATAATATTTTTATTGCGTGGGATAGAGAAGGGAGTGAAATTGAGGGGTTTATTAAGTTCATAAATGCATCTACCCCTTTTTTGAGCTTTACATATAAATACAACCCCTTTAGTATGAATTATTTAGATGTTACCATGTCCAAGGATATACAGAACAAGAGATGGGTTAGCACCATATATCGAAAACCAACCTACAGCAATAGTATATTACATTTTGAAAGCAAACACCCTTCTCATCAAAAATTTTGAGTCATTAAGGGGCAATACAGCTGTCTAACCCATATGGTTTCAAGTTGGGAAACCTTTAATAAAGAATGTAAGAAAATGGGATATATATTTTCTAGCAGAGTATACCCTACTGAGATGGTCACGCAGGTGTGTAGGGATATAGCAGTTAAAAGGCAAATGGGAGAGATTATTCCCCTCACTTGTTCCCATGAAGTTCCAGGGAGCAATTATTTTAGGAGATGTGGTACAAATAGGTTGGATTTGCAAGGAGCCTTTATTACACAATATTGTAATGAGGCTCCCCACATTAGAAGCATTATTTATAAACATTGGCACATTTTTCCCATTTTAAGGAAATGAGCATGGTGGTGAACAAAAACCCCCAAAATCATATTCAGGAAAGGGAAAACCTTGAAGAATCATTTGGAGCAGGGAACTTTTCACTATGGGTTGGAGTTCACAAACAAAAAATGGGGAACTTATAGGTGTGGCAGTTGTGCCCAATGCAAAATGGTCTATGAAGGAGATTGTGTTGACAGTGAATCATTTTAATATTATTTTCAAGGATTCACAGTAATTGCAACTCGGTGGAGGTTATATATGTTGCCAGATGCTCAAAATGCAAGTGTTTCTATGTGAAAACAAAGAGAAAGTTAATAGAACGTATGTATGAGCATGGATTGGACAGCAGGAAGGGGGACATAAAAAATGCACTGGCCAAGCACGTTAGTGAGCATAAGGACCACAGCTTCAGCTTCTTTGTTTTGGAACGTTTACAAAGAGACTTCGGGGGGGGGGGGGCCCTGGGAAGATCTGTTAGAAACGAAGGAGCTGAGGTGGCAACTGAGGCTCAATGCTACTACCTCTCCGGGCTTGAATGAAAGTACCTCTATAGCTAGCATTTTGAAATTGAAATCATATGTGGTATGATTCCACATATATTTAAATATATTTTTCAGGCTATCAATCTGTTTTAATATGTGCATATGTTGCTTGCTTACTTTTATGAAAACATTTTTATGAATTTTATGCATTTGAATTAGTTTTGATATAAACCTATTAATTTACAGTATTAATACTAAATGTTAAAGTGTATTGAGAGGCTTCAGTGTTTGCTAGGTTATATTTCACATCACCTTTTTTACAGTCATAGTATGGGTTAATGTTTTTGTAATTTTCATTGGTTAGGGTTTTAAGGGTGGGGTATTTAAGTGTGCTGGATGTGTTTAGTGCTGTGATTCTGATGAAGTACTTATATGAAAGCACTTAATCTCTGTTTTCGTGGACAAATAAATTCTTTGGATATTTACTACAGTGTCACTGTTTTCTGTTCCTGGATCCATTATGTTCCTGTGTGTTTGTGCCTTCAACGTGCTTTTGTGTTTGGTTCTATGGTTTACAGAGGCTTGCTCCTTTGTTGTAATAACAGGAAAAAAAAAAACTTTAATAGGTTTGAATGAGCTGAAGCAGTTACTGGTTTTATTTCATCCAGATGATGATTCAACAAGTTGAGATTTGACGAAACGGGAAACAAGCACAGAGTTTGATTCCCTCTACCTCCATTTACCTTATCCAGTCAGTGCTCTGGAGCAGTAGGTAATTTGGGCTAGGATACTCAATGGTCTATGGTATTATCTAGTAACTACTTATGAGCTTTAAAATTTACTAATTAATCCATTTGTTTAGCAGATGGGCGGGGACTGGCCGTAGTGTTCATCAAAATTTCAATAAACCACTCACTACTAAATATATGCTTGTAGGAAGTTATATGAAAACAAAAACATGAAACAATGCTTAAAATTGCTATAGTGAATCCACCCTTTAAAGTAAGGTATAACAATGATTTGAATAGACTGCTGAAAAATCATCAGTTAAAATCATTTCTAAGGGTTTAATCTAAGTATACTTTTATGGTTCATTTTTTTCAATTAGTGCTGGGGGTTTTGCTAGACAAGATAACTTTTTTCTTGTAATGTCCAAATCCTAACCACAATAATCCAATTTATTTTTTTCCTATTAAAAAAATCAATGGATGATATGACATACATTATTTATATAGTATGTCGGTAGAATTCCTTTTGAATTGCATATAGATATTCATAAATCCTCTTGGACAGATTTCTAATAGTTTTGCTGATGTAGAAGTCATCACAAGAGGAACACAAAGCCAAATATATAACATCAGTAGAATTCCAGACATACCTGTTTAAATTGTAATTAATTTGACTATTCATAGGTTCATAGGTTCATACTAGGCTATCTGCCCTAGGGCATTTATAAGCCTAGCCAGAGTATGTTTGGCTTTCGCCACCCATTTTAAATTAATTTTGCTATGCCCTTTTTCGGGGTTAGTATACTGTGCCTCTGTCTAACAGTGACACAGAAGTGATACCCGGGGTAAACCTACGATCTCCCATCCACTCATCAAGATTCCTCTTGAAAAGAGTCAATGAGGGACTCTGCCTAACCTGGACTGGGATTTTATTCCAGAGTGAAGGGAGCCTCTGGGTTATGAATCTGTCCCTCCAGCATGTCCTATTTATTTCAGTGCTGAGGTTCAAATCTCTCGGCGTGTAGCTCGATGGGATTTGGATTTTTGAGGTGCAGCATGTCCCTTAATTCCGGGTTGGACATGGCCTTATCGTCAGGCACAGGTCACCCCTGAGCAGGCGGTATGCCACTGAGTAGAGCTGGAGTTTCTTTAACCAGGCAGCATATGGCATCTGTTTGAGCCCTTTGATCCTCTTGGTGAGGTACTTTTGGGGTCTTTCCAGTTGCTGCAGGTGTTTGGTAAGGTACATCCCAAAGGGGCATTGTACTCAATTATGGGCCTGATGAGGGATGAGTAAAGAGGCACGATGACCTCCCTAATCTAGATGTGAATCCCTTCATGATTAGGTGGGCTATATAAAATGTTTTCTAACCACTTTGGCCACGTGGTTGTCAAATGAGAGATTGCTATCAACTTGGGTCCCCAGGTCCCTAATTACTTCTTCTGTACTTAATGGATTACCACCTATGTGGTAATTTGTGGGCACTTTGTTTTTGCCAAAGGGATGACTATACACTTTTGGCGTTTAGCTTGAGGCCATGGCTCTGGCACCAGTTGTCTGTTTCTATGAGGCCCTTTTGGAGGATGCTTGTGTCGGCTGGAGAGTCGATTATGGCGCCCAGTTTGCAGTCATCTGCGAACTTGGTCAGCCACAGTCCTTCCGTGTTGGCCTGTACATCCGAGAAATATATACCAAACAAGAGAGGTCCCAGGACTGAGCCTTGTGGGACGCCACTTGTAACTGGTTTGGAGTCTGACATGGCTCCAGCAATTCTAACCATGTGGGTTCTGTCCTTGAGCCAGTTTGCAACCCATCTAGTGACATAGGGGTTTATATTTAAGCTGGTGAGCTTATCTATAATGCCCGAGTGGGGTATTGTATCGAAGGCTTTTGCGAGGTCCAGATAGGCTGTGTGGACCACCTTCCCTTCACCAATGGCCTTGGTGACTGTTTCAAAGAAGTCAACCAGGTTTAAGAGGCAGGATCTGCCCTTAACAAAGCCAAACTGGGTAGGATCCAGTGTCTGTAGGTCCCCAATATCTTTATTTATGAGGTCCATGATGATCCTTTCCATAGCTTTGCAGACCAAGCTAGTCAGGCTTATGGGGCGATAGTTTCCAGGGTCCGTTGAGGCACCACCTTTGTGGAGAGGGACCACTGTTGCTGTACGCCACTCTTTGGGTACATATCCTGTAGTAAGGCTGAGATTGAACAGTAGTTTTATGTTTGGGTTTAGCTCTTCTTGCAGTTCATGTAGGAGGCATCCTGGGACACTGTGTGGTCCCATTGATGCTGTGTTTTTTGCTTTGGAGACGACGGCTCCCACCTGAGCATCTGAGATGTCAGGGGCAGCACTCTGCTGGGATAGATATTTGCCCTTTTGGTGGGGAGTTTGCTGAACCTGTCAGCTAGGATGTTGGCAATGTCTGTGGGATCAGTGTATTTTTTGTCATTTTGGACTAATTCTGAGCATATCTGGGAATTCCCACCCAGGTTCCTAACATAACTAAAGAAAGCCTTGTGATTATCCTTAGTGTCCTGTGCAATTTTTCTCTCGAAGCTGGCCTTTGACGACTTTATGAGTGCCCTTAGTTTTTTGCTAATACTGATCAGGGATGCCTTCCCTTTTTGGGATTTTGCTCTATCATGTAGTAGCTTCCTCCTTCTATTGTATAGTTTGTTTATGGCTGGGGTCCACCAGACAGGTCGTCTGCCTTTGGAGGATTGGGTCTTGGTTTTATTTGGGATTGCATGATCCATGCAGTCCTGAAGGTGTTCATAGAATGCATTTATAAAGGATTCTGCGGTCTGGGCCGTATTTTCCACAGGCCCGGGGGCTTTGAAGGATTCAAGCTCGGTTTTGAGGAGTGTGAAATTTGCTTTAGAGAAGTTTTTCACTGTGGTTTTCCGGGCAGGGGGTGGGGTCGGGATGTGAATATCCAGTGAGATTAGTTTATGGTCTGATCTTACCAGTGAGGGATATACTTCTGGTCTGGAGCATAGAGTCCCCGTGTTGGTGATGATCAGGTCCAGTATGTTTTCCCCTCTTGTGGGAGTGGTAACAAGTTGTTCCATAGCATTTGAGTTTATGAATTCTAGGAACCTTTGGGCAAGGGTGTTGGAGCTAGAGTAATGCTCCCAATCTATGTTTGGGTAGTTGAAGTCGCCCAATATAATGGTGTTCGGAGAGACCTTCATATTTTCCAGTGTTCTCAGGAAGGCCGAGTGGGGTTCCTGGGTTTGGGAGGGTTGTCTGTAGCAGGCTATAAACTGGAAGGCAGTTTTACCCACTGTTAGTTGCACATGGATAGTCTCTGATGCTTCGTGCTTTGCCACCAACCTGGAGGTGTGGGTATCTTTGATGAATATCGATACTCCCCTCCTTTTGTGGTTCGGTCCAAGTTTTGGGGCGAAAAGCATGGTATGAGGTATAACCTGGTAGTGCTGGGGTGCTCGGGACCCCTGAACCAGGTTTCTGTTACTGCACAGATATCGATGTTCTCCATGCTAAGGAGAGTTTCGAGTGCGTGCATCTTGAGGTTTAGACTTCTAGCGTTGAGTAGCATTACTCTTAGTTTCTTATCCCTTGTGATACCTATGGAGGTGGGTTTGTCTTTTGAGCCTTGCCTAAAAAAGGCACTATGGGGGTAGCAAGAGCCTTTGCCAATATCCGAAAGCCCAGGGGTGACAGGTGCAAGCCGTCCCTAGCAAAGCATCATGGCTTGTCATGCATATCATCCCAAGCTGATAGGCATTGGATCCCCTTTGAATGACACCAATACTTAAGCCAATTGTTGAAATTGATCATCTTGTCTTCATACTGTGGCATCATTCTTGGTGAGGGTAAGATGCTACTCAAGGTCAGGGTCATACCAGCCTGGGCTACATGCTCAGAGAGCTCCTCTATGTCTCTTTTCATGTAGTCCAGGGAGGTACGTCTCAGGTCATTCACACCAGCATGGACAATGACTGAGTCATATTTGTACTTGCCTTGGAGTGACCTGAGTGCTTGTGTTATGTGGCGGATCCTAGCACCAGACAGGCTGCTCACCGTGACCTTCTCCTTGTTCAGCCTGGTGAGCGGGACGTCAGTGTGCCTGATGATAGAGTCACCTATTACAAGTGTATCAGGTGTGTTGTTTAGCCTTAAGGGCTGTGACTGTTCGGCACACTGGCTTTGTGAGATATGTATTGCACGTGTTTTTTTTTGGGGTAGCGGTTGCTTGGGTGTCTGCTTTGGAGGTCTCTGCTGCTTAGGCAGATCTTTATTTAGAGCCTCCGAGTATGTTTTGTGTGATTATGTGTTTGGTTTGCTGTCGTGGTAGGTCTATGTGAGACTGGAATTGTAGTGAGTGTGGTTTCCTTCTCCTCCTGACTGGTTTTGCCAGTACTGAGTTGAGAGAGCTTAGCCTCCAGTTTGGCTATATGGTTGCATCTCTCACATGTGTTGGAATTTGTTGGGAGGAGGAGAGGGTTGTCTGTGTACATGAGGCAGTTGTAACATTGCCTCAAGATTCCCATATTCACCAGCTGGACCAGAGAGGAGATTGACAACTGACCTTTGGACATGCTAGAATAATATTGGGAATTCCTTTATAATTGAAAACAAGGGCCAATGGGGAGCGAGGGTGTAGTGCTTTTAATTTTTAGTGCTGACTTATAATTGCTTTAGTGAGCAAGTGCCAGGTAACAAGTGCAATGTGTTACAGGTAACTTAAATGCAAAAACGACAAACTTTTAGTTATGTACTCACCATAACTTCAGATGTTTGGGATCCATCTCGCCTACATTCTGACTGATGGGTTCGGAGCCGATCCCTCGGCTCCGACTCGGCACGCTTATGCCAAAGAGCGAAGTCTCTTACTGGCTGAGCTTACCATATCCCAGGATGCACCACTACCAGTCCCCCAGATCTAGTTTGTCCGCATACATGCACACATGCATACCCTGCTTATATAACATCGTCAGATGAAACAAGATAAAACAGTAGAACTCAAAACCGTTCAATCTCTTCTGATCTCCAAGGCAGGGGGAAGGAGGGTGGGTATTAGGAATGTAGGCGAGATGGATCCCAAACATCTGAAGTTATGGTGAGTACATAACTAAAAGATGTTATGTGATCCTATCTCGCCTACATTCTGACTGATGGGACAGCGTCCCTAGCACCTGAATCCTGGGTGGCTCACTGGAAAACACTCCTGAGTACCGTGGAACCAAATGAAGCTCGTCCTTTAGATGCCACATCCAATTTGTAGTGGGAAATGAAAGTGTGCGGATTGGACCAAGTAGCCGCAGCACAGATTTCGATATAGCGAGCTTGGAATGAAAAGCTATAGAAGTAGCCATAGCTCTGGTAGAATGAGCCTTGATAGATGTTGTAAGTTGCTTATTCGAAGAAGAATAAGCCTGAGTTATGCAATCTCTGATCCATTTTGAGATAGTAGCTTTTGTGATGGTTTGGCCCAGTTTATTATCTGAGAAGGACACAAACAACTGGTCTGACTTACGAAGTTGCTGAGTCCTGTCTAAATAGAAGCGTAATTGCCTGTGAACATCCAATTTATGAAGAGTGTATTCTGCTTCATTGGAGAATTTTGGGAAGAAAACCGGTAGCTCTAGAGATTGTTGGAGGCAGAAACTAGAACAGACCTTTGGGACAAAGGATGGATTAGGCCTAAGTGATACTCTATCCTTGTGGAAAATCAAGTACGGTGGCTTAATAGACAGGGCTTGAAGCTCTGAAACTCTTCTTGCCGAAGTAATTGCAACTAAGAAGGCAGTTTTCCAAGACAGATATTTTAACTCGCATGTAGCAGCAGGTTCGAAAGGGGGAGATGTTAATGCGCGAAGCACCAAATCAAGATCCCACGGAGGTGCAGGATGAAAAATTGGGGGTCTTAATAGGCTTGCACCTTTAATGAAAGTTTTGCATAGTCTGCTGCTCATCAAAGGAGGATCCATGGACTCGTGGAATTTAGAGATAGCCGCTAGTTGGACTTTAATAGTTGAGACAGAAGATCCCTGATTAAACAGGGATGTTAAGAATTTCAAGACCTCTGGGACAGGAGCAGTGATAGGGTCTAAGCCCTTGAGTTGAGCCCAGATAGCAAACCTCTTCCACTTACTAAGGTACAATTTGTTAGTGGTGGGTTTGTGGGCCGAAGATAAAATGTGAACAACTTCCGGGTCTAGTGTGTGCCTTCTAACTAAGGTCGGAAGTGGAGGAGCCAAGCTGTCAATTTCAAAGATTGAAGGGACTGATGCCGATGTCCCGACTGATGGATTAGCAAGTCCAGAATTAGGTCTAAAGTCCACGGATCGTCCACTGCATGCTTTTTCAGGTAGGAAACCATACCTGACGAGGCCAGTACGGGCAATCAGTATCATTGAAGACCCCAGTTGAGAAGCTTTTGAATAACTCTGGGAAGAAGCGGAATTGGAGGAAAGGCATAAAGTAGCCCTGTTGGCCAAGGTTGTGCTAGAGCATCCATGGCTGGTACTCCTGATGTGGGATCAAGGAGAAGAACCTTTGGCACTTGGTGTTTAGTGGAGTTGCAAATAGGTCGCAGCACGGCGTCCCCATCTCCTGAAAACCTGAGCTGCTACTGTGTGGTTTAGAGACCACTCGTGAGGAGAGAGAATTGTCCTGCTCAATTTGTCTGCCAATATATTTGACTTTCCGGGATGTGGGTCGCTACCAAGAAGCGGTTGGTAGCTACAGCCCATTCCCACACTCTCATGGCCTCTCTGCAAAGGGGGTACGATCTGGTCCCTCCTTGTTTGTTCAGATACCAAACCACCGACATGTTGTCTGTGTGGATGGCGATGATGCCCTGAGGAAGAAACTTGTGTAAGGCTTGTAGGGATAGAAGTACAGCCCTCATCTCCAACACGTTGATGTGGAGAAGAGCTTCGTCTGGGAGCCAGGAGCCCTGAACTAGCCTGCCCAGACAATGCCCCCCCCCACCCTATCTGGGAGGCATCTGTCGTCAGGGTAACCACTGGAGAGGGAGAACAAAGGGTTTTCCTTGATCCAAATTGGATGTCTGAAGCCACCAGCGAAGGTCCCTTTTGCATATTTCCGTAATCATGATGTGATGATTGAGGGTAAGATCCTGAAAAGACCATTGAGTTGACAATAGCCACTGAAGAATCCTCATGTGTAATCTTGCCAGAGGAACCAAAAGAACCGTGGCAGACATTGAGCCTAAAACTTGTAGAACCATCCTGGCTGGGGCTTTGGATCTCGAGATCAGAGCTTGAACTTGGCCCTGTACAGTTTGGATCCTTTCGGCAGGAAGAAAGACGCATCAATCTTGAGTCTATCTCTGCTCCTATAAACTTTATGCGTTGAGAGGGCAGCAAGACAGACTTTGACCAATTGAATGTAATCCCCAGGGTAATACCCAGGAGATGGTGGCTTTGAGGTTGTCCATTAGTAGATGCCTGGTGGTGGCAGTCAGGAGCCAGTCGTCGAGATAGGGAAACACTTGGAATCCAAGACTTCTCAGGTGAGCCGTCACTACTGCCAAACACTTGGTGAACACCCTGGGGCTGTGGTGAGACCAAAGGGCAGAGCGCAAAATTGGTAATGACTGACTCCCAGGCTGAAGCGCAGATACCTCCTGGACGCCTGATGTATCGGTATGTGATAATAGGCGTCCTTGAGGTCTATGGAGCACATCCAAACATCCTTCTCCAACAATGGGAGAATGGATTGTAACGTGACCATTGAATTTGGATTTCGTGACGGATTGGTTCAGTCTGCTGAGATCCAATATTGGTCTCAGGTCCCCTGTCTTTTTTGGCACTAAAAAGAACCTGGAGTAATTTCCTGATCCGATCTGGTCTGTGGGGACCGGTTGGATGACTCCTTTTTCTAGCAGCTTTAAAGCTTCTGCGGCTGCCATTTCCCTTTGACTGGGTGGTGGGTCCGGGATTCTTTTGGACGGTGGGGGCGAGTATGTGAATGGAATGGTGTAACCTCCGGCAATGATCCGAAGCACCCATCTGTCCTGAGTTATTGACTCCCAGGCTTTTAGGTGCTTGGCAAAACGACACCCGACTGGCTCGGGAGCAGCACAGCCGGGCAATCCCTCATGACGTGTGGGAGGCTGAAGAGCCACGAAAGGACTCGCGGTCTCCAGAATTGCGGGGCCCTCTGCCGCCTCTGGGACGGCGTCTCCCTGAAAAATTTCCCCGTCCTCTGCCTCTGGAAGGGGAATCTTCCTGCTGTTGGGAGAAAAACTTGCGAGATTTGCGGAACCACATTTTCCCCCTCCTTTAGCCTTGGGGTAAGGCCGAAAGGGAGTGGAATAACGGGCACCTACGGCAGATAAAGTTTTTCCCTCCTGCTCACAGCGGGTAAGGGTGTCTTTAACCTTGGGTCCAAACAATGAGGACCCATCAAAGGGAGCGTCGGCGAAGGAAGACTTGAAGGCCTCCGCAAACTGACACAAGCGGAGCCAGGCTTGTCTCCGTAGAGCCACGCCTGTTCCTGCCGCTCTACCCGCCCCTTCGGCCGCATAGGAAATGAGCCTCATGGACGAGTTAGAAATTGACGTAAGGATAGCCAACTGAGAGCTAACCGACTGGGCTAGCTGCTCAGGTAGGTTACCCGCGAGTGAATCTGACAACTCCTTGACCAGATCCCTCTGAAGCCTGGTAAAATGTGCCAAATAATTCAGAGACCTTAAAGTAAAGGCTGCTGAAGTCAGGGTGCGCTTCCATCTGTCCATACTCCTAGACTCCTTATTAGGAGGATGGACGGACGTTGAAGCCTCTGCCACGTCCTGTTGTGTAGCAGATGCCACCACCATGGCATCTACAGCCACTCCTTTAGTGAGGAACTCCTTCTCGGGGGGAGCAGACAAAAATTTATTTGGACGAGAAGGGACTGGTTCCACGGTATCTGGATGTTCCACGCCTTCGACAAACTAAATCCAGAAGCTCGTCGAAGGCGGAGACACCCAGGAGGCGGAGGGCTGAGCCCCAAAGGCCTTGAGGAGCACTGACTCGTCAGCAGAGGGGTTTGGATATCCAGCCGCCTCGTTGTTTGAGGATCTCTAAGATGTCTGCAAATGAGACATCATCCGAGGACGACTGGGACCCCTCTGCATCATCCAGATCAGTGTCTGATGTAATAGACTCGGGGAGTCCACGTGCTTCCTCTTGCACGATCTCTTCCTTGGGGTTCCTCCGAAGACAACTCCGAAGAACCCTCAGGAGGAGGAACCCCCACTGGGGTAACCTCAGGCCCGGGCTCCGCTGACTACGGACAGGGGAACTGCCAAAGACCCAGTCTCCACGCCCAGGAAGGTGCCGGTAAAGCCGGAGAGATGGCGAGAGGACTTGGCCAAGGCACTCCTCATGGCTCTGAAAGCCGGACCCCCAGAATCCTGGGAGTGTCCGGTCCCCAGAGCCGTGATAGCCAACGGAAGTCCCACAGCCGAAGCACCGAGGGGGAGGCTCGGAACCGAAAGCATAGGCCCCGAAACATCACCCCCGGGTCCAGCCGAAGAAGTCCGCGTACCAAACTCGGACCCGAAGGCCCGGGTTGGAGTAAGGGTCGGAGCCAACCCTGATATCTCCACCGGCTCCGACAGCACCTGCTCCGACGGAGCCGAAGCAGTCAGAGGAGGAATGGCAATGGGGTGGGCCAAGGTCATCGGCTCCGAAGCCAACTGGGTCGGAACCAAAACAAATTTTTGGAAGACTGGGGACTGGAACAGTCTTTGGAGCACCCTGTCTATATCAGAATCTGACATCCTCGAAGACCGAGAGGAAACAGAACGGGTTCGAGATGGCCTCTCCAACGGCCCCAAAGGACTAGGGGACCGGCTCCGAGGAGACTCGACAACTATCGGCGCCGAAGGAATACACACACCAGATTCCATCGGTGCCGAGGTGGACTGTGGCGCCGAGGAGGAAGTGTCTGAGCGGGCAACCTTTGTCGGCTCCGAGAGCAGTGGAGCCGACGAAGGTGACCCGCCTCTCGATGCTCCAGCTATCGGCTCGAAGCCAGAGGAGTCGATACTGGTGGCATCGAGGCAGACCGTTCGACCTCGGCTCGAAGTCCTTGGAGCCGAAGGAGAGGCCTGCCTTTGTTTCTTAGCGATCGGATCCGACGGACTGGTCGGAGCCGGCCTTTCTTTTGGCGGAGAAGGAGAGGATGCCAAAGCTTCTTGAAAGAAGGTTTAATTAATCCCTTAAGAATTAATTTATTTTTCCTCTCCTGGAGGACCCTTGAGGAAAAAGCGTGACATACACTACATGATTCCTGTAAATGTTTTGCCCCTAAGCAATACACACAGAGCGAGTGATCGTCCGTGATGGACATTTTGAAGCTACATTTTACACATTTCTTAAAGCCCGAAGGCCTAGGATTCTGAGACATTATCGAAAATTTCAGAAAACTAACTGGAAGAAACACTGGTGACACACCTAGAATAGGCTTACAGTTATCACTCGCAAAACTCTGTAGTCAAAACACAGCACAAACTCTGTAAATTTGAATAATTTCTCTCTGCTAGTTCTTCTTTAAAGAAGAGAAATATAAAATGATCCGAAACAGAACCGAAGTCACCTACAAATAAAAAGACCGGGAAAGGCCTTTCCAGACAAGAGGTACTCCTAGTCTACACTCACAACACAAGAATTCACCAAGTGAATTTTGTCAAACGCACTCTAAACACAAGAATAGCTGTTAAAACAGCTTTTTGTTGAGAATGAAGAAAATCCTGACAGAAAAACTAGTGAAATAATCACTACTTAACTCAGCCAGCTCGAGACCACGTCTTCACTTGTTAGCGGCAAACGAGATCTGGGGGACTGGTAGTGGTGCATCCTGGGATATGGTAAGCTCAGCCAGTAAGAGACTTCGCTCTTTGGCATAAGCGTGCCGAGTCGGAGCCGAGGGATCGGCTCCGAACCCATCAGTCAGAATGTAGGCGAGATAGGATCACATAACATCAGTAACTTTCTTTCAAGCGAAGCAAGGAAATAAGTACAGTAAGCAATGCAGATATCACTAGGGATCCACAGAAGCGCTGAGAAGCCGCGTTTTAGGTGGAATTAGCGTTCCAGGGAAATAACAAGCATACAAACAAAGCTAGATTCAGCAGGCCTGGATCTAGTCTATGCTACAGCAAACAAGGTGTACCAATTTCAGTAAGATACAGTTCAAATATTCAGGCACTATAAACCTTTAACCAGAAATTCCCAGCTCAGAAGGGCAGAGTCCAGCCTCTCCTCCCACAAGAGTGCAGACCACGAACCTTCTTAATGTAAAATAACTGGCCTGAAGCCCAAGTGCTTAAACCAGAGCTAATACACTTTAAGAATAACAGACACTGAGCTCTCAATCAGCAGTTCCCAACTTAGAAGGATGAAAGCTACCTGTCCTGCCACCACAGTGCATGCCACAAACATTCCTAATGTAGAACAACTGGTCTGAAGCCCAAGTGCTTAATCCAAAAGACTTAGAATGATAGCTACACTTTAACCAAGTTACTACTTGGTACACTATTCAGGGCAACACTTACAGTACAAAGCATACTGACAAGTACTTGTTAGAGTTGTTTTTCTTAATGGTCCTTTGGTTCCCTGCAGTCCAATATAATTTTCAAATTAGAATTGCTATTATAAAAAGAAAGTTGGTTCATGCCCCAGTTTTGAAAACTCCTTCATGTACCCATCAAGGACCTTTCAGTCATTCTGTATAGTGTACCTAGTTTTGTTACTGTTAACACTGTAAACTATAGAAAAGGCATAAAACAAATCTTTCTCATTCTTACTTATAGATTATTGCCCCAATGTTATAGTAATCCATTCTCCCTACCGTGGTTTCAAACTGGAATACTGTTTCCTTGTTCTCTGGAGCACCACTATCGTCAAACATAATACCAAGCAAAAGTTGCTTCTCCTGGAGCACCTCATCTTCTGCAATTAACTTTGATAAGCAGAAATCCTGAATTTTAACAACACCTGGGTGATTACTAGGTGTAGTGCATTCATACCTCTCAACCTTTTAGCACAGGTAATTTGGAAGAAGCCTAAAATAATGGCATGGGGAGGTCAAAGTCCCAGAAATAAGGACCAGTTTTAAATAATGCTCTTATAAAACTTAGAAAGTTGTTAGATCAAACAGATTTCTGTTTATATGCATTTTCTGAAGGATATGAAGCCGGAAATTATCAGGTATAGACCAAAAATATGAGGCATAAATATGGACATTCTGCAAACATCTGGACATTTGAGAGGTATGAGTGAATATATTAACAAATGTTTCATTGCTATGAAGAAAGGGCTAAAAGGTGCTGATGCTGCTGTCTAAAAATAACAATATGAAAAAAGGACACTGTACTAAGGATGTACAGTTCAGTAAAGTTACTAGTATTCAAGCTTTTCATTAACACTGATTGTTCCTCTTTTCTTCCACAAGAAATATCTACAAAACCTGTACAAGACAACGTCTAGTATTCAGAAACAAATATTTTGCTGCAGTAGATGAATGAAATTGAATGACAAGTGTTGCCCCACAGGAAAGTGGTGATTCAGAGAAACAATTAGAGGAACTACACTAATCTATAAATTATCAGGGTCAGCATTATATGAAACTGTTGATATAATGATACTAAAATGAGCTGTATTATTAAAATGATGGTTATGGCAAACACAAATGAAGGTAAACAATACTGTAGTACGATTCAGAAATGTACACGGTTTGCATGAAGACAGTCACTGGAGTTGATAACAGCATTAAAATTCTGCAGTTATATGAGAGAGAGAGAGAAAGAGAGACCACAGAAATGTTTAGGTATCATCCGCTTTAGCAGACATATATGCATCAGGCTGTACTGACAGTTGGTAGCCCTGTTGGTGCACACCACAGAGTGATCCATCCTTGGCTAGCTTTTCATTCACTCCATGATGCAGAAAAAATGGACAGCTACTGTGTAGACTGAGGGACCATGCAAAAGCTGGTGGAGATGTGTCCGTATATGCAGGTTTGCGGGATGCATGAAGCGAACATCTCTGTGGACACCAAGTTATGTGTAGCTTTCAGAATACTAGCTAGAGGGACTTCCAGAAACCAGAGCGGGACAAGGATGATATCACTGATATCTGTCTCAAGAATAGGCCAGCAGTTTATTGGTACCATGCTAAAACATGTAGAGGAGTAAAGTGGTTCTAATGTCCCCCAGAGGACAGAATCAGTACAATGTGGCATTTATGAAATATCCCACTTCCCTGAGGTACTGGGGGCAATTGCCTGCACCTATATTGCAATAACAGCCCTACCTGAGGAACAGGAACAATGGCATATAAATCATTAGGGATTTCACTCCAAGGTGCATTGCACTGCACACCGTATACAATATATAATGTGACATTAGGCCATTCTGACAGTGTACACTATCCCCATGGCATACATGATGTATGTCTGCATTTTTTGTGGGGTGATTCTCCAGAGGGACATCTTATGGGCAGTGCAGGTATGCCTGGGAGATAATGCCCATAACACCAATAAGAAACGCACACTGTGGGAAAGAATGCATACATCATCACTCTGACTCGGACATGAATTACTGTTACTGTTGTGCATGTGTTCAGATTAATGAAGGTCTGTAGTTCTCCAGTGGTGCCCTGTAGTACATCCCAAAACATGCAGTAAAATATTTTCAGTCTGTGGATTATTATACACATGTTGGTATGCATACAGATGCAGCAAAGGAGTGACATTTCAGAGACAGGATGTCCCAGTGTCTCTGGTGGAGATATTGAAGAGCCTGTGAAGGAGCTGGCTGCAGGGGATGACCATGTGAGACAGAGGCATGTGCAGTATGCTGCTGCACTAGCCAAAAGGCAGCACCTGGTTCACAACTTTGGGTCAGATTAAACGTAACATAAAACAGTAACATTAATTCTCGAAATACTGTAACCAGGCAATTCTATATTGTGCATGGACAGGCCACACTGTGCATCAGACTCATGCTACCCATGTAACAAAATTATGCGGGCAAGGCACTGTTGTCATATGTACAGTTGGGGAGGGTCACAGCAACAGCCATTAAACAATGGACAGTGTGTGTATGTCGGGGTAAGCTAATGCTGTAGGTATGTGTGTGTATGTCTCTCTTAGCCAGGTGAATGTGTGAAGTTAGGAAGACTGGCTTAAAGAAGTGATGCTATCTCAGTGTGGTGTTATTAGGCAAAGATGGGGTGTGCATTGACAAAGGATTTGTATGAAGGAAAACTCTGTCTTTATGAAAAATCAAATAAGGAGGTTTGACTGACAGTGCTTGCAACTCTGATACCAGTCTAGCGGATGTGATAGCTGGTACAAAAATGGTCTTCCAAGACAGAGACTTCAATTCACACAAATGTACGGGTTCAAAAGGTGGGGAAGTAAGTTTGGACAGAACGAAATTTAGATCCCAAGGAGATACAGGTTTGTGAAAAGGAGGTCTCAGCAAGGTAGCGCCTTTAAGGAAGGTTTTACATAATCTGGGAACCATCAGATTAGACTCATGTTGTCCCAAATGAAAATCTGATATCGCTGTCAAACTCTAATTGTAGCAGCAGCTGATCCCTGATGGAAAAGTTTGGTTAAAAATTCTAACACCAAGGGGATGGATGCTGAGTAAGGATCTACGTGTTTTTCTTTTGCCCAGATATAAAATGTTCTCCATTTGCTAGTGTATAACTTCCTTGTGGAAGGTTTGTGGGAAGATGTAAGGATATGGGTCACTGCAGGTGAAAAATCATGAAGCCTGACTAGGGATGGAAGTGGAGCAGCCATGCTGTCAAGTTGAGGGTGTGGAGGCAAGGGTGAAGGGAGCCTGATGTGTGTCAAGAGGTCTGGAACTGGGTCCAGAGGTCCATGGATCGTCTAGGAGATGTGGCCCGAGAAAGGGGAACCAAATCTGATGAGGCCAGTAAGGAATGATCAGAATAATTTTGCTTCCCAAGAACGTTTCTTTCTGAATCACTTTTGATATAAGCGGAAATGGGGGAAATGCAGAAAGAAGTCCCGGAGGTCAATTGTGAACAAGTGCGTCTCTTGGTGACTCCCCCAGGGTAGGGAGAAGTAGCTGCTGCATTTGGCATTGATCAGGCTGGCAAAAAGATCGGAGCAAGGCTGTCCCCTTTTGCAGAAAATCTGTTCCGCTACTTTATGATTCAGAGATCACTCATGAGGCATCAAGATTGCCCTGCTGAGCTTGTCAGCTATCACATTAGTTGTGCCCGGGGATATGCGTTGCTACTAGAAAGCGCTGGGAAGATATCACCTACTGCCAAACATGAAGAGCCTCTTGACAAAGGGGGTAAGATCTGGTTCCTCCTTGTTTGTTTAGCTACCATACCACTGATATATTGTCCAAATGGATTGCTATAGTCCTTAGAGGAAGAATGTCATCAAGTGCTTGCAATTCTAGAAGCACTGCTCTCATCCCTAGGACATTGATATGCAAGTGAGCCTCATGATCTTGCCATGTGCCTTGGACAGTCCTGCTTAGATAATGCCCCACCACACCCTATCTGGGAAGCATCTGTGGTCACAGTAGCAATGGGCTGATGAGGAAGGAAGGGTGTTCCTGTTGTCAGTTATCATGCTGAATCCACCAACGAAGGTCCTTTTTGCAAGATTCTGTTATGAGAATATGATGAGACAGAGGCAGTTGTTGAAGAGACCACTGGGAAAAAAGTAGCCATTGAAGAGTTTGCATATGCATTCTGGCTAGTGGAACTAGATTTATGGTAGAAGCCATGGTCCCTAAGAGTTTCAGCACTGTCTTGGCCTTGATTTTTGGTGAGGAAGTAAGCTGTATATCTGCTGTCTGAGATTTTGAATTCTGTCTGCAGGAAAATGACCCATCATGGTGACAGTCTATTTCTGCTCCTATAAAAGTCATAAATTGAGAGGGCGACAAGACAGACTTTTTCCAGTTTATCATAATTCCTAGCTGGTTACAGAGCTGGATGGTTAAATCCCTGGCTTATAGGAGGTGGTGCCTGGTGGTGGCGGTCAGGTGCCAGTCATCCAGGTATGGAAATACTTGGAATCCACGATGTCTCAAGTGAGCTGTCACTACCGCCATGCATTTGGTGAACACCCTGGGGGCTGTGGTGAGACCAAAGGGCAGAGCACGAAATTGGTAATGACTGGCTCCCAGCCAGAAGCGTAGGTGACTCCTCGATGCTCTGTCCATTTTGATGTGGTAGTATGCATCTTGGAGGTCTATGGAGCAAATCCAATTGTCTTTCCTAAACAGGGGGAGTATAGACTGCAGGGTTACCATTCGGAACTTGGACTTCCTTACTGATTCGTTTAGTTTGCTGAGGTCCAAAATGGGCCTCCAGTCCCCTGTTCATTTTGGCACTAAAAGAATCTGGAGTAAGTTCCAAATCCTGTCTGGTCTGCAGGGACAGTTTGGATGACTCTCTTTGAAAGCAACTTTTGAACTTCTATAGTTGCTTGATCCCTGTGATTGGGTGGAACATCTGGGATCTTCTTGGGGGTGTGGGGTGGAAGAAAAAAGGGTATTGGCATATCCTCTGGTGATTATTCTTTGTACCCACTTGTCTTGGGTGATGTTGAGTCAGGCTTCTGGATACAAAGATAAGCAACCCCCGACTGGCTCCAGAGAAGCGCAGCTGAGCCCCACATCAGGAGTGTTGATAGGGATTGCCACGAAAGGAATCATGGCCACCCTGGTTTTATGGCCCCCCCTGCCTCTAGGGTGATGCCTACCATTAGCTCTTCCTCCCCTGCCTCTGAAGGAGAAATCACTGTGCACGTCCGGGAGAAATCTCTGAGATTTCATGAACCATATTTTCCCACCTCTGTGACCCTTGGTATATGGTCTAGAAGGGACAGTAAAATGTACTCCCATGGCAAAGAGAGTTTTCCCTTCCTGTTCACACCTGGTGAGTGTATCTTTTACCTTTGGTCCAAACAAAGAGGAAGCCTTGAAGGGGGCATTGGTAAAAGGAGATTTGAAGGGCTCCGCAAAATTGCATAAGCGCATCCAAGAGTGTCTCCTTAGAGAAACCCCTGAACCCGCTGCCCTACTCGCTCCATCTGCTGCATAGGAGAGCAGCCTCATGGAGGAGTTAACAATGGAATTTAAGGTGAACAACTGAGCAGTAACTTTCTCAGGGAATCCTTCAGTTGATGTACCTTGGAGAGTATCTCCTAGCTTCTTTAGGAGATCTCTTTGAAGCCTAGTAAAATGTGTGAGGTAATTCAGAGATCTGAGTGTAAAAGACGAGTTCCTTCTTTGTGGCTGCCGCCACCACCATGGCATCTACAGGCACACCTTTGGTCAAGAACTCTTTCTTTTTGGGAGCTGAGAGAAATTTGTTGGGTCTTCTGGGACTGGTTCCATGGCATCAGGAGTTTCCCACACCTTTTGACTAACTAGGTCCAGGAGTTCATCAAAAGGTGGAGACACACAAGAGGCTGAAGGTTGAGACCCAAAAGCCTTCAAGTACACTGACTCCTCATCAGAAGAGGTGACAGTGAGCAAGCCACCTCTCTGCTTCAGGATCTCTACAAAGGAGATATCATCAGAGGACAACCTAGGGGACCCTTCTGACTCCTTGAGGTCAGCATCTGAGGTGATGGACTCATCCGGGGAGTCTACATGCTTCCTCTTGCATGTCTTCTTCTAAGGGGGCTCCTCAGAAGGGTATTCTGAGGAGGTCTTGGAAGACTGGGGGCCACCCAACAGGGGCTCCTGAGGCTGCGGGTCTCTGCTGTCAAGAGAGAGAGATGGTGGTGAGACAGAGGTCAGTGCTTCAGGGGGAAGAGTATCAGTACCATTGCGGAGCTGACGACAGGGACAGCACAATCATCATCTCGAATGCAGATCTCTCTGGTTCCGAAGACAGCCTCAGTTCTGAGGAAATGGAGATAGCCCTCGGCTCCAAAGATATAGGCTCTGAGATGGATGTAGAGTCTGAGCTCAACCTAGCCGACGCACCGA
This sequence comes from Protopterus annectens, assembly GCF_019279795.1. Lineage (NCBI taxonomy): Eukaryota > Metazoa > Chordata > Ceratodontiformes > Protopteridae > Protopterus > Protopterus annectens. Next base: position 1,579,320,182 of record NC_056743.1, read on the forward strand.
GATGTAAGCTCGGCACCGAAGAGGTTCAGGTCCAAGCGTCCCTGTCAGGGCCGACTTGGTGAGCTTTGGCTCCTAGATACCAAGGACGGCACAGAAAGTGTCAAAGCGGAACTCTGCTCCGAGACAGCCACAAGGGGAGCTGGAACTGAGGGTTTCACAACAAGTAGCACTGAAATCTCTGGCTCTGAAGGACCAACAAGGCTTGGAGGAGGAACCACAACAGGGAGAATGGTCTTAGATGGCTCCGGAACAGACTGGGTCAGAGCCAGCAACAATTTGGGTAAAGCAGACTACTTCAAAAGTCCAAACACTTATCTCTCTACATCCACTTCCGAAAGGCTCTTGGAGGATCTGGATGACAGGGTAGGTGACCTAGATCTCTGTAAAATGGAAGATTGTAAAGTTGGGGAGACCAGCAATAGCTCTCTGGACCTGCTTCGATGCAATTTCTCAGTAGTTGGCTCTGAAGACTTGGGGCAGACACTGCATTGTCAACATCGATAACCTCGACTGGCTCCAAGGACAGTGGAGCCAAAGAGATAGAAGGCTTATCCAATTTTAAAGTTTTCTGAGGAGGTTCAGACAAAATAGTCAGTGCAGGAGAATGTCTCTTGGCCGACATGACCTTCTCTTTCTTTGAGAAGTGAGACTTGGAGGATGAAGAAGAGCTGAATAAATCCTCCTCAAAGGAAGGCTTAAGGAGACCTTTTAGTGTTAATTTGTTCTTCCTTTCTTGGAGAACTCTGGAGCTGAAGGAGTGACAGAAAGAACAAGTTTCCTGTAGGTGAATGGCTCTGAGGCAGTAAACGCAATTACTATGCCCATCAGTAATCGACATTTTTTGGGAACACTTAAGGCACTTTTTAAAACCCGAAGGTTTATGATCTTTGGATTCCTTCGACATGTCTTAGTACAGTGGAAGTTTGACAGAAGAGAGAAGCTAAGGTCCTCTAACTTAAACAGGCCTCGCCCTTTAAGAAAAGCTACACACAAAAATACAACAGAGGACTAGGTCCTCTAACTTAAACGGGTCTAGCCCCACTAAACTAACTGACACACAGAGGAGTAAACAACAGAGGACTAGGTCCTCTAACTTAAACGGACCTAGCTGCAGAAACAGGAAAGAAGCTAAGTCAGAAAATACCACAAATAGTAAATTTTTAAACAGCAGGCAAAAACTAGTCAATAATAGTAAACGACACTGCACACAATATACTATACTACTGAAGACTAGGAAAAAACAAGGTCCTAACCCAAACACGGACATACGCTAATATGAACTATGTCAAAAAACTAGCACACAGAAGGATACCACTAAGAGAACAAAAAACAGGCCTAGAATGGCCAACAAGTTCTCAACAATAACTATGTAAATTTAGGAAGCACACACTACTATTTACTACTTATGAAAAAACTATTACTAAGACGAAGTAAACTAAGCTATCTTATGTGAAGAAATATCAATAAAACTACAATAATGAAGAAAATTATGCAACTTAGCCACGGCCAAGCAAGAATCACTTCTGAACTCGTAGACGTGGCAAACAAGATCTGGGGATTCTTACTAGTGAATTATGGGATACCTACCTTGCCACGAGCCAACTAAGAGACTTTGAGCTTTGTAATTGGCCGAGTCGGAGCCGAGGATCGGCTCCAAACCCATATGTAAGAATGAAGGCGAGATGGGACTACAAAACATCAAAGTTTAAAGGAGAAGAGTGATGTTCAACATTTGTTCTTCTCCCACATTTTCTGTGAGGTCTTTTTGATGCATCATCACACAGCATTACAAGCGCCGACATTTCAGTGGGAGCCATTTGATCATTCGTTCATTTATTTGTTAGCACACTATCCTAGGCATGGTAGCAAGAGAGCTGAAACGTATCCTGGCAATAAAAGGGTGTAATAGTGAAAGAGTGAGAAACATCCCATACATACACACACACACAAATGTGTGTGTGCGCATTCCCAGATGAACAAGTCCACACACACGCACTAAAATATGCATGCGCATACACACAAATATGCATGTAAGAATGAGCACACATGCAGCCAAATATGCATGAATTTATTTGTATGCACACACAAATAAGCATGCACCAAAATATTTACACATGCATGTGTGCACACTCTCAATCTTTTAAGGAAATTTAGAAGATTAACCAGTTAGCTACTGGCATTCTTTGATATTTGGGATGAAAAAAGAGATTCCAGTGAAAACCTGCATGTAGACACAGAGGGTTTGCAGCTACTACAGAAAAGACACCCCACTAAGGAACTGAGCCACAGAATCAAACTCTACATGGCAGCTGTATTAACTGTTGGTATGGAATGCATACAAGTTCAAGGTTAAAAAAGGCTATCCCCTGTCTTTTGCACTGAGTACCTCATTATTACAAGAAGCATAACAAAGGAAGGGTAGAAGAAAAAGCATGCTAGTGCATCACATAACACTTCATTTTATTTTACTTTTATGGTATAAAATGGAATATGAAACTCAACGGAATTTGAATTTTTGTGAATCTTTTCACACCTTAACTGTAGTGGGACATGGGCAGAAATTTGCAAATTACGAAGGTTGAACATGCTCAAGGACTACAAAGGTACATGTAAGATCAAATTAGGGTTTTCATATAGATTCTGCCACGAATATGAGTTCTTGGGAAGACACAAGTATGGTTATACGAGTACATCCATTCATGAGCTCTAGTGCCATACTTTCTGTAACAAAGTTGTACTTTGGGATGTAATTTGGATACCTGGAGTGTTGCAAGATTCTGGACTGTATGAAATGACAGAGGCGAAGAGCTAATTGCAAATAATATTTTTATGACGCACAAAATCTAGGTATACAATTAGGCAGCTTTGCATATCAGCATAAACATTTAGGTAAACTAGTAGTTTTGGAATATATTAAGAGAATAAGAGAACCACAAATATAAAGTAGATTAAACGTTTTGTATTTGCATTATGATGTGCAACATTCCGAAGTTTGACTATGAGAATACATTCATTCTAAGCAATGCCTACAATGAAAATGAGCTCCAAATGAGTATTTTATATATATATATATATATATATATATATATATATATATATGGATCTATCTTACAACGTCGACAAGTCAAAACGCCGAAAACGAAATCACCGACACCACATAACCGACATTTCACAAACACGAAACCTCACATGCCCGACACACCATAATCCCGACAAGCAACAAACAAAACAAATCCCCGGTCCAAAAAGCACACACACAACACAAGCACACCAAAATCCTTACAAACCAACACTAAACCTCACATACACAACTACCTACATACAACCTTAACCCAAACCCTAACCCTAAGGTCCGCCACTATCGCACACTCACCTAACCCGCGCCCTAACCCTAACTCACTTAACCCGCCCCTAACCCACAAACTATCACAGTCGCACACTTACCTAGTCCGCGCCCTAACCCTAACTCACTTAACCCGCCCCTAACCCACAAACTATCACAGTCGCACACTTACCTAGCCCGCGCCCTAACCCTAACTCACTTAACCCGCCCCCAACCCACAAACTATCACAGTCGCACACTTACCTTACTCGCACCCTACCGTCCGTCACTACCACATACATCCACAGCCTTTTCCCATGTCGATGTTCTCAGCGTCGGGGTTTTGATCCGTTGGTCTTCTCCGTTTTCGATCTTCTGGCGTCGGTGTTCTCGCTGTCGGCGTTCTGACTTGTCGACGTAGTCAGATAGAACCATATATATATATATATATAAAACACACACAAATATGTTTTTGATATATATATATATATATATATGTTTATGTTTATTTTTTTTCATGTTTGTAAGTACCTGCTACCCTGTTCCATATGCTTTGTTCTGCTGCCCCACCTCATTCTCAATAACAAGGTGAAAAGAAGGTAGTAGAGCCTTGGTACAGTATTGACTTAATGGTAAATAAGCCTGTTGCACCTTTGACCCACGCATAATTCCCACCTCTGTATCTACAAAATTTAGTGACATTAATGTAGCCCTTGTGCATGTGCCATCTTGTGCAAACCTTCCACTGCTGATAATCTATCTTCACATCCTAATTGCTTTGTCTGTCTGAGCTTAAGTCCCCAATCTTCACCAGGGCAATAAGCATACCCACACCTGAGTTCTCAGCTTTTACCAAGGGCCATAAACATTTATTTATTTAATTTATTTATTGCATTTGTTAACCAGGAAAGTCTACTGGGCCTAGGTGAGCCCATTTTCAGTAGAGGCCTGGGGAGAAAAGCTCCACATAACATTAATACCCCCCCCAGGACAATACCACCCCCCAGGACAATACCTCCTATCTCACTCTCTGGCACGCCTATGGAACTCCCTCCCCCCCCCCATTCGTACCACTTCTAGCCTCCCATCCTTTAAAAAATCACTCCACTCTTATCTAACTTCCACATGGGAATGCTCCTGCTCCCATCCCTCATGACCTACACTTACTTCTACACTGTTCCTCTCTAATCCCAGGTTACAAATTCTTGTTTCAAAAAAAAAAAAAAAAATACTTTTAACTTTGATTGAAACCTATGTAGTCTTTATACATTTTATGTGTGTATATCAATTTAGTCTTGCTTCTTATGTAACCTATGTAATCTATGTTTGTTTAACTAACCTGTGTGTAAATTTGTATGTGGAGCTTTTCTCCCCAGGACTCCATTGAAAACGGGTTCTTCTGGCCCAATGGACTATCCTGGTTAAACAACTGCAAATAAATAAATAAATAAATAAATAATAGTACATACATGAAAAAGCACAATATACAGTGTATATGTAGTCTCAATGCATGGAAATAAATATTAAACACAATGGTACAAGTTATTTACAAACATTACACATCAACATTGTATACAATTTAAAATGAAAACCACACCCAAGCTTAAGGTTGCTGTTCTTCTTTTGGCTTTTCCCTTTTAGGGGTCGCCACAGCAGAACTCCGGTCCACTAATGATTAGCAGTAGATTTTCATGGTGCCGAGGTGCCAGCTCGACACCCAACCTTCAGCAAAGGCACACCCATTCACGCATGTCTTTCGGACACCACTCGACCGTGGGGAGGACATGCAGACTCCACACAGAAGGCGCTCCAGCCGAGAATCAAATGGGAGAACCTCTTGCTGTGAGGCGACAACGCAACCGCTGCACCACTGTGGACCTTACACCCAAAGCTGAAGGTAGCTGGAATAAATGCTGCCAATCCAGAAGAATAAAATCCAAAAGCTTTTATTGTAGATAAGTGAGCGCTTTCGCAATGATCAACATTGCTTCATCAGATAACATACCCTCAAACAACTGTCTTATATATACATATGACAAAATTTAAAATAACCAGTCTGTTCTCAGAACAAATTAAGCATCAATCATGCCATCCTAAAGGTACAGATACATACAAATGTAGTGTTGCTGAAAGTTATAAAACATTCACAGTATACTAAGTATAGTATAATAGTTCATACAATGGCCAGATAAAAACATAACATGAAATATTTATTTCAACTCTCTAACATTTGGTAATGATAAAGAGAAATAAAGAAAAAAGGGGGGGAGGGGAGGCAAAAACTGTCAAACCCAGATTATATTAATCACCCAAAGTCAGTATTGGGACTTTTCATTTCAGTTTTCTAGATTTCAAAGCTGTTTTTAGGGGGACAGAGTCATTCAAGCCTAGTCCCCTGTGTGCACCTAGCCTCAGGATCCATTGAACTTCCATAAACTCTGTCTGGTTTACAAGGTCACCCAGCCTGCTATTCACTTCCTGAACATGCAGTACTTGAAACAAAAAGGTATGCTCCTCATTTGTGGAGAGAGTGTGTTTCGCTAAAGTTCTATATTCTAAGCCTCTCCTAGTGAAATGTACATGATATCCCTGATCCTTTCCCTGAGACAACGGTTAGTCTTTCCAACATAAAATCGGAAACATACCTTACAGTGTGCAACATATATCACATTGACAGTCTCACATTCTGCCTTGACCTTAAGTTCCCACAAACGTCCTGTGTCAGGGTGTTTGAACAATTAGCTATAACTAATGAGCTGTATTAATACCAAGAAAAGAAGACTAAACAAATGTGCTCCAAAATATGAGCCTTGAGGGGCACCATTGGATTTCTTATTTGTCCCGTATGGGTAAACCTGCTGTTGTTTTTTGTGGGTTTCAATTGAACCAGTACTTTGCCCCTGAGCTTTGCATTTGTTAGCACTGAGCCCCAAAAGAGGACAATGAATGCCTTTGCAAGATCCAGGTAAGAAGTTTGTGTTCTCATTTCCCTCACACAGTGACATGATTACCTCTTCAGAAAAAAAGCTATATTGTTTTAAATCAAATAATGTTACTTCACCAGTGTGTTTGAAGGTCAGTTTTGTTACTCACTGTAAACACAAGTATATAGTGAAATGTGAGGCTGATAAATCTATCTGTTAGGGTCTGAAGTAAAAAAATTCCTTATGGGCAAGGCCTCCTACAGACTGACACCAGATTTATGGAACAAGTCCAGTTCTAATGAATGTATTAACAACATACAAGACTTTAATTACATTACATTACACAGGAAACTACAAGAAACACTGATTGGTTCTGTGGATAGTTTTGTTTTTTGTTGATATGGAAATCATTTCTTTTGCCATGTTGAGGGACACAGAAACAAAAAAACAGGGATATAACGTGCATAGCATTTTTTGAAATTAGTACAGAATCACTCTGCCAGGTCATTTCAGCTAAGAGTCAGACATTACCAAAAGTATGCATCCACTTATTTTTTCTTTCTTTGGAATCACAGTCAGTTTTCTATATTTAAGCTATCTATTAATTTTGTATCGAAAGTACATCTGTTCTCCCCCTAAATTTTCCATTACTTCATTTACTGTCATTGAAAATGAGGCTAGCTGGTAAATTATTATAATTAAAGGGTACATTTTTGCTGCCCCATTTCAGACATTAGACTAGTTTTCTATTCCAGGCTTGATGATTTTTCATTTTAATGAGATGTTCCTATATTTTAATTGGGATTTGTTTTAGGTTTGTTTTTGAAAGCCATAATTATTTTTCTGGTTGTGTGATACTCCAAACAATTTAAAACATTGTTTTTATTTATCTGCTAACTAACCTCACAGGCTTACCTACAAGCAGGCTATTGTTCATTTTTCCCAGATCCCATTATCTTTAAATTATGATTCCCCATCTGCATCTGTTATATTAGCAGTGAAGCTACAAGAACTCAGTTCATTCAGCCAGTCTGTTAGCTGTTGCTGGAGGTTTCTCTCATGCCTGTAGTTGTACAGCCATGGAGTTTGCATATTTAAGCAAGGAAATAGGGATGGGCTTTGGCCCCTGCAGAAACACTGTTAAAACTTGTGCAGGTGGTGTTAGGGGTGATGTTGTGTCAATCAATTACAATTAACCAGTAAGGATCTCATGGGGCAAAGATCTTGCATCTTATCCAAGGTATCACCATACTGTTTCATTTTTGCAGGGGATCTTGGGGATTGGATGATTTGCCATTAAGTAACTAGTTAGGGAGGTGTTTGTATTCAATGTAATCAGATTGGAATACAAAAAAAAAAAGTGTACAGCTAAATACCATGTACTTTGCTTTTGTTTTACCTGGGTGTTTGCAAAGTAACCTGGCATTTAGAATTTCAAAAAAAAAATTGTGTTTCTTTAGCTTGGATGGCCACTCGGAAAAACTACCATCAAAAAGTTGAAATGAAATTAAAGTAAAACATTTGATGTCATGTGTCACTTTTCTGATACAGTATTTGTTTTGGAATAGTCTGATTTTATTTTTGATAGGCATTAGCAATCATTTAATTGGTGTTGCAACCTCAAAGTCTTCAATGAGAAATATAAATTGAAGTCTGAGTGATAATGTGAGTCTAGGTGCAAATCATCAAACCAACTAATGAACAAACTGAGACAACTATACTTCAACAAAATAACAAAGACATGCACCAAAAATCCAAGAATAAAATTTAACAATGTTAGGGCTTTCATTTGTTCCAATGAAAGAACTTCAGGCAAAGACATTATTACACGCAAACCAAATTAAATACCCCTCCTACCAATCACATGACAAGTTATCCATGAAAAACTATCACATGACATATGGTTAAAAACAATACAACCCCCATACCATATTTCTCACTTATTAACAATTCCTATACACAAAGTTTACATGCATGTTAAGAATGTATATATTAAATTTATATTCACTTTATAAAAAAAGTGCTGACCAAATACATTTAAGTTAATCTCATGGCTACCCCTTTCTTTTGCAAAAATTATTTCCCTTCAAATGGAAAAAAATTATTGGAAAGAATAATATCAAATAATTCCTCTAGTAAAGAAATATCAGTACTGCTTTCCCCTTTCTTTACTAATAAGTTGGAAACCCATTCTATTCCTAGTTGGTGAGGAATAACTGTATACAAGTCTTTGACGTCATTGGTCAAAAAATTTAATTTTTCTTCAAATGTTAAATTATTAATGTTTTCTAGGAAAGACCAAGAGTCTTTACAGATCTGATGTTCATTCTTTAAAAACTTCTTCAAAGTATTGTTAACAAATTTTGCACTGGCATACGTAATAGAATTTCTACCATCTACTTTTGGGCATAAGGGTTTTTTTTCAAGTATTTATGGATTTTTAGTATGCTGAATATTACAGGAACCAATGGTGCAGGCATCATTTAATAATTATATAACTTAACATCTACTCGGGCATCAATAAATAAGTCATTAATATGTGACTTCATTCTTTGCTGAGCACTATTAACTTAATTCAATGATGCCAATTCATAATTGTCAGTTTCCAGTAAACTGAGCATTCTAGTACTATAGTTGATCATATCCATAAAGACCAAACCAACCCCTTTATCAGGTTTCATAACTCTAACCTTACAAGATCTTAAGGTATTTAGGGCTTCCCATTCATCTTTATTTAGATTCATTTGAAATGAAGACCCACTGCTGTTATCCAGGAGATGTCTAATGTCTGATTCGTACATACGTTCAAACATAAAGAGGATTGGGTGGAGTGGTGGATTATACACACTAGGTATCCTGTAGCCTGCCATCCTCTCTGAATGGTTGTTAAATATTTAAATTTATTTTTCTCAAGAATAATTTAAGGTCCAATAAAGTTCCTGCTAAGTTGCCCCGACATGAGGGCACAAAAGTTAAACCCCTAGCAAGTGTATTTGCCAGTAAGGGCTCCACTGTAAAAGTAGAAAAATTAAAAATGTTAGAGTCACCTTGACTGTTTCTGACTATCACAGGATTGCTTGTGTTCATTGAAGGGGTAAATAAGTTAACATCACAGTGGTTGTCCAGTGAACCCACATGTTCTATCTCTGTTGTTTGTTGTGTCCTCGGTAGTTCTTGTGTTGTGTACGTCGTGAATTTTTCTGATGATTCTGATTCTGATGTGTCAGAAAATTTGCTTCATTAAGTTGGTTGCTGTTACTGTTTCCACTGCTATTCGGTGGATTCATTTGATTCCTCAGAAGTTCGGTAGATCACAGAGATGATTCATTTGAATTAGATTCGATTACATCATTAATATTAGGTCACTCTATATTCGACCCTGCGGAGACAGTCTTGTCTGGCCACGCCCCCTCTAAATCCACTGGCCATTGGTCCCATGGCACCATTCCATCCTTGTGAAGGTGGAGGTTTAGAATAGGCCACACCTTTCTGGTAATCAGTATTGTCCCTTTCCATTTTTTTTTTACTTTTGTACCTCTTGAGCTTTGTATGTGCATATCAATACTGTTGAAAATTCTACTATATTCATATTTGCACCTGTTAAAATCATGATCTGTTCTGATGGAACTATCCAGTTCATCAATGTCATTTGCCAGAACCTCGGCTATTAGCTGGTAATGTTTAATGAAAGTTTCTATTAACGTCAACCCTTGTTTATCGAACAAACGGATTGGATCATAATAAAAAGGAGAATTAATTTCCAAGCCTCTCGGGTAGCACCAAGGCCGAAGTCCATTCAGGACTTGTTTGTACAGAAACTCCTTGAAATAGGCAATTTCTAGTTGTAACGTCTTGTGCTTAAGTAGTTTGTAATCCAATAGTTTCATGTTCTCCACAATATTAGGTTTACTGGCTGTTAGTCCCAGGTTCATTCCTCCACTTATTCCGTGAAAGTCTAGTGTTTTTTCCAACCAGTCCTTTAACACTGGAACTCCACTAAGCCCCAGTGAAATATCAGAACCATGTGTTAAATGGCTTAAACCAGTATCCGGACCACAAATTATGATAGATTTACCAGGAGGGTTTACAAAATGACAGCTTCCAGATGTAGCTGTGGACTTTCTTCAATACTTAAATAGTACAACCCAATTTCTGGTATTTATCCACGAATAACAAACTGAGAAAATCTCCTACTTGGATGTGGATTTGGCAAAAGATAGGCAAAATCTGAGATATACTACAAAAATATTTAGGAAAAATACTTATTCCATCTCCTTTCTCCATTATTCAAGTGCCCACCCATTTCACCAAAAACTATCAGTGTGGTAAAAGGAGAATTAGTTATGGCAGCAAGAATGGTCACAGATGACGACGATTTTTTAGTAGAATGTAACACTATTAAATCTAGGTTTTGTAAATGAGGTTACCCGAAGAAACTGGTTGTTGATTAATTGAAGAAATCCAATGGAAAAGAACCTTAGGCTACTTTAAACCTGTACTACCAACGACTATGGCAGTGAAACAACCATGGACCAGTCACAGTTCATATACCATAAAACGTTTATTATGACAGAACAATAAGTGCCTTCACTGTGAGCTTCATCAAACCATTAAAAACATACTCCAAGTTATACATATATATACAATTTCAAGTATCCAATTATCCAATTAAATGGACATCTAGTACTTAAAGATAAAACACCATTTTCATAACAAAATATAAAACTATGCCCACATTGAAATGCTTATGCTGACATTCAAGATTCAGTATTTAAAACATTAACATTGCTAAAACAATAATATTCAACTAGATACATATAAAAATAAGATGTACATGCTGCAAACATATGCAAGGGAGACTATCTAATAGTCTCCTGGATTTTAATAATGGTTTCAGTGAGGCTCTCTCATTAAGACCCTTAAACCTCTATCGGGTCTAAGTCTCAAAATCCATTTCACTTCCCTACCCTCTGTGTAATTCCTAATATCACCTCCTCACATGCATGGTAAATTATGATCTATAACCATAACTGTAAAGGAATGTGTGTTTCCCTGCATCATAATATGCTTGGAAAGGGCATTATTGTTGGACTGAATCCTGATATTATAAATGTATTCTCTAATTCTCTCTCAGAGTTCTGTCAGTCTTTCCGAAAGAGAATGACTGACATACACAGCAGCATGCCAAATATACTACATGTTGTTTATTTTATTTATTTTATTTTTATTTAACATTTGTTACCATTTGGGTTGTGTCCCAAATCAGCAGAAATAGTGAATTCAAAGCTCTGACCTGTGTCAGGATGGACAAAAATCCCGGTTTCATCCAAGTATCTACAAAAATTGCAGTGTCCACAAGCTCTTGTATGTGGAGTAATCATATCTATCTTATTCATTATTTTACTGGTGGAACACAGTAGTCTCTTTAAATTATGTTTATTCTTGTACCTGAACTTAGGGACATCCCCCACAATATTCCTCACATCGGGGTGTACAGTCAGAACCCCCCAGTGTATCTCGATAATATTCATGATATCTCTGTTGTCCACAGTATAAAACATAGAAATTCTCATAGAAAACTCTCGAGTGAAAGTAGGGCTAATAGCATTACTGCGACCTCAACTAGAAAAATATGAACTTGCTCTCCCTTTCCTAAGATGACATACCTTAGAGCCCTTTCTCAATCTCTGTTTGGCTATACCCTCTCTCTCCAAATTGATGTCTTAAGTCTAATAATCCTGACTTAAATCCTTCATCTGAGGCATTAAGTCTGGAGACCCTCATACCCCATCCTTTAATGACATTAGTAAACACATAATATGGGTGCATACTGCACCTATGTAACAGGGTATTTCTAGAACAGTTCTTTCTAAATACCTCTGTGTTAACATAACCATTAGATCTCTCAGTGTACACATCCAAATATTCAATTCTCCTATTGGAGTATGCCATGGTGAATTTCAAATAATCTGAGAGTCCACTAAGATGTATAACAAACATGTTCAATTCCTCTAAATTACCTAGCCAAACCAAAAAAAACATCGTCCACAAAATGTCTGTAACAAGGGACATACTATTTGAACATATCTACTGGGAAAAACATCTTCCCATGAAGCTAGGAACATGTTGGCCTAGTTATTGGCACACAAAGTGCCCATAACTTCGCCATCATTCTGTAAATACACCTTTCCATCAAACAAAAAGACATTATTTCTCCAGGATAACTTCTAAGAACAAACAGAGTTTATCTGTTTGTTCTTCACCATATTGACTATGTCTGGCCAAATAATGTTGTACATATTCAGTGCCCACAATTTTTGGGTATGATGGTAAGAAGTGATTGAACATTTAGTGCAACAAACATGAGATCAGTATCTGTAACCAGGGTATTAGTAAATTTCTCTACACATAATGAAAAGGGTTCTGTGCACCATCCTCTTCTGGCAACTATTGGTCTCATTGGAGGTTTTAACCCATCCTTATGTATTTTGGGTAAACCTTGTATTGCGGGTATCAGTGGGTGTTCAATTTTCAAAAATTTATATAAATCAATAGTAAGGTTACTCTTCAGTATATCATCTAACATGCGTACTATTCTATTATGCAGTGTATACTCTTGGTGAATATCTATAACAGAATAAAAATGTGCATCACTTAACATGCTAATCATAGAATTACAGTACTGGTCTCTGTCCATAATGACAATGGGCCCGCACTTGTCAGCAGGTCTAATAGCAATAGTCCCATCATCTTGCAATTGTCTTAGAGCTACATGCTCCCTATAATTCAAATGAATTTAACCTTTCTACAGTTATTAGTACCTCTCTTACTATCACAAAAATGGTAGAGATCATCTTCTACCAATATATTAAACGCTTCCACCAGAGGATGTGAAATTGCCATATACAGACTTGGTCTTCCAAGCTTAATAGCACTATGTTCAGATGTTTCACCAAACTCAAGTTTCAACAGGATATTCCTACTGAACATGTTTATGTCAAGTATAGTATCAGAAAAATTACTAGGACTGGATGGAATAAATGTTAAGCCTTTACTCAAAACGGCAATTTCCTCATGACTCAAAATACGTTTAGATATATTCCAGACTAATGAGCCGCTACCTGGCTCCACATTTTCTTGATTGATTGGACTGCCTCTCAGTCGACTGTTTTCATTTCTGTTCACCACGGCTCATAGAGCGAGTCCTCCTTTATATTTTGTCCCCATCTATGGGTAAAGGGAATTTATTAGAGAGCCCAGCATTAGAATTATGGGGTTGTATAGTTGATAAGTTATGTAGAGTAGATGAGGCCTTTCAGTCCCACATCCTTAGTTCCAGGAGTTCTAGAAAGTACATTTAATGAACTTATTGTATTGGTCTCTGTACTTTGCTGATTAGACTCTTGCACCTCAATGGTCACAATGTCAGTAGCCCCCTTTGTACTATCCTCATGTCCAGGACTGACTGTGTCTATCATTATATCAGAAGAAGTAGCATTAATCATAATATGCTCATGATTATCAGAATGGAAAACATTATCCTGACATTTCAACTCATTAGGTCTATTGATGTTTTTTGGCCAGATAAACATGTGTCCATTGTGGAAGTCAAGGGTATCTCTATCAATTTTAGACCTATTTTGTTGGAAGAGCCATCTCTCAAACTAACACTCCATCCAACATAGAGTCCAAGGCACGATCAACAATATGTGTAGGAAAGTTATTGTATAAATCAGCCTGTTGCACTTTAACCAATTCTCTTAAATTGTCCTTCTCAGGCTTAAAATAATCAATTGGTAAGCTCATGTACTTAGCGCTTACCTCCAAATTAAGTTGCCACCTAGCCAACAAATCAGGATGTTGAGTTCCATAGGTGGCCATTTTCAGAATATGTAAATCTCTCAGTACGATGTTCCTGGCTAAACACACCTCAAAATGCTGTCTCTGTATTTGTAGCCATTTAAATCTCAATAAATCTGACTCCAACTTCTCCATCACTTCCTTCAAACTGTTTGCAAGGCCGCCATCTACAGAGGAAGCCGCGTCATAGGAAGTGACTTCATATATCATTAGAGGATTGGTTTGAGTCCTCATACATTCACTGAACCCTATCAACAAGGTTCCTGTTGCAGTCTCCACACCCGATTGGCCTGTATTCCAATTCAGTCTTGAGTAAAGCCCTCTGCCATGTCCCCATGGAAAATCACCATCAAGAATATGAAAACGAACAAAACCAAAAAGGTGTCCCATAGGATAAATGTCTCACCACTAGAAAATAGATGAGCACAAATACTACCAACGACTATGGCAGTAAAACAACCATGGACCACATACATCATGATGCAGACAAATGCACATTCCTTTAAATCTATGGTTATAGATCGTATTTTACCATGCATGTGAGGGGGTGATATTAGGAATTACACAGAGGGTAGGGAAGTCAAATGAATTTTGAGACTTAGAAAAGATAGAGGAAAGGGTCTTAATGAGAGAGCCTCAGTGAAACCATTATTAAAATCCAGGGGACTTACTATTAGCTAGTCTCCCTTGCATATGTTTGCAGCATGTACATCTTATTTTTATATGCATTAAGTTGAATATTATTGTTTTATTTATTTATTTATTTATTTATTTTCAGTTTGATGACCGGGGAGGTCCACTGGGCTCAAAGAGCCCATTTTCAGTGGAGGCCCGGGGAGAAAAGCTCCAATAATACATAGTACAAGCTCCATAATATGAAGTACAATACATAGTGGAAACAAACAAACTAAGCAAATTTGACATACAAAATAGCAAAAACTAAACCAAAGTTAAACAGCAGTTTGAAGAAGGATGTAAAGCATATTTACATGTTTAGTGGTTGAGAACAGTAGTACAAGGTTAAATTAATACAGAGGTTTTAGCAAAGGTTATGTTTTAAATACTGAATCTTGTATGTTAGCACAAGCATTTCAATGTGGGCATAGTTTTATATTTTGTTAGGAAAATGGTGTTTTATCTTTAAGTACTAGATGTCCGTTTGATTGGATAAATGGCTACTTGAAATTCTATATATATATATATATATATATATATATATATATAGCTTGGAGTATGCCTTTAATGGTCTGATGACACTCTCAGTGAAAGGGCTTGCTGTTCTTCTATCATAATAAACAGATTATGGTAAATGAACTGCAAGTGGTGAGCTTACTATTTAATTATTTTAAGCCTGAGGAGGACAATTTAAGAGACTCAAAGTGCAACAGTCTGCTTTATACAATAACTTTCCTAACATTTTACTGATCGGGCCTTGGACTATGTCGGATGGAGTGTTAGTTTATGAGAGATGGCTCCTCCAACAGAAGAGGTCTAAAATTGATAGAGAGACCCTTGACTTCCAGAATGGACATGTTTTTATCTGGCCAAAAAACATCAATAGACCTAATGAATTGAAACGTCAGGATAATGTTTTTCATTATGATAATCATGATCACATTATGATTAATGCTACTACTTCTGATACAATGACAGATAGAATCAGTCCTGGACATAAGGATAGTAAAAGGAGGGCTACTGACATTGTGACCATTGAGGTGTAAGAGTCTAATCCGCAAAGTAGAGAGACCAATACAATAAGTTCATTAAATGTAATTTCTAGGGCTCCTGGAACTAGGGATGTGTGACCGAATTCCTCATCTACTCTACATAACTTACCAACTATGGAACCCCATAATTCTAATGCTGGGCTCTCTATTAAATTCCCTTTATCCGTAGATGGGGAAAAAATGAAAAGGCGGACTCACTCTATGAGCCGCAGTCACAGAAATGAAAACGGCAGTCCAATCAAACAATCAAGAAAATGTAGAGCCAGGTAGTGGCTCATAAGTCTGGAATATATCTATACGTACTTTGAGTCATGAGGAAATTGCAGTTTTGAGTAAAGACTTAACATTTATTCCATCCAGTATTAGTAATTTTTCTGATACTATACTTGACAAAGATGTTCAGGAAGAATATCATGTTGAAACTTGAGTTTGGTGAACCATCTGAACATAGTGCTATTAAGTTTAGGAGATCAAGTCTGTATATGGCAATTTCACATCCTCTGGTGGAAGCATTTAATACATTGGTAGAAGATGATGTCTACCGTTTTTATAATAGTAAGAGGTACTAATAACTGTTGAAAGGTTAAATTCATTTGAATTATAGGGAGAGGGTAGCTCTAAGACAACTGCAAGATGATGGGACAATTGCTATTAGACCTGCTGACAGAGGCAGTACTGTAATTCTATGATTAGCATGTTAAGTGATGCACATTTTTATTCTGCTATAGATATTTACCAATTGTATACACTGCATAATAGAATAGTATGCATGTTAGATGATATACTGAAGAGTAACCTCATTACTATTGATTTATATAAATTTTTGAAAATTGAACACCCGCTGATAACCACAATACAAGGTTTATGCAAAATACATAAGGATGGGTTTAAAACCTCCAATGAGACAAATAGTTGCCAGAAGAGGATGGTGCACAGAACCCTTTTCGTTATGTGTAGAGAAATTTCTCCTTCCTATTTTAGATGGTAACCCATATGTCCTTAGGGATACTCAGCAGTTTCTGACTGACCTTTATGATTTTACTAATACCCTAGTTACAGATACTGATCTCATGTTTGTTACACTAGATGTTCAATCACTTTTTACCATCATACCCAATACTGTGGGCACTGAATATGTACAATGTTATTTGGCCAGACATAGTCAATATAGTGAGGAACAAACAGATAAACTCTGTTTGTTCTTGGACATTATCCGGGAGAATAATGTCTTTTTGTTTGATGGAAAGGTGTATTTACAGAATGATGGCATAGTTATGGTCACTTTGTGTGCCAATAGCTATGCCAACATGTTCCTAGCTTCATGGGAAGATGTTTTTTCCCATTAGATATGCTCAAATCGTACGTCCTTTGTTACAGACGTTTTCTGGATGATGCTTTTTTGGTTTGGCTAGGTAATTTAGAGGAAATGAACGTGTTTTTTATAAATCTTAATCGACTCACAGATTGTTTGAAATTAACCATGGCATAACTCCAATAGGAGAATTGAATATTTGGTTATGTACATTAAGAGTTCTGATGGTTATGTTAACACGGGTATTTAAAAAGAGCTGTTGCAGAAATACCCGGTTACATAGGTGCAGTATGCACCCATATTAAGTGTTTACTAATGTCATTAAAAGACAGGGTATGAGGGTCTCCAGGCTTAATGCCTCAGATGAAGGCTTTAAGTCGGGATTATTAGACTTAAGACATCAATTTGGAGAGACAGGGTATAGCCAGAGACTGAGAAAGGGCTCTACAATACAAGTCATCTTAGGAAAGGGAGAGCAAGTCCATATTTTTCTAGTAGCAGTAGCAGTAATGCTATTAACCCTACTTTCACTCAAGAGTTTTCTATGAGAATTACTATGTTTTATACTGTGGACAACATAGATATCATGGATATTATCAAGAAACATTGGGGGGTTCTGACTGTGGACCCCAATGTGAGGAATATTGTGGGGGATGTCCCTAATTTCAGGTATAAGAATAAACATAATTTAAAGAGACTGCTGTGTTCCACCAGTAAAATAATGAATAAGATGGATATGGTTACTCCACATACAAGAGCTTGTGGATACTGCAATTTTTGTAGATACTTGGATGAAACATGGATTTTTGTCCATCCTGACACAGCTCAGAGCTTTTTATTCACTATTTCTGCTGACTGTGGGACACAGCATGTAGTATATCAGGCATGCTGCAGTGTATGTCAGTCATTCTATGTTAGAAAGACTGACAGAACTCTAAGAGAAAGAATTAGAGAGCACATTTATAATATCAGGATTCATTCCAACAATAATGCCCTTTCCAAGCATATCATGATGCAGGGAAACACACATTCCTTTAAAGTTATGTTTATAGATCATAATTTACCATGCATGTAAGGGGGTGATATTAGGAATTACACAGAGGGTAGGGAAGTGAAATGGATTTTGAGACTTAGACTGGATAGAGGTAAGGGTCTTAATGAGAGAGCCTCACTGAAACCATTATTAAAATCCAGGAGACTTACTATTAGTTAGTCTCCCTTGCATATGTTTGCGGGTCTATATTATATTTTCGAAAGTTTCAGACATCGAACACCATATGAGCGATGTTTGAAATTTCGAAAATATAATAAAAAAATAAAAATAAAAAACTATACTTACCTAAACGCTGTAGGCAGGGGGGCAAGCCCCCCTGCACACCCCCGCTACTTAAATATTACTACTCTGAAATTGCACTGCACTGAAGTAAAAGGAAAATATTCCCTACGGCAATTTCTGTGTTACGCACGTGACGTTTCGACCAATCGGGTTTGCTCAATGCGTGTTCGCCATTTACAATTTTCAATCACGCGATAGGAACCCTATGTTTGCAGCATGTACATCTTATTTTTATATGTATCTAGTTGAATAATATTGTTTTAGCAATGGTTATGTTTTAAATACTGAATCTTTAATGCTAGCACAAACATTTCAATGTGAGCATAGTTTTATATTTTGTTATGAAAAGGGTGTTTTAAGTTTAAGTACTATATGTCCCTTTAATTGGATAATTGTGTGTGTGTGTGTGTGTGTGTATATATATATATATATATATATATATATATATATGGGTCTACTGCTTTTAGTCGAATTTCATTTCATTTGGTCGAAAATTATTTCAGGCAGCCCACTTCACTGAAACCTCATTTGACTGAAAGCACATTTGGTACAATTACATTTGGTTGTAAATAGTATTTAGCCCCTGCCCCACTATAGTACGACCCTGGAGTGAGAATATAAAGTTAGGGGGGTGTGGGGGGCACAGCCCCCTACATTGGAGGGTGTGGGTGTCGTAGCCCACCACATTTTGCAAAACATTTTTACTTATGTTATATGTGTTAATGTATTTTAAATGGATAAACATGTATATAATAGAGTATAAACTGCAATTATGTGGGGGATTATGCCCCCCACACCCCCCAATGTGGGGGCTGTGTCTCCCACACTCCCCCTAATTTTATATTCTCAACTCCAGGGTCGCACTGCAGTGGGGCAGGGGCTAAATACCATTTTCGATCAAATGTGTTTGGAGTCAAATGTGCTTTCAGTGAAGTGGGCTGCCTGAAATCATTTTCGACCAAATGAAATTCGACCAAATATAGTAGATCCATATATATATATATATATATATATATATATATATATATATATATATATATATATATATATAATATAGCTTGGAGTCTGTTTTTAATGGTCTGATGAAGCTCACAGCAAAAGTGCTTACCATTCTTCTGTCAAAATAAACGTTTTATGGCATATGAACTGCGAGTGGTCCATAGTTGTTATCACTGCCATAGTCATTGGTAGTATTTGCGCTCATCTATTTTCTGGTGGTGAGACTTTTATCCTACAGGACACCCTTTTGTTTTTGTTCGTTTACTTTAAAGCTATATTAAATAATATGATGGTAGTCAATTTTAATGACTCTAATGATACCCTTGGTCCAGATACAAATAGTTTGAATGGCAATAATAATTTTTATCCACCTTTATTACACCCTTTAGCTTGGATCCAATGGCTGTAAAACAAATATTGACTAAGAACTGGTGTTTAATACAAGAAGACAGTGTCATTGGCCAACATGTCAATGAAAAACCAGGGTTTACTTTTAAAAGGGGACCTAATTTAAAATGCATCTTAGAAAAAATAGTAGTCAGAATTTTTAGACATCCCAGCATGTTTAAATATAAGGCTTGAGTCTATTGCAAATATATGGACGTAGGAAAATCTTTAGTGATTAGGAATAAGAAATTTACAAACAGAGGTAGGTTTAATTGTAATTGCAAAGCTGTTGTTTACCTTGCGAAATGCCAGTTATGTGAGAGTTTTTATATAGGAAAGACAGAATGTAAATTTAAAGAACGTGTATATGAACACGTTTACAGTATAAATAAAGGGAAAATCGACAATGCACTGGCGAAGTATTATTAAACCCGAACCATACTTTTAGAATCAGGGTTACTAACCAGGTTAATTATGATGAGAGGGGTGGTCCAATACCACTGAAGTTGGATAAGCAGGAATTAATACGGCAGGTAAGGTTAAGTGCCTATAATCAGCCTGGTTTAAATGACTTGTGTTCTATTTACTGCCTGCTGAATCTCAAAAGTCTCAGTAGATGAACTTGAATGTATTTGGTCAGTACATTTTGTAAAGTTAATATATCTATATATATATATATATATATATATATATATATATATATATATATATATATATATATATTCTTAATATGCATGAAAGCTTTGTGTAGAGGAGTTGTTAATAAATGAGTAATATGGCATAGAGGGAGTATTGTTTTTGGGTTCCTATTACCTGATCGCAGATGCAGTTTGTAGAATGTGTCTTGATCATACCGAAAAGAGCGAAAAGGCAAAACAGCGAAGTGGCTTTTCAGCGAATACTTTGCTGTTTTCAGCACTGTAGTGCGATCTCGGAGTTGGTTTATTTAAGTAGGGGGGTGAGGGGGCGAAGCCCCCTACATTATGCAATGTTTTAAAGTTTGGGTTTTTTTTTATTTTTGAACAGCGATTTTTTTCCCTTGGAAAAAATTGCTGCTCTGAGGTTTTGACGTTGTAAGCTTTCGCTTACATGGGGTTGATTATTTATCGTTCGCTTTTGTAAGCGTGCGATAATATAATAGAGACTCTTGTTTTTAACCATATGTCATGTGATTGTTTTTCTTTGATGATTACTTCTCATATGATTGGTAGAAAAGGTATTTAATTTGGTTTGGTTGTAATAATGTTTTTGAAAAAGTTCTTTCATTGGAGTGAACGAAAGCACTAACGTTATAAATTTGCAGTGCATGTCTTTTTGTTATTTTGGGGAAATCATCAAACCAAGATTAAAAATGCTAAGTAATTAGCTAAGTACTATTATTTTGTATAATTTACTATAAGAAGTGCAATATATACTGATCCAGTATATTTATGATCCGATTCCAGAATTTTTTTGCTAGACTGATTACTAATATACATTATAAACCATATAACTGTGATGCTTTTATATGACTAACACATTCTGTAGTCTTGACAACAGATGGTTAGAGAGAACGTTAAGGGGAAAAAAGATACATGAATCAGCTCTTTGGAAAGAACATAAAACCAGTCCTTATAATTAGAATTTGTTGCTTAGTAACAGAAGAAGCTATGCAGATAACAAGAAAACATTAAAGGTGACACGGTAGAATAATAATGGCAGCTCTTCTACTTCATTCTTCTATTTCATGAGATAGGTATACACATCTGACAGGGACTGAGTGCTGTATAAATGTGAATAATTGTTTTAAAGATCATCTTACCATTTTTTAGCTAATACATGGAAGACAATTTATGATGCTAAAGGTATACCTAACTGAATTTAAAAATAAGCAAAGGTCGTCGTAGTAAACAAACCTTGAGCCATCTTAGGCCCTGAAAACACTATCTCAGATTTAGAAGGGATGTCTGCATTAGATTCAGTTGTTGCTAAATTTAGTTAATAGTCTTGTTAAAAGTGGAGTGTATACAAAGGCCCAAAAGACAGTATTAATATTCTACTGTAAGAGAAACAATATGACTGGTCTACTGTATGTGAGCTCATTGTTTTACTAGATAGTGTTTACAGATCTTTGAAGCGACCATTTTGACTAGATTTAAGGAAGAAAATTAAACATAGATGGTCCATCAGATTTTCAGTATGGATTAAAATGTGTTTAAACAAACATATGTATACTTACATAAGTTGAGACAGCCTTGTCTTTTAAAGACTTATCCACCACTTTTTATTAGAAATGTGTATGCATTTTTTTTTTTATTTTAGAATGAACTAGTCTATTTGGAGGTGAGACCCCGGTTAAGTGTGCACACTAATGCAGCTTTAATTTACAATGTGGGGAAAAAAAAAACAATGATTCAGCTGTAGCCCAGTTACCATGGAGAAAAAAAATGTATTTCTTGAATTCACTGTCTGTGCTTCTGCTTTACTTCACTGTGGCACAGGTTACTCATTTGGAGACCGTTAGAATGAAGTCGAACGCCAGTGGGGGGAGGATGCAGAGTGCAATGAGTAGGATGGTAACTGTGGAATGATGAGGAAAATGATTTTAGAAAACGAAAGATCGTATTGAAATGCAAGCAGCAGCTATGCATAAACTTACACAAATGTCGCTCAGCGACTATATAAAAACTGTGTCTAGAGAAACAACTGTGGTTTTCCTTGTGCAGAATGTTATTTCTCTTACATGACTTTTTGTAAATCTTAGTCTCTACCCTGCCATATGCATCCTTTACAACAGTAACATCTAAAAAATCAATAGAATCCTTAGAATAGTGAGGAGTACATCTTAACTTGCTGTATTGTGTAAATACTCAATTAAGGACAAGAGGCTATCGGATGTACCTCTCTATACTAAAAAGATATCATCCACAAAATGTCTGTAGTAACTAATGTTATCAGTAAAAGGATTATTTATTTTATTTATTCATTTATTTTACATTTGGTACTTGAAAAAGTCCAATTAGACACAGGCCCTTTTTCAGTGCAGGTCCGGGGAGAAGAGCTCCACATACAAGATACAAAATTATATACAATTACAATTTGTTTTACAGTTATAAGACATACAGTGTATAATACAATGATACCAAGTACAAAATACAGTACAATTTAATTACAGTTAGGAAAATATAAGAAGGATAACAATATACAATGTACAGTGCAGTGTATAAAGAATGTCTAACAGTAAAGGCAGTTTAGGGGTTATATGTTTAGTTGCCAAGGATCATCCCATGTCGCAGATTTAGATAGCAACATAATTTATAGACACATCTGTAACAGATATAATAAAAATCCTTTTGCAGTTTTAATAAGTTTCGGTCGGAGAATTATTATGCACTAAATTATTTAGCCTGGTAGGTGTTTTGTATAGCAGGATGAGCTGAAACGGAGAAAACAGAGTCTTGGAGTACTGAGGTTAGTAGTTTGATAGTTAAGTTAATGCAAGTAGGTTATATAGGTTCAGACACAGAGGGTGGTCTAGCCAGGGTTGGTGCAGGAACACAGTCAAGTATCTACCAGATGCGTTTTCAGCATTTGTTTAAACGTTAAGGAAGACTGGGATACTATGTTATGGAGCAGAGCATTCCATTTTCTGAATATGAAGTTGGAAAAGAGGGAGCCGCAAGATGTGTTGTTTGCTTTTGTTACTTGTAAAAATAATGTGTTACTTGATCATAGCAACCTATTGTTTCAGTATGGAATTATTAAATTTTGGAGGGCGGGGATTTTATCAGGTTGGTGCAGCATTTTATGGGCAAAGGTCAGTTGGTCATAGAGGAGGAGATGGGGAAGCTCAAGCCAACTAAGTTGTTTAAGAGCTAAGCAGTGATGTAAACTGAAAGGGGAGTCTATGGCAAACCTAAATCAGTCTTTCTCAAGTTTGTGAGTATGGGGGAGGCATATAGGAGTGTAGCTATAAGATGGGTGTGTGCAATGGCAGATTTAGCCTGTTTAGTGAGGAAATGTTTGCTTCTATTTACTTCTATTAGAATAAGTATTCTCATTTTCCCATTGTGCTAAAATCCTTTGCATTGTGCTTGCATATTCCAGTAATGTTGGAGTAATATATGATCATAAAGAAGAATTGGCCAGTGCTTATGACTGACAATACGATGAAAGCTGCATTGGGACCTGTACCCAAGTTTTCTTTTCATAACAACAAATCACTGAAATGAGAATTATGTTACAAATGTTCTAAATATGTCAGATTTGTCCACTCTGATTGCACTGGCACTTTTCCATGCCGATCCTGTCAAGTATGTAAATATATTTTGGTTATGAGCTCTATTGAACACGCTTCTCTAAATTATCATATTTATTCTGATTTTTATGCCGATTGTAAATGCTTAAATGTGATTTATTATGGTAAGTGCCAAGCATGCAGTAGCTTTTATGCTGGAAAAAATAAAAGGATGTTGAGAGAGAGAGTTCTAGAACATATAGGTGACATTCAGAACAAGAAATCCATGAATGCTTTAACTAGACATGCTACTGACTGGCACATTCTTTTAATTTACTATTTTAGAGATTACTGAATGAACCACTAGAGGGGGATGATATTAAAAATATTACAGAATGTACTGAGCTAAGATTGATCATTTTACTTAAAGCTGATTTGCCTCCTGGTTTGAATGACACTATCAAACCAGTCTTGTGAGCACATGGCTTGAGGTATTGATTTTATTGATTATCCGATTTTATTGATTATCCCTTAATGAATGAAGTTTTTATGAATGAGCTCAGGTTACCTCATCTGTAGTAGGAGACGTGACTTGTTTTATTTTTTGATTGATCAGTTTGTATTTTAAGTATTGTAGCGCTTTCTTTGGTATTTTATGGTCTGAAGAAGAGGCTATCAACTGTAAAATGCTTACCTTCATTTACTGCCTTTCATTGTTTTTATAGTAAAAGTTTAGCATGCTCCATCCATGGTGGTTGAGTTTGTTTTATGCTGTTCACATGCAGATATTACTTCAAAAAGGAAAAACGTTTCCCCATATCCCCAGCTAATAATATATACTAACTTAGCGATCACTCAGTCCCTGGGGAAAGGGAATATTATCCTACCCAGGAATTTTCTATGTTGCGCACCTGTCAAAACTCTGTATAGCTGACTAAATGCAGTTGATTAAACAGACATCAACCCAACTTCCTGTTGCTCAAACTAACAGAACCTATACACACACACACACACACACATTATATATATATATATATATATATATGTATATATATATATATATATATACATATATAGATATATATATATATGTATATAGTGTGTGTGTGTGTGCACATGCAAGTGTGCAACTGAAGTCTGGATGTCTGTTAATAAAGCAAAACTGAACAACCAAGAATCACTAAAATAGCACAAAAAAGGCATAGTAGCAGAACAAAAAATCTTTATTCACCTAATCGCTGTTGTGCTTTAAATAAATATGACTTCATCAGAGTGAATAAAAGGCATAAAAACATATTTTTGTACAAACACAATCACGCATAATAAATGTTTGAACCAATAAAAACACATCTCTAGCCAAATAGATACAATCAGAATGCATCTCCCAAACATAAAAAAAAATTAGTAAAAAGTCTCAAGCTGTACAATTCATAAAATATACATATGCATATGCAGAGCTGTTCCACATTCTTCTGAAGTGCTGGTGTTACTTGAGTGGCAGGCCAGAGATTGTAAACGTAAACTGAATAAGGGGATTAATGCCATTGGCTTTGCATTGCTCACCTAGAGGATAGGAATAAATGAAAAGTAGAAAAAAATGAATTTTCTGTCCTGATCTTCTTGTATTCACTAGTTCGGGTAGATAAGAGTGGTAGAAGCTGCAAAAGTTAAACTTAAATAAGGATGGGCAACTGGATTTGACAGTGCAATAGGAATAAAGTAAGCAAGCTTGGAAAATCAAAAATACTGCAGATTAAATCTTGCCCAGTTCTACTTACTTTAAATAGCAATGCTCTTTTTAGCTCATCCAGTAATGCAAATAGAATAAATCAATTTGCAGTTAAAGAATACAACAAACCTTTGGAAACCAACCCAAGCCAAAAACCTTCTCAAAACAAATAAATAAATAATAAAGTCAAATAACCTACAATAAAACAAAAGCAAAAGGCAAGAAAGAATTAAGTAGGCAAACTCTTAAAGAAGGTATCCAAAATATATGCAGAAGTAGTTATAAGCATTTTTGGTACCTTTGGGATGAACTCTCTTTATGGGAGGGTGGCCTCATGGTTAAGGTGTTTGCCTTACAAACATAAGATGCAGGGTTTGAATCTCACAAGGGATAATTGGCTAAGCTGAAAATGTCTCACAAGGGCAGTTAGCTTAGTACTAATCTATAAACCTCTATGCCCTTTTCTGATTATTTAAAAATGATAATGCATTTCATCTCCTCCCAAATTCAAAGAATGAATCTATATCTAGTCAAATAATACAATACAAATTCTTGCTAAGTGGCTATAACTTTTTATTGACACTTCATGAAAAAATAAATTATAAAAAAATGTAAAAAAACTAAGAGAAAAACTCAAGAGACAATATTAATGCAGACTATAAAGCACAATAAAATATTCAAAATATTCACTGGGTAACATTCAGAGTACTAATAAGGCTTGCAGATTTCTCTCTTTTCTTCAAGTCTTAGATCTAGACTGAGTTTCATGAGGCTCAGACTGCCCCCCCCCCTCACTTTACACTCTGTATAAAATGACTGACATGAAAACTTATATATTCAACACCCATATTAAATAGAGAAACTTTAATTTTGTTACTAGGAATGTAGCTTCCTTAGCCAGATTTCCTGCTGAAGTCCATAATGGTTCTCTGGAATTTCACCATCCCTGATCTAATAGACAATTCTGTGTAAAAGTATAACAATTTATATGCTTATCAACATCTCAGGTTTTGCTTTGACCTTGCATTCACCTGCAAGTTCCATGCTAATGTTATTGTTTTCAGCAAGATAATTCATTTTTTTGTGCTATAAAGCCAGGGAAACTTCTGGAAATGCAATCTTTAGTATAGTTTCCATGTTTAATTCTAGGGAATCAGCAAACATAAATCCCTTCTCGACAGTCATCAAAGAGTCCTCATCTATGCCATCTCTACAATATTCATCTCCAAATAGGAGATCTCATTGTCAAAAAATTATTTAAGCATACAGAACCTAACAGTTTGTTTACATTACATATTTATTTTGATTTTAAGATTCCTTCTGATAAAAGAACTCTTAAATTTGATGGGCAGTAATTGCATATGTCAAGATAGTGCCATCATGTCAAGTTTTACTGGAGTTATTAGCCCCAAGTCCAGCCATACTTAAAAATTATTTATTCCATACAAAGTTAAGTATACTTCATTATTCATTTTTCTATGTTGCAATTAAATTCTCTCTAATCAGCCTGAATGTGAAGATGTTTTCTGGAAAAATACTACTGTAATGATTCCATCAAGATCAAAGTACATATAGGAGTATACTGTTAAAGAGGGAGTAAAACTTTAGCTTCTCAAAAAAAAATCACATAGGATCGATCAGATGACATGTAACTGTCTTTTCCTAATTAATACCAACAATTTTTTGAAAAATTTAAAGAAGGTGTCAGCACACACACTTTCTTCTTTATAGCCAATGAATTCATGGAACAATACATCATTTGTGGCTTGGGGTTAATGATCATTATAGGCCTAATGAAGAAAAGCACATTTGTCATTAAACAAAATGTTGCTAACTCCAATTTAATTACTATGCCTAGGTATTTTTTCTTAATTAAAAAAAACACATTTTCTTCTGTTATGCAGTTTTCTTCAAAAATTGTTCTACTTTATTCTCTGGATGGAAAACAAGAAGAAGATCAATGTATATAGGGGATCGGTAACAAATGCTAGGATTTCTTCATGGGGGATCGGTAACAAATGCTGGGATTTCTTCATGAGGGATCGGTAACAAATGCTGGGATTTTTTTTGTTGTTGTTGTTGCTACAACACTGCTGGATTTCAATCCCCTGATCTTAATAATTTGTGGCCTGTTCTGCACAACCTAAATAAATATTTATTTTTATTTGAATTTGCTTTGGTGCAATTTCATTCTCAACCCAAAGTACAGAAAGTATCAAAATAGAAGTATTTAAGATCTTACACTGAAGTAAAGCAACTGTTACAGCTCAATAAACGTAAACAGGAAATGTAATACAGTTCAATAACATATTTAAAGTGCTGAATAAAAGAGTTTACTGTAGCAGTATGTATACTACTACATATTTATATGAATAGATTATAAACAGTCAGTGGCTCAACAGGTAACACTTCTGGTTTGTGCTGAAGGATCAGAAGTTTGTGGGCCCGATTCCTACCTTACATAACTGGGTTAATTTTTCTAGTTATGGACACAGCTGTACTCCTGAGGGTGCTGTCCATCACACAAGATTTTAAAACAAGGTCTAGTTTGTTTTGAGTCAGTAATAGTTCAGGTTGATAAAAACAATTGCATGGCACTTAAAAAAAAGTGTGGGGATGCTTTATTAACACTTTTCCATTCTTCTTTCATTATTTACTTATTCATTATATTGCACTTTTATCCCACTGTATACATCTTAATAAAAACTTCACATGTTCATTCATTTTCCTAAATGCATTTAACAACCATTTCTTACCCCAACACACTTTCCATGACAGCCATCTTTTGTATTACATAGTAATTCCTCATCTTTTGTTGTACATCAATTCTTCACCTCTTTTCCATAAACACCAAAAAGGAATGAATACATTCCAATCCCATTTTTTTCAATTTCTTTTTCACTCCCAACCTTATAGCAACATGTCTGTACTGATGTTTTTAAATACTTTTCAGTCATTACCATTCTTTAATAATGACCAAAAACCTTAAAAGAAAGTTGTGATGCCTCTGCTATACAACTATTACATATTATTTTTGTATCATTTTACATTGTGTTACTTTTCAATTGCAGTTTGTTCAACAAAATATGCCACAGAAAAATCACCAACTTCAAAAAAGGACTAAAATATATCTCTGCTTTTTCCTTGTTATTTTCTTGTATTCACCCTCCACCAGCACCACCCCTGGATCAAATAATTATTTACTTTCATTATTTTTATACCATTTATTCTTTTCCATTTCTACTTTGTTGATATCAAAGCTCCAGGTCTATATTTTACTTTCATGTTCCTTCTTTTCCCAACCTTTTTGTTTCTCCCACCAGTAGGGTAAGTTCCATAAAGCTCAGGTGTCTCACAAAAAGAGGCTGTCACTAGTATGACCAACATGGTCAACAAAGGATAATAAAATAAATGAATAAAATGTGTTTTTATGAAACAGGGTTAAGAGAAAAGGAACTGAAGAGGATGGGTGGTAGAAGTGAGAGAGGTTAAGGGTTAGAGTAGGTAGGTGTTAAGAATTTAAGTGATAGTCTACTCACAGCTGAATATTACATGTGATAATATGATGTAAACTAACACAAATGAAGGTACTATGTTGTGTGTGCTGAATGATGGCATTTGTATTTAGAGTGGTTTAAAATTTAGGCTTTCAGCTCAACAAAGAACAATGGGGTAAAAGGCGATTTCTTTAGACA
This sequence comes from Protopterus annectens, assembly GCF_019279795.1. NCBI lineage: Eukaryota > Metazoa > Chordata > Ceratodontiformes > Protopteridae > Protopterus > Protopterus annectens. Next base: position 1,579,349,689 of record NC_056743.1, read on the forward strand.
AACATTAGTAGAGATTTTGGCAAGGCCTTCAACAATGCCAGTATGAGACAGTATATCAAACGGTTTAGCAAACCAGCAAGAACATAACCACAATTAAAACAATGTCTATAGCATTAATTATGTAATCACAGAAATCAATTAAGTTGGTGGTACATAACTTCTTATAGGCAAATCCATATTGGTTAGCATCAAAATATCCAAGCCACTTTAATGGCAAAGATTTTAGCAGTATTCACTTAAATCTCTTATCACTGATGGATCATAGGACTGGTCTGTAAGTGAATACAAGTAAAGGGTTCACCATTTTTCAAGAAAGGAATAACTGGGACACATTTTGAGCTTCTATGCATATGCTTGGTAAATAGACTCTGTAAAAAGAGAAATTATAGTGCAAGTGCAAAGCCAGAAGTCCGTTTTAATATGAGTGCGCGATGGCATCATCAGACTCTAACCAAGACCCCACGTTACTAATAGTCCACCAGCATTTCTAATATTAATGGACACTCAGCCAACCTCACATTTGTTGCTAGAAGAACCATGAACAGTGAGATCACCCTTCCTGTCTTTATAGAATCATTGGTAGCTAATTTAGCTACCTTAGAGATTCTGCAATAGAAGCTCTGTAGGCACATACTGTTAGATGGTTTGTATGAGCATTGGTGCAGGCTGGTTCATAAGTGTTTACTAGGCTAATGACCACAAGGGCATTTTTAAGCCTAGCCATGTATCCCAAATCTCTGACAAGTTCTGATATCCTTGATACATGTAAGCATGGGCCTGGAAGATGAACCATTTACAGCTTACCTGTGTCCATTAGAGACAGAGGTGCCAAACCAGGGATGAATTTCTGGTTTCCCATCCAGTTGTCCAAGTTGCACATGAATTGGGTTAGGGAGGAACTCTGCTTGACATGGATTGGGAGTCTGATCCATAGACTGGGTAGTCTCAAGGATACATACACATCTCTCCGGCAGGTCCTATTTAAATCACAGGTAATGTTTTAAGTCTTTACAACTGGTAATTCTGGTACTGTTTGTTTTTTGGATATGCAGGAGGTCCATCAGAGTGGGGTCTGACAATACTCTGTATGCCAGGCATAGATCTCCCTCAAAAGCCTGTAGGAGACAGAATACATGGATAGGGCCTTGAAGCAGTCTGCATAGGACATTTTACTTATGCCCTATAGTGAGGAACTTCTGTGGGCATTCCAGTTGTTGGATATGCCTGGTTAGGTACATACCAAAGGAGGCACTGTACTTAATGATAGGTCTGATGATTGAATGCTGAATGCAGTGGAACAATGACTTCCTTGGACATAGATGCCATACCTTTGTTTATAAGTTGCGCAACATAGAATGATTTCCTCACGACTGTAGACACATGATGGTCAAAGTCTAGATTACTATCTGTGTGTGTCCCTAAGTCCCTGACTACTGGGGTCAACTCTAGGGGCTGTATTGTCAATATGATAGTTACCAGGGATGGATGACTTCCCAAAGGATACTATTATGCATTTCTTTGCATTTAGTTTTAGTTCATGGCACTGACAGCAGTTGTTTGTCTGTGCCAGCCTCTCCTGGAGAACATTTGTGTCAGTGTGAGATTCAGTGACAGCACCTAATTTGCAATCATCTGCAAATTTTGTCAGCCAGAGACCAATGACACTGGCCTTGACTTCTGAGAAGTAAATGTCCAAAAGGAGTTGTACAAGGACTGATCCCTGAGGGACTCCACTTGTGACTGGCCTCTTTGTAGAGGTGGACTCCCCCCCAATTGTAATCTCCTGGGTCCTGTCTGTGAGCCAGTTTGCTATCCACCAGGTGACATACGGGTTTTACCCAACCTCATGAGTTTGTCAACAATGCCAGAGTGGGTTATTGTGTCAAATGCCTTGGCCAGGTTAAAGCAGGTAGAATGAATGACTCTGCTCTCTTCCATTGCTTTGGTGACCTTCTCAAAGAAGTCCACCAGGTTGAATAAGCATGATCTGCCCTTGATGAAACAAAACTGGGTTGGGTCCAGTGTCCAAAGGCTTACTATATCTGTATTGATCATCTCCATGATAATTCTTTCCATGACTTTACATACAAGACTGGTGAGACTTATGAGTCTGTTGTTTCCAGGGTCTGTAGATGGCCCACTTTTGTGCAGAAGGAAGACTGTTGCATTTCTCCATTTATGAGGCACAAAGCCGGTTTGGAGGCTACAGTTAAACAGTCATTCTAGAGGTCCTGATAGATCATGTTTCATGCTATTTAGAAGGCATCCTGGGATATTGTCTGGGCCCATTGTTGCAGTGTTCTTGTTCTTAGAGAGAGAGCATTAAGGACCTGTTCCCTAGTGATAGTAAGGGAGTTGTATTTGATGATATTTCCTGAGGGAAGCTTGAAGAGGAAAGATGGATAAAGTTGGAAATAAATTTATCAGCCAGGAGGTTTGCTATATCTTCCGGCTCAGTATAGGTGGCTCCACTTGCAATGAGCTCTGTACACAATTGTGTATTACCTTTGAGGTTGCGGACATAACTAAAGAGTGCTTTCTGGTTATCCTTGGCCTGGGAGGTCAAACTTACCTCATATTTGGCTTTGGTAGACATTATTTGTCCAAAATAAAGCATCTAGGAAGCAGCGAAACTACGCCACCAACACAGCGTAGAAAGAAGCAAAAAAGTCTGTTTTATTTAAAGTTGCAAAAACACCACATTTTCATCCTAGTATATCCAGGACTTCATCAGAAATGAATAATACATTGTATTCCCTCCTTATGTATCTCCTTCCTAATTACCTAATGATGGTAATTAGTCCCAATTAAGTAAATAAAAATTAAAAAAAAACTCTCACACTAAAATTTCTATAACATTGGTTCAGTAAATACAGTACTAATCCATACTGGTCACTACATCCCTCAACATAATATAAAAAGTCATATAATAAATAATTCAGAACAGTTGCATATACATCCACAATGAACAAAACCTATGCATAAAAATAAAAACAGAATGTCCCCCCCCCCCATGTTGAATAAAAACCTAAAATGCGTATGTATACATAATGAAATACGGGTGTCCTAAAAAAATAACCTAACAAGAAAAAACATTTCTAATAGCTCAGTGTTGTATTTGTTTTTGATATGCATAAAATTAGTTATATGAAAATTAATTGTATAAAAAATTGGTTCGGTAAGGCATCCCCTTAGCCTATTCTTTGTTAAAGCTTGGCAGATCTTAATTTGAGAACTGGTACCAGTGAAACATGTTCATTAAGTCCTGGGGGCTTGTTTGCTTCTAATCTTAACTGCCAGAGAAGTTCTTTAAACTCAATGGTAGTCTCCTCCCATGGTCCCCCTCGTGGGTCTGTTTCAACCATTTATATTACAAAAAAACCAAAAACAGCTTTTGTGCATTCTTTACTGTGCTTATACAAGGCATTGTTTATATCACATTTTTTTATGTCATTCATGTGTTCATATATACGTCGCTTGTAGTTTCCTGTTGGTCTTTCCAATACAGAAAGAACTACAGGTCTTGCAAATAGCGACGGATATAATTCCAAAGGTGTCACAATTACAGTGAAAGTTGGTAACCAATTTTGTTTTTCTACCTATCAAATCCACATTCTGTTTTTATTTTTATGCATGGATTTTGTTTGTCGTGGATGTATATGCAACTTTTCTGAATTATTTATTAAATTTATTATATGACTTTTTATATTATGTTGAGGGATGTAGTGACCAGTATGGATTAGTATTGTATTTATTGAACCAATATTATAGAAATTGAGTTTTTTTTTTTTTAATTTATTTACTTAATTGGGACTAATTACCATCATTAGGTAATTAGGAAGGAGGTACATAAGGAGGGAATACAATATACTATTCATTTCTGATGAAGTCCATGATATACTAGGACGAAAATGTGGTGTTTTTGCAACGGTAAATAAAACAGACCTTTTTTGCTCCTTTCTATGCTGTGTTGGTGGCTTCGTTTCGCTTGTTCCTAGGTACTTCATTTTGGATGTTTATTGGTTGCATTTAAAGCACTATTCCCTTTTATTTCTTTAGACTTTATTTGTCCTCTGAGTTTGTTTAGTTTTATGAGAGTGCTTTTATCCTGCTGGGTGCTGCATCTCCTAATTTTTGCCATGATTTTCTTCCTCCTGTTATACAGTCTGTTGATTTTGTGATTCCACCAGAGTGGCTTATTTTTTGAGTTAGTCTTGTATTTCTTCCTGGTGAATACAGCTGCCTCTATGCAGCTATTAACATGCTCTATGAAGAGTTCTGCATAGGCAGCAGTGATCTCAGGGTTTATGGGGACTTGAAATTTTTTAGGTTCTATCTTAACAGGTGGTTAGCCTTTGAATAGTTCCTGAATATTCCACGTATAGCTGGGGGTCCAGGTGTTATTTTTACTTCCAACATACTGAGAGCATAGCTTCTCCACAAAACTTACACAATAATATAAAGTCTTAAATTCCAGGACTGCAACAAGCTTCGTAAAAAATCATTCTAAAAATGAAGGGAAAATGAAAAATTGAGTTATCTAGCTTTGAATGCTTCACTTACTTTAGCAAATGTGTTGCTGGAACAAATTAGATTTTTGATGACACTGGGCTACAAATAATGTACAATATTGATCATGGCATAACTGTGTGAGCATATAGTGTACACAGTATATATATATAATTAATTAATTTAAATTTATTTATCAGGAAAGTCTGACTGGGAACTATAACCGCTTTTCAACTGAGGCACGGGGGAAAAGCTCCAAGGTTACATATACAAAATTTTTATGACAGTGTGCAGAACATCTATTACAGCAAAATAATACATAATGTTATAATAAGAGAAATAGATTTAAACAATGAATTAACTGCACTGAGCAATACACATATATTAAAGTGAATGTTTTAGCAACTTTAATGCTTTTATTAATATATATATATATATATATATATATATATACATACACAAACATATACATACACACACACAGATATAAATATAGATATATAGATTCATTTCTTTATAAAAAAACAGTGATACTGAAATAGATCATGCCTATAAAGGTTCCTACACAACTTTTTACTTGTTTATTCACCAAATGAACAGTCTGTTTCTGTACTTTTTCACAGCTATTTGGCCCAATGATTTTGCTTTTTCAGATGCCATTGATAATCAGCCTTCCAACAGGTTAAACAAATAGATGGATTTAGGCAGCAGCTAAAACCAATTTAATCATCTAGCTTGCCCATTTCCCTCGCTGCTGGATAAGTTGCACTTTCTATAGAGAGAGTTTTTCTACTTCATGTACATTTTTCATGTTCTTCTCATTCATTCTTCAATTTTCTTCTTATTTCTGACTACATTATTTCTACAGACAGGCAGTTCCAGTCCCCCACCAGCCTTAATGTAAATTAATACTGTGTGCCTTCCTGCATCCGCTCATCTCACCATCAGAAAGTCGGACAATTTTCTTCTCATACATTTGTCTAGACTCTGTGTTTATGGAAGGTACTTAATTCTTCTATTATGTACTTCCTCTCCTTTCTGTAAGCTACCTGTTTTCATTCTAACATATGTCACGATGAAATCACAGGCTTGATTAGCTAGAAAGAAAAATATGCTTTCAGCCTTCAAGCAAAATAATGTTGAGCTTATCACACTGAGAAGGAACTGTGAGGCAAAAATCTTTCCTAATTAACACAAATATGTTAGTCTTTCTGAGATGAGAAGTAATAACATACTATTTTTAAAACAAATGGTAGGAGGTGAAGCTAGTGTGAGAATTTTGCATGCTAGATGTGGACAGCTGAATCTTTACAATGTCTGGAAGAGAAGACAGGTGACAATGTATCAATTTCAAATCCTTTTTAAATAAAATGCACAGAGGAAAATGTTTATAAATTTTTGTCTTATCAAAGTGTGATGTTGTGAAGGAACAACATGTTCTGGCTTCACTGAGATGCTTTAAACTATAACAAAGTATGTACCTCTATAAAAAAAGTCCCAAAAAGAAATGACGACTCATTAAAGTCATCTTGGTGGTATGTGCGCTTGATTTTCCAGAAGACGTTTCACCAGACTGCACTATTTGTTGTATAGCATGGAAACTTGTAATCTGTTGACATTAACTACATTTTTCTTTTGGTGCCTTTTAATGGATGTTTTAAATGGATTCATACAGTATGAAAGCGTCCTATATAAATCTACAGAAATTACACACTTGTGTAACACAAACTAAAGAAAATAAACACTGCAAGATGGAGTCAATAAGAAAAAATACATTTTAATTGTACTCATTAGTGCTTTAATTCACAGTAAATTGTAGGAACTTCAGACAAATGTCAGTGCAAATCAACCTTTTAAATAGTGTACAGCAGTAAAAACATCACAAAAATCGAAATAAAATAAAATCATGCTGTCAAAATATGATTAAATTAGGTAGACACGTTTAATGAGGAATATTAGGAATCAGTGTTATAGCCCTCAGGTCAACTTCTGAAAATTCTAAACTGCAAGACAAGTTCCAAGAAATCACAGCTTCCGTTTTAGACATGAATCATCCCCAAGGGACTATAAAGAAGGCTAGTGATAAAATAGTGGTCCATCAAGCAGACCAATTAGCCCATCCACTGAAGCTGGGCTGTTGAGTGAAGCCAAAGGTGTTCCTGGTTAAGGAGTGAGCAGACGGGTATCTATGACACCACAGATTCACATGAGAAGAAGAATATATACCTGAAAGGCACTAAAATGTCCTTACAGGTAATGAAAATGAGGCAGTTGGTCATATGCCACATGCTGTGGGTGAGGCTGTTGGTCATATGCCACATGCTGTGGGTGAGGCAGTTGGTCATATGCCACATGCTGTGGGTGAGGCAGTTGGTCATATGCCACATGCTGTGGGTGAGGCAGTTGGTCATATGCCACATGCTGTGGGTGAGGCAGTTGGTCATATGCCACATGCTGTGGGTGAGGCAGTTGGTCATATGCCACATGCTGTGGGTGAGGCAGTTGGTCATATGCCACATGCTGTGGGTGAGGCAGTTGGTCATATGCCACATGCTGTGGGTGAGGCAGTTGGTCATGTGCCACATGCTGTGGGTGAGGCAGTTGGTCATGTGCCACATGCTGTGGGTGAGGCAGTTGGTCATATGCCACATGCTGTGGGTGAGGCAGTTGGTCATATGCCACATGCTGTGGGTGAGGCAGTTGGTCATATGCCACATGCTGTGGGTGAGGCAGTTGGTCATATGCCACATGCTGTGGGTGAGGCAGTTGGTCATATGCCACATGCTGTGGGTGAGGCAGTTGGTCATATGCCACATGCTGTGGGTGAGGCAGTTGGTCATATGCCACATGCTGTGGGTGAGGCAGTTGGTCATATGCTACATGCTGTGGGTGAGGCAGTTGGTCATATGCCACATGCTGTGGGTAAGGCAGCCTATACACTTTTTCTACTATTTATGAAAGTCAAAACAAACACAAAAATGGAAACAATCAAGTTGCTCCAAATAATAAGCAAAATGGAACTTATCTACTGAATGCATACAATGCAGATTCATGGCCATCAGTCCTTATATACTGAATTTATTTACAAATCCTACATGAATAGCAGAATGCAGATTCTCCTGTGAAACAAAACATGTTGTATATCATGCTAAATGTTATCTATAGATAAAAATGAGCGCAACCCTCCGGGACCAGTGACACAGGACGTTGCAAGCCATCAACACTAATAATAAGTCAATGTTTTATCTAAACATAGTGAATTTTGTGGTGGTTTTATGACATTTGTAATTTCTTGGTTATGAAAATGGTTAAGAATGTCAAGGGAGGTGATATCTGTTCATTAGCAGAAAAGTAGTAATTGCTGAGGCAGATGAGACTCAATTCAGTATTACAGTGTTTCACTTATTTTTTATCATGCATTTATAACATTTTACTGTAGATTTTTTAAGTTTTTGCTGTCAGAGTATATAACTTAAGCACTATTTCCAGTGTTTTAGTCAAGTATTTATGATGTTATTACTGTTTTGAATTTTTAAAGGCTTGATTTGAACTTTTAGTTGTCTAATGAAATGTCTGTTTTATTGTGAATGAAAGCACTTACTTGTGTGTATAATTAAAAGTTTCTTATTATCGGATCCATCTTTCCATGTTTCTTTTCTTTAATGTTTGACTTAAGTAACTGAACATGTGCTGCTGTTAGACACATTAGTTCAGTGCTAAGATGCAATATAAGAGAAAGTGGTTACAGACCCATCTTGTATTCATATTTTGGAGACTGGTAAATGTACGAGTTCAGTATCCTATCCTTTTATAGAAGTCTGGCAATTAGCATAAAGGATTAATAATGTGAGCTGTCAAAAAGCTGTTTCCTGTAGTCCAGGCCAAAATTCATTCAGCCTTCAGACAGTGCTTCTGGTCCAAGTCTAAAACTGATTTGTGCAAATCAGAGCTCTACCCTGGTTCACAAGCAAGCAAATAAATGATGTTTAACAACAAATAATATCTTTTTATAGAAACAGAAATTCTAATAGCAGATGAGCACAATTTGTGCTGTCTGTTCTGCCAATTTCTCATGATACAGCAGAGTGTGTTTAATTAACCAGCAGCTTTTTTTTTAATATTCCCTCCCTTAAGAATTCTGTTAAGTTGATCGTTTGCTTTTGAGAATGAATTCTTGAATTCTATTACTATTACAACAGGGATGTCAAAAGAAATCAATTTGCAGTTATCAAAAATCTGGCATAGTGCCAGAACTATGTTAGCAACAGGGGCTATAGCCCAACCACATTTAAAAGATGTAGGAGATAGTACTAATACTTTTCAGACTATGTGGAAATTTGGCAAATTGATAATCAGTGTTTGATTTTCACCAATCAGTGATGGAATTTGCAGTGCTGTGCTGATGCAGCTCCCTAATGCCATTGACCTCTGACCTAACACTGAGATTTAAAATGGTACATGGTCAGCATACTGCCCTTTGTGTGGATATATGGTGCAGCCCTGATATTACCTCTCATCTTCTTTTCTTCATTCTGACCTAACAATTAAATTCATCCACACTGGAGCTACAGCAGCAAGGGAAGGGTGATCAAAATGTCACGTCCTTAAGAATTTAACAATGTATAAGGAATTTCCCCATCTTATTACTACAATCTTCCGTCACTGGCATTTTTTCCTAAAGACAACCAAACTCTTCATTTCTTGCATTATTAAATAAAACTCTGGCCCAAAGTCTACTTATGACACAACCTTAATTAGAAAAAGACAACAAAAAAAATATGCAATGTAAAGTTCAACAGCTATCATGGCATGCACTGATAAATTCAATTTAATGTCTCATTTAGAGAAACAGTGAATAAAGTTGATATGCTAACATTATAGCATCCCTTTTGTAATGCACATGTTCGGGATCCTTTACCGTAGGATTTTGGTGCTGGAATGGAAGCAAACCCTTCTGCTTTTGCCAGTGGCTGATATTTTTCCAATAAGTGAATATTTTTTATTTCCAGCTATTTCCTTGAAGTGTATTGTTTATAGTAATGCATATAGAGTCAGACACAGTTATACACTATTAAGAATGAATGACAAACTTCATGACACCCATGCAGACGGGAACTGAAAGTTTGAATGCTGAATCATACTCTAAGGCACTGTACGAGCACATCCACTCGTGCATGAATCGTGCCATCCCTAATAGAACAAAGACGCTCTCCTCCAAAAAAAGGAAGCCAATCTGGTAGTCCCTTGCCATAAACAAACCTTGCAACACAAGGAAGAAACTGTTGCAGAAAAGAGGAAAATTCCAGGACACAAAAAACTCCCTTACCAGCCTCACTAAAAAGCTGAGATCCCTCAAAAAATCCTCCAAAGCTAGTTACAAAAAATAAAATTGCCAAAGATTCCAAAGACAACCACAAGGCATTCTATAGCTATGTCAAGAATCTAAATGGCAATGCTCAGATCTGCTCTGAGCTACAACAGAATGGCATTAAATATACAGATCCCAAGGATATTGCCAATATCCTGGCAGATCGATTCAGTGCAGACTTCACCCCCCCTCTCACCCCCTAAAGGGCCTATCTCAATACTGAAAGATTGCCAAATTCTGGTAATAATGGCCACACAGGTAAAAAACACTCTCAAAAGCTAAGAATACAGCATCCATGGGACCAGATGACATCCCAGGCTGTGTACTACATGAACTACAAAATGAACTGGCACCTCACCTAAGTGTCATGTTTAATCATAGTCTCACCTCAGGCTTTGTGCCCACTGAGTGGCGCACAGCTACGGTTATCCCACTCCACAGGGGCGATCCACCTTGGATCCTGGGAACTACTGCCCCATCAGTCTGACAAGCCTGATCTGCAAGGCCATGGAACGTATTATCATGGAACTTATAAACAAAGACATTGGCAACCTTCAAACACAGGACCCCACGCAGTTTGGGTTCATGAAGGGCCGATCTACTCTCCTGAACCTGACTGACTTCTTCGAATCAGTCTCCAGAGCCATGGACAAGGGTAAGATGGTCCACACAGCCTATCTGGACCTCACCAAGGCCTTTGACACCATCTCCCACTCTGGAATCATAGATAAACTTACTAAGCTGGGCATTAATCACTACGTCACTTGATGAGTTGCCAACTGGCTTACTGACAGAACCCACACTGTAAAAGTAGACAAATCCAAATCCAGCTCCAGACAAGTGGAGTACCTCAGGGTTCAGTCCTGGGACCGCTCTTGTTTGGCATCTACTTCTCTGAAGTATAGGCCAACACTAAGGGACTCGGGCTAACAAACTTCGCAGAAGACTGCAAACTGGGAGCCATTATTGAATCCCCAAATTATGTGGATATTCTACAAAAGGGCCTTACAGATGCTTGGTGCCAGACCCATGGGCTCAAGCTCAATGCCAAGAAATGTATAGTTACCCCCTTTGGGAAAAAAACATGTACCCATGAATTACCACATAGGTGGCATTACACTAAATACCAAAAGTGTGATAAGAGACTTAGGGACACAGGTGTACAGTGGTCTCACCTTTCATAACCACATCACCACAACAGTCAGGAAATCCTTTTATGTGGCACACCTCATCACTAAGGACTTTTCATCCAGAAAAAAGGAGGTCATTGTCCCACTGTACTCATCCCTCATTAGACCCGTTATAGAATACAATGCCCCATTTGGTATGTACCTCTCAAGACATCTGCAACAACTGGAAAGGCTGCAGAAATACCTCACTAAAAGAATCACAGGCCTAAAGCAGATGCCGTATGCTGACCATCTAAAAAAACTCCACCTATACTCTGTCGGATATCGTCTACTCAGAGGCGATCTCTGCTTAACATACAATGCCATGTCAAACCCAGAGCTGTTGGACATGTTACACTTAAAGAAATCCCAATCCCTCAGAAAGTCATGCTCCAGCAATCTAAACCTTGCCATCACAGTGAACAAAACATGCTGGAGGGATAGGTTCCTGACCCAGAGTCTCCCCAGACTCTGGAAAAGAATGCCCATACATGTCAAGAAGAACGCCTCTTTAGCCGTCTTCAAAAGGAACCTTGATAACTGGATGGGAGATAGGAAATTCACCTTGGGGATCATATCAGTCACCCTGCTAGACAGGGGTCCAGGGAAGTAAATACTGTGGGAAGAAATAACCAGGGAATTGTTATGGCTAGGTTTGTATAGGCCCTAGGGCTGATAGCCTAGTACCAACCTATGAATCTTGGCATCCATGTCTAGAACACAAAAGGGTTATAATTTATGAGATCCAGTCTTAATTTGTTATAGTTTATGAAGCATTATCTGCTTCATGTACTGCCAGCTACAGAAGAACAAGAGTGTAAGAGCATGGTTTTTAAGTCTGTGAAATTTGGTAAAACACTTAGTGCTGCCAAAAAGTCAGCAGACACAAATGAAGAGAAAATGTCAATTTATCAATAGCATTTTCAGCAAAGGTAAAAATTTTGAGTGGAATTTGTCTAAAATGCTTTTGCAGTACTGGAGTTTTCACGTTTCTCCACTGTTGTGCGACATCAAAGTTGGTATATTTTATATATCCATAAATATATATATATACATATATATATATATATATATATATATATATATATATATATATATATATATATGTGTGTGTGTGTGTGTGTGTGTGTGTGTGTGTGTTCAAGGGTTGTTACCCCAACCCAGGTACAAGGAGCTAGAGGTCCTGCAAAAACAGAATTCCTCCGAGGTTTGCTGACAGTAGCTTCGACAAATTTATTTTGAAGTTTTTACCTTCTCTGAGATTGATGATGTTCCTTCAATATGATACCAAATGAAATATCCCTCTGAAGAATGTACAGCTTTAAAAGCCATTAGACATTTCAAACTACCATACTTTTATGTTTATAAATATGGTAGACCAAAGTATCTAAAAGCTTTTAAAGATATTTTACCTTCTGCCACTGTTCTCTGCTCACTGGCAATGTCTATTAATCCCTAGAGTGAGACTATCTTAACAGCTCCTAGGTGTCCTTGACACCTGAAGTGGGTTATCCCACTAATGTGTCCCCTCAAATTATCTGCGACATGATCCCAATTATCCTTACTAGGGGCATTGTATTAATTATCAACCATGGGATGTGCAAGGCCAATCTAACACCACATCCATCCATCCATAACCCAAATGAGATGGGTTAATTTAAGCACCCAAAAGGAATTTGGCTAGGCTTAAAATTGTCCTCTGGGGCAGCTAGCCTATTACTTGTCTATGCACCTAAGAACCTTAGTGTACTTAATGAGCTTGCCTTTTCCCTGATTTTAGAGTGTAATTATGGTGTTCCATGCACTATAATGTTAGCAAGTTTTACAGAATTTATGTGACAACATACATAAGTGGTGACAGACAGCATCAAAAATCATATTATTAATGGGACCATACAATTAAGATAAAGAAAGAAAGGCTACATTTTGACGGGAAGTCACTCTTTCATGGAGACTCAGTTTGTTATGGCATAATTAAATGAATATACAAAGATTTAGAGCTTTTGTCAAAGTTAATGGATTAAAAGTTTCAAAAGCTAACAATTGCTAAAATTTTGTGTGTGTACACATATGAAACTTTAACATGGTTTGGATTATTTTATCTCATTCTATCAAGTAGCAGCTTATTGGTGTGCTATGAGAGCATGTAGAATAACATTACTGTACCGACTTTATATTACCTTTTCTTTCGGAGCACTTGCAATCTAGATGTCAGTGTGAGCACATTGGTTATGGTAAAAAAAATTACCAGCAGCAACTGTGACAGGAACAGATTCATTAAATATTGCTGTACAAATAATTCGGGTTTTCAGCCTTAAATGCATCAGATGCAGATGAAGGTTACAAAGTGTATTACTTTTTACCATTTCTCATTTAAAAACAGGCATATCGCATAGTGTCAAATGATGGCCACATTTTCTGTGAATAACTTACTTTGTTGTGGGTCACTCTATTCCTTGTATCAAAAAAAGGCACACCGTATGCACCAAAGAGGTGAACCAGTAACAAGTTTAGTTGTGTAACAGCAAAAACAGTAGTAGCTAAACCTAACATGAGGCTGGACACAGTCACAGCTGTGTGACACTCACTTGTCAGCCTTATTACTGTCATCAGCATCGTTATATTGAAGTCCATCCACCTACTATTAGCATGAAGGCACTCCGAAATAGTACAGTTTTTCAGTAAAATATAAATACCAACATGCTGCCAGAAATAGCTCAGCCCAGGTGTAGTCATGTGGTGGTTTCCTGGACTGACCCCCCCAGCCTAGATTATATATATATATATATATATATATATATATATATATATATATATATATAGGTGTGATATAAATACACACACACACACACACATGCATCCACTCTCCCTCTCCAACACACAAATATATGTATGGGAGTACTTAAAATAATCTAATCAGCTGGTTATAAACAATATAAATATCTAAACACAAAAATACCCACAGCAAAAAAAAAAAAGAAGTGTGTGTATGTATATGTATATGTATATATATATATATATATATATATATATATATATATATATATATATATATATATGGGTCTCCTTCATATGATGTACATTTCATATGATGGAAATTCATTTGACTGAGACCAAATGACCTAAACTTCATTTGACCTACATTTCATTTGCTCTAAAACTCATTTCACTGACAATGGGCACTGGCAGTCTGTAGAGCACTGTAAAGAAAGTAAAAGGTATATACCTTGTTCCCCTCTGTAGTATGACCCTAGAGTTAGAATATATAGTTTGGGGGGTGTGGGGGTGCAGCCCCCACATTCGGGGGGGTGTGGAGGTCATAGTCCCCCACCTAGTTTGATTATATATTCTGTGGTTTGATTTTATATTGTTCAGTAAAACTGAACTTTGTGGGGGGGCTACACCCCCACACCCCCTGACTATATATTCTAACTCCAGGGTCACACTACAGTGGGGAACAGGGCATATACCTTTTACTTGCCTTACAGTGCACTACAGACTGACAGTCCTCATTGTCAGTGAACTGAGTTTTAGGTCAAATTAAATTTAGGTCATATGAAGTAGACCCATATATATATATATATATATATATATATATATATATATATATATATATATATATATATATATAGATAGATATACACACACACACACACACAAGATATTAACAAAATCGAGGTGTTACACCAAGGAAAAGCTTTTGCCCTTTCCTCACTGTTGTGTAACCACAGAGTTGGTATATATTATCAATGGGGCTTGCCCCCTACAAAAGCATTGGCTTAAGATGTAGTTAGACTTTGCCAATATTTTATGCTTAGATATTTTTTGTTGCCAATATTTTTCTGTTAACACTTTTTTGTTATGAATATATCAGTTGTTGATATGCTGTTTGCAGTCTTTTAAATATGTATGTATAGATTATGTATGTGGAAAATGTTTATATGTAAATATATATATATATATATATATATATATATTTATGTATATACACATACAAACATATACATGCACAGCTTGCATGAACACACACACACTCATGTAGACAGAGACAGGCAGACATACAGATACACTCACCAGATGTTTAATCACTAGTTTTATTTTTAGCATTTACATGTTTTGAGTACTCACTTATGCATAGTACACACATATATGGACAAAGTGAACAATTCCATTTCGAGTACAGCATGTCTTTGGGATGTGGGAGGAAATTGAACCATCCAGCAAAACCCACATGGGCACAAGGATGATACGCATTCTCAGCACAGAAGGAACTCCATCTGAGTACAGAACTGGAGAGCCAAACACAGTGAGACAGCAGTGCTGATTACTACACCACTGCAGATTATGAAAACTATGTTTATTCGCTGTGGTTCTATAATATTCTCATTCAAATGTACTTTTATGAATACATCTGTACACCTTGAGAAAGATTAAAGCAAAAAAGTAATAAAATCTGAGAAAAAAGTGCCCACTGAGGCAAGGCAGTATTTATGAATATTGTGGTTTTGTCTTGAATATATATATATGCTCAGATTTAAAACAAAATTATCAGAGACATGAACCTTAGGAAAGTGCTGCCAATATCTTTGGTAGGGAATATAATGATGGACATTGTCTCGCTTCTAATGCTGAGTATGTATAGTCAAAGTGTAGGAGTTCTGACTACTTCATTGACTGTTTCCTGCTTTTTACTACTAACTCCAGGGTTAAGTTATGCAAACAGAAAATATGAGCGTTACTCACAAATCACTTTACAAAGCAGTTGTACAACCTCTGAATTAATATATTTCTATATTTGTGGGTGTGAAGCCCCCCCTACATGCACTGGATTGCATGGGGGTGTAGTTCTCCTTGCACAGTGGCAGTGCAGGTAAGTTAAGTGAAGTTTAGAGTCTTGGGGGTATATAGATGTGTGTCAGCAGAGAAGTGGACATGGCGTACGTAAGTATGTGTGCACATGTGTCAGCAGAGACTTGGAGATGGGGGTATGTAAGAGTGTGTGTGCACCTGTGTGTCAGCAGAGATGTGGAGATGGGGGTATGCAAGTGCATGTGTCAGCAGAGACATGGAGATGGAGGTACTAGTCTGTGTGCGCATGTGTGTCAGAGACAGAGATGGGGTATGTGTGTCTGCACGTTTCAGCAGAGTTGTGTAGAGGGGAGTATGCTAGTGCATGTGTGCACATGTGTCAACAGAGCTGTGGAGATGGTGGTATGAGTGTGTGTGCATGTGTATCAGCAGAGACATGGAGATTGGTGTGTGTGTGTCTGTAGGAACAGGAATGCAGATTGAGGTTTGTATGCATGTAGGCAAGTATGTCTCTGCTTGGGTGGTCACAATAGGACAGCTAGGTTAGGGATCAAGAGTGTGGATGAGTGTTGGACTATGTGTGTGGATGAATATACCCATGAAATCACTTAAGTGTGATGGGCATGGTGTTGCTGTAGAGTGGAGGTTTTGGGGAATATCTGTGGTGTGTGCATGTACGTATGTGCATGAAGGTTTAAATGTTTGTGGGGAGCTGTCTATGCCAATGCGATGCATGGAACACCAGTGTACACTAATATCATGCAGGGCTTACAGAGCTAGTAAAATGCAATTCAGAGATATGTAAATGAACCAGTCATGAGGTCTTCCTCCCAGAGGATAATGCTCTCCTTGAATTGTATTTTTCACAGATTGCATAAATGGACCTACCTGTGGTAAGAAATTTGCACAAATGTAGAAATTTCTCTGAAATAAGGGTTGGTATCTTAGTAAATTTCAGCAAGAGAGCCAAGTAGCTGTCTTAGGTTCATAGTTTAGTACTTAGCTAACTGCCCTTGTGAGCCATTTTAAGCCTAGCCCATTATCCCTTGTGAGACTCAAACCCTGCACCTTGTGTTTGTAAGGCAAACACCTTAGTCATTAAGCCACCCTCCCAACCCAAAAATATCATTGCATAATTAGTACTAGGCTAACTGCCCTTGGCAGCCATTTTAAGCCTAGCCAATTATCCCTTGTGAGACTCAAACCCTGCACCTTGTGTTTGTAAGGCAAACACCTTAACCATTAGATAACCACATCATTTTTTATGGAAAAAGCTAACATTTGATAAATCATTCAGAAATGTGCACAGAAATTAAAATAGTGTCTGTATTCATAATGTATGCTGGATACATTTTCCTATGTAATGCACAAGCTGAAATAATCATATTTTATGTTATCAGACAGACTAGATAGTTAAGATAGGACTCCTATTGCTGTTGTATCAATTACAGCAACCAGAACGCTGTTTTGTTAAATCTCAGAGAAGCAGTAATGTGAATGTGCCATGAATTGCCTTGTCAAATGACTGCAAGCTGGAAAAAGTTATATTATGAAGTACAACCCAGCTGCTAAGCAAACCAGAAATCTCTGAAAAGAGGCCTTTATGTACAGTTTATGCCAAGTTAGAACTGTGTTTGCTTTTTCTCCCACGTATTTTTCTGAAGCATATTAACGTCCTTGGCTTTTTTGATTCTTTTGACTTAATTATAAAAATTCCAGCTTCTTCCTGCATTTCCTCAAGGGTATTTAAAGGCAAATTTAGAGGGGGTGATATAACTCCCCCAGTCAGTTCCCATGCTAAAAAATAATCAGCCAACAAATCTTAAGCAGTTGTTAATCAGGGATTGTCATATTATAGTTTCATCTGTAAATGGCAGTTGCAGTCAACAGTCCAAAGTTATGAAATGTAGCCACCATTGCAACTAGCAAATAATTATTTGAAGCCTTTTCACTTTGATTTCAGCAGAAGCTATGATTTTCCAGAGCTATTCATTGTTTCAAACAGTAAACATTTATTTGATGTGACCCCCCAAACAATATGTGCAAGCATGGATCTATGTTAGAACACTGAATTGCAAAAATATTGAAGTTCATAACATATGTCTATTGTTAGCGGACCATCAAAGTGCCACATTATCCAACAGAAAAATATCTTGCAGTGCAAGTTTGCAGTACAGCTAGGATTGGGATTTTGCCTGATCTTGGAGTTGGTATATACAAGTAGCAGTGGATGTGGGAAGGGGGTGCAAGGGGGCTTTCTTCCTGCAAAAACCTGTATTGGCGATGATTTTCATTCTGATTTTGTGTGCACTTCAGTGCTGAGCCATTTGACTAATACTTGATTGATGTTATGAATGCCAATATTTTGGCAATTTGATTTCAGTAGGCTTATAGGTATATGCTAAGCTAATGACCACTAGGGCCTTTATAAGCATAGCTGTGCAACCCAAATGTCCCACAAGTTGTATGTTTTAGATGTTTATATAAGGGTGATTGTTGGTTATGACATGACTGCCTTTATCCATCAGAGACATGGACCCCAGCCCTGGGTTGAATTTTCAATTTGTCATCCATCCGATGGTCCAAGTTGCACTTAAATAGGATTAGGGAGGGACTGTTTCACATTGATAGGAAGCCTGTTCCAAAGAAAGGGAATTCTCCAAGATACATATCTTTCCATCTCTCCAACATATCCTATTTATGTTGCAAGCAAAATTTAGGTCTTTAAATCTGGTAGTTCTGATGATGTTTGTTTTGCAGATGTGTAAAAGGTTCATCAGAGCAGGGTCCAGGGATGCCTTGTATGCCAGTCATAGATCACCTCTCAGTAGTTCGTAGAAGACTGAGAATAGAGATAGGGCTTTGAGGTGATCCATATTGGACGCTGTGTTTATGCCCTGTATTCTTTTTGTAAGAAACCTTTGCGGATGATCCAGTTGCTGCATGTATCTGGTTCAAGTACATACTGAAGGGTCATTATACTCTATGATGCATCTGATGACTGCCAAATAAAGTGGTACAATCACTTCCCTGGACCTAGATGCCATGCACTTACTTATACATTGAACAACATAGAAGGATTTCCATACTAGCTTGGATAAATGTTGGTTGAAGGCCAAGTTACTGTCTACATGTCTTCTTGGATCCCCGACTACTGGGGTCAACTCTTAAGGGTGTTTTAATGATGATGTAGTTTCCTGGGTTTGCTAACTTCCCAAAAGGTACTATAATGCTTTCTTGGCATTGAGTTTTAAGCCATGGATTTGGCACTAGTCATTTGTGTGTGTTAGACCCTCTTGTAAGATGTTAGTGTCTTGGGGGGATTCTATGACTGCTTCCAGTTTGCAATCATCTGCAAACTTGGTCAGCCAGAGGCCTGTGACATTAGAAGTAGACGCTAATGAGGAGCAGGCCCAAAACAGAGCCTTGAGGGACTCCATTGGTGACTCGCCTCTTTGAGGAAGTGGTCTCACCAATCCTAACTTCCTGGGTCCTATCTGTGAGTCAGCTGGCTATCCTGCATATTATACACAGGTGTATGCCTAATTCCACAAGTTTGTTAACTATGACACAGTGGGGTATTGTATTAAATGCCTTAGCCAGGTCAAGGTAGGTAGTTATGCACTGTTTTACCCTCAAAACAGGCAGTATGTACTGTTTTAACCTCATTTGTTGCCTTGGTGACCTTCTCAAATAAGTCCACCAGGTTCAGTAGCCATGACCTTCCTTTGACAAAGACAAACTGAGATAAATTCAGTGTCTGAAGGTCTCCTAAATCTTTGTTTATCATTTCCCTGGAAATTCTTTCCATGGTTTTGCATACAAGACTAGTCAGATTAATGGATCTGTAGTTTATGGGATCTGTTGATGGTCTGCCATTCTGAAGATGGATGACCATTTCAGTTCTCTATGAATATTAACTCTAGTGACCCTGACGGGTCATATTTTAGACTATTCAGGAGACATTCAGATATATTATCGGAGCCCATTGAGACTGTGTTCTTGACCTTAGCGGGTACAGCCAGGACATGCTTTCTACTTATAGTTGGAGGAGAGGAGTTATATTTGAAGGTATTTCTTGGGAGGTGGCTGGAGATAAGTGGAGGATAGAATTGGAACTGAATTTGTCAGCCAGCAGATTAGCTATATCACCCAGTTCAGTGAATGTGGTGCCACTGACCACCAGTTCAGCAGACCTCAAAACAGGCTTTATTGAACTTACCTAGCCCTCTTTGTTGCCTGTTTATTTTGATGAGAGAGTTCTTGTGTTTACAGGAGTTATACTTCCTGATTTTGACATGATTTTTTTCTTTTGTTGTATAACTTGTTTAATTTGTGATGCCACCAGGGTGGTTTGTTTTTGGAGTTAGTTTTGGGCTTACTTCTGATAGGTACAGCAGCCTTAATACAGGAACTGACATGGCTATGCAGAGTTTCTGTAAACAATTCTGCGTAGGTTGCCATGCTCTTTGGATAGTTCCTAACTGTTACTGGATTTACTGGGGTGGCAGTGTTGATTTGGATTTTGAAGGAGAAAAGTTTATGGTCAGACCTTACCAATGAGGATATGACACTTGGGATGGTGCAGCCTTCCTTAATATTTGTGAGTATGAGGTCCAGTATGTTGGAACCTAGAATGGTCGTAACAAAGTAGACGCTAATGAGGAGTGGGCCCAAAATAGAGCCTTGAGGGACTCCACTGGTGACTCGCCCAACTAGTTAAAGGTGTTTGTACTTTCAAAGTCCAGAAATTTCTGTGTCTGCAGATTTGGGGCCATGTAGGATTCCCAGTCTATGGAAGGGTGATTAAAGTCCTCCCATAAGTAAGGTGTCAGTTTGGATGGTCAGTGTTTCTGATAGGTTTAACACTGTGTTTTATGAAACATAAATGGTGAGTTTTATGAAACATAAATGGTGGCCTATAGTTTGCTAGACTATAGTACTGGATTTTATCTATGCTGACCTACACATGGAGAAGCACTAATGCATCATCCTGTTTAATCAACATAGAGGTGTGTTTGCTATCATACCTCCCAAACTCTGAGCAAAAAATCTGGACAAAGCCATAAATAATGGATGGACAAAGGGCCAAAAATAGGGGCAATTTATTAAATATTGGTCTTGCAAACTTAGAAAGTAGACAGAACAACAGGTTTTGCATTAACATTAATTTTCTGAAGGGTATGAAATCAAACTCGGATGTCTGTCATTATTTTCTGGCTTAAACCTTTAATGATTTGACAGTTATTTCATAGAGTCATAGGTGTTTACTAAGCTAGTGGCCACAAGGGCCATTTTAAGCCTAGCCATGCATCCCAAATCTCTGGCAAGTTTAGATACCCTTGATAAGTGTAAGCAGGGGCTTTGGAGATGAAACACTTACAAGCAGGAGCCTGGGAGATGAACCATTTACTGGTTGCCTGTGTCCATTAGAGACATAGGTGCCAAACCAGGGATGAATTTCATGTTTCCTATACAATTGCATTAGGGAGGAACTCTGATTCACATGGATAGGGAGCCTGTTCCATAGATTAGGTAGTCTCTGGGATACATACCAGTCTCTCCAGCAAGTCCTATTTATATCACAGGCAAAGCTTAAGTGTTTAGAACTGGTAATTCTGGTGCTTTTTTTTTTTTTTTTTTTTTTTTTGTGGATATGCAGGAGGTCCATCAGAGTGGGATCTGACAATGACCTGTAAGCCAGGCATAGATCTCCCCTCAAAAACCTATAGGATACAGAATACAGGGATAGGACCTTGAGGCAGTCTGCATGGGACATTTTATTTATGCCCTATATTCCTTTAGCGAGGAACCTCTGTGGACATTCCAATTGTTGCACATGCCTGGTTAGGTACATGCCAAAGGGGGCATTATACTCAAGGATAGGTCTGATGAATGCCAAATACAGTGGAACAATGACTTCCTTGGACTTAGATGCTATATCTTTGTTTATAAGTTGCACAACCTAGAAGGATTTCCTCACTACTGAGACACGTGATGGTCAAAGGCTAGATTACTATCGATGTGTGTCCCTAAGTCCTTTACTACTGGGTCAACTCTAAGGGGTGTGTTGTCAATATGATAGTTACCAGGGGTGGGTGAGTTCCTGAAGGATACTATTATGCATTTCTTGGCATTTAGTTTCAGTCCATGGCTCTGACACCAGTTGTTTGTCTATGTCAGCCTCTCCTGGAGAACATTTGTGTCAGTGTGGGATTTATTGACAGCTTCTAATTTGCAATCATCTGCAAATTTGGTCAGCCAGAGACCATTGACCATGGCCTTGACTTCAGAGAAATAAATACCAAAAAGGAGCAGTCCAAGGACTGATCCTAGAGGGACCCCACTTGTGACTGGCATCTTTGTAGAGGTGGACTCCCCAATTCTTTCTTCCTGGGTCCTGACTGTGAGCCAGATGATTATCCACTGGGTGACATATGAGTTTGCACCTAACCTTTTGAGTTTATCAGGAATGCCCAAGAGGGGGTATTGTGTCAAATGCCCTGGCCAGGTCAAGGTAAGCAGTATGAATCATTTTGCCCTCATCCACTGCTTTGTTTACCATCTCAAAGAAATCAACCAGTTTGAGTAGGCATGATCTGCCCTTGACTAAGCCAAATTGGGTTGGGTTCAGTGTCTGGAGGTTTACTATATAACTATTGATCATTTCATTGATTATATGAAAAATGGTCCAAAAATTTGAGTAAAAAATCTGGATATTCTGTGAAAATCTGTACAGTTGAGAGGTATGCTTGCTATTGATGTATATCACGACACCTCTACCTTCAGTCCATGTTTGTACACCTACTCATCTAAAAGTGTGGAAGGAACTGAAACCTTCCACTGCCGGGGTACTCTCTGCAGCTTTAAACCATGTCTCAGTAACTGTACAAATGTCTGTATTCTCCAGGGTGAGGACAGCTTGGAGGGAACTTAGCTTTTTGTTTAGGATCCTGGCATTGAGCAGTTGAGGTTCAGTTGAGTGGATTTTTCAATATTGCTAGACTGTCAATTTGGCATTGCCTAAAAATCTATGGGGGAGGATAAAGTTTTAGCAAGCATTAAAAGGTCTAGACGGGACAGGTGCAGACCATCCTTGGCAAAGCAACATTGTTTAACCATGTCTTCCCATGTTGACAAATATCGGATCCCCTTAGAATGACATCAAAAACTCAGTCAATTGTTAAAATCAATCACCTTTTGTTGGTACTGTGGCATTGTTGCTGGTGAAGATAATATGCTGCTCAACGATGGGCTCATACCATCCTGAGACACAGTCAGAGAGATCTAGAATGTCTCTCCATTATAGTCTACGGGGGTGTGTCTCAGGTCATTTGCACCTAAGACTATATTGGAATCATACTGGTAACTGTGGTGCAGCGACTTGAGTGCATGCGTAATTTGGCGGATCCTGGTTCCATATAGGCAGCTAACCATTATCTCATCCTTGTTCAGCATTGCTAAGAGGGGCATCGGTATATCTTACAATGGAGTCCCCTATAACTAGAGTCCTGGGAATTATGTTTGCTTGCCCTATTGGCTTTGTGTTTGGGAATTCACTATTGAGGCTGCATGTTGATTGCTTTTGGGTTTGCTGATGGGTGTTCCAAGTCTTTTTTTGTTCAAGAAGATTGAATTTAAGTGTCTCAGTATATGTTAGTCTATGTGTCTGTTGTGTCCTATGAGTGGGTGGGTCTGACAACCTGATGTATGCTTCTATGTGAAAGTTTAGCCTTCACTGACATTGTATATGTACACCTCTCACATACTGTATCCGTTACTTTAAGGATTAAGTGGTTGTCAGTAAATATGAGATAATACATTGTTTCAAGATAGCCATATTTACCAGGCTGGCTGTTGAGAAATTAGGAAATGGCATGTCCATGTTGTCCCATGCTTCAAGGGTGTGGTATACTGAAGTTAACAGAAGTTTTTTAAGGGGTGCTTTTTTTTTGAGGGGGGGGCGTGAGTTGAAGGCAGATTAGGCTATAACATGCTAAATTTAACAGCATTGCCACTTGATGTGCAACTAGCACATCTAAGGTTGTCAGCATGCAAGTTTATTTATTTATTTATTTTATTTTATTTTACATTTGCTAACCGGGAAATTTCGACTGGACCAGGTCCATTTTCAGCAGAGGCCTGGGGAGAAAAGCTCCAGCATCAAGTTATACAAATACAGTACATCCAGCATAATACACAAAACAGGTTACATCATGTATGCTGAGCATAGTAATATAACAAGAAATTAATAAAAACACTCCAGGTAAAAGAAGATACAGAACATAGATAAAAGAATGTCAGTTACGGTACATCCAGCATAATACACAAACAGGTTGTATCATATATGCTGAGCATAGTAATATAACAAGAAATAAATAAAACACTCCAGGTAAAAGAAGATATAGAACATGGGTAAAAAGACAATGTCAGTTATACATTGGTAAGAGAAGAAAATTTATCAAGTAAGATTCTATAGTTAAAAGTACCCTTTCAGATGACCAAGCCTACAGGGGGATCAGAGATCCAGCATGTGATCAGAGAGGAGTTTGGGGAGTTAATAGTAGTATGGGTAGGGTTATGTGATACAATGGCATAACCAGGTACTAAGAAGGTGCGATTTGAGGAAGTTTTTGAATATGGATGTGGAGGGGGCAGTGGACACGGTTTGGGGAAGAGAGTTCCAATTTCTGGCAACGGTGTGGGAGTAGAGTGCTTTCCCTGCGTTATTGTTAGCCTTAGTGATGGAAAGGACAGATTTTTCACTGGATCTTAGGTACCGGTTTGCAGTATAGACAGTAAGTAGGTTGGATAATGAAGGGTTTATTTCAGGATATTTGAGAATATTGTAGGCTGTGCCCAGCTGGTGATAGTTAAGTAGCTGTGGTAGCTCAAGCCATTGTAGTTCTTTTAGGGCAGCACAGTGATGAATTCTACAGGTTGCATTAGTAGCAAACTTGGCTATTTTATTGTAGCATGATTCTAGTTTGTCTAAGTCACATTGTCTGATTTGGGTAAAGATTGGTGCTGCGTATAATAGAGTTGAGAGAAGGTGGCTTTGTGCAACAGTGACTGTTGCTTTTTGTGAGAGAAAGGACTTATGCCTGTATAGGGAGTCTAGTTTTTTGTGTACTAGTTTTATGGTATGTGAGATGAGAACATCAAAGTGGAGATTATTATCTATTTCAATGCCCAGAAGTTTGGTGTGGTTAGAAGGATTGATAGTGGTGTCGTCCTTAAATGTTATGGTAAAGGAGAGGGTTTTATTTATCTATTAAGGGTAAATAGTAGCAGTTTTGTCTTTTTGGGATTACAGCTCTGTACTTACAGTTTTACAGTGTACCAAAGTATGGACAGCAGTTCTAAAGGGAAAATTTGCTTCTAAATGCAGCTCTATGCAAACATGTGTAATTTATACCAGCATTGGAAATACAAAAAAAAAAACTGATTATAGAGCCGTCTGGCCAACAAAATGACTATACTTAGACCCTTTGGTGTGCTTCCCAACTCAGATCAAGTGAACAGCTACTGTCTCTAAATGAATAAATCCCAGTCCTACTAATGTAAAAGCACAGTAAACAATGCACTTTGGGCAGTCTATCACAAACCTACTTAAAGTTAAGGAAAATCACAAGAGGAGGCAGTAATTCAAGATATCAACATCAGTGTATTTTAAAAAGCTTATAAAAGTGTGATTCTTCAATAAAAGTATTTAGCAAGGAAAGTACTTTTTTTGCATACATATTAGAACCATATGTCCTAACACAGAACCACGCAAGCACAATGTCTGAACTCAAGAAATACAAAAACTTCACATTAAAGAAATGGTATAGTAGTGCTCTTCATTTTTATGGCCAGTTAATGTAACCTGAACACATTTATTTTTATATCTTTTATATGTTTTGTTAACTGGTTTGGCAGTACAGGGATCAGGCCATTTTCAGATGGGACCTGGGGGGCTCCAACTCAAATTATTTGTCATGACAAATACAGTATTGGAAACAGAAATCATATTTCCATTTGAGCTAAAACAGCACATAATGGAAGTAGCATAATATGACTTTGGATATGCACTACATTTTTCTATGAACTAATTCAGTGCAGTGGAGAAAATGTCCTAGTAGAACATTACTTTATAGGAAGCTGCTTTGGTAAATATTCATATAACCTAAACAGCATGGTCCATTATTACATTGTATAATGGCATCCATTGCAGAAATAGTCCATTAAATAACTCAAATATGTAATGTGTAAAGAAAAGTAAGATACGACCTATATATATATACATACACAAATATACATAATAAGATCATCAAAGGTTATATGGTCAGAACCATATGAACAAAGTTTTGAAACTACAAACATTTTGAATGGACAGATCTATGTATATTTGTACATCTTGATTAGTTGTGCAGAGGGCAACTATTCGTAGTTTTCAAATGTAACAGATCCAGGTGATTCTGTAATATGCTCATGCTAGTGGGTTGGAGAGAAACAGCTTTCATTAATATTTGAAGGAGGTACTATCCTGGATTGTTTTCAGACTGCTTGGTAACATAATCCATTATTTCATTACATACGAACTTGGAGCTTTATCGCTATATCTGGTGTTAACTTTGTATACAGTTAGCAGAAGGTTGTTTTAGGAATGGTTGCCTTGATAGGTTATACTAGTTTAGCATGGCTGTCAGGTTAGGGTGTATTTTGGTATACAGTAGCTTGTGAAGGAATGTAACCTGTTTTTGTATGAAATTCAATGTAGGAATTGCAAGATAAGGCATAGGTATGAGCAGATTGGCTTGTTTGCAGGTTTTTTTTCTGAGGCTGTAACAAATACAAGGCTATTTGTTTAGGTTTCCCATGGCAGATATCCTGTCCAGCATCCCCAGCACCTTTCTTATCTCTATTCTTCTAGCTTAACCTTTGCTTTGATCTGAACTCCATGTCTAACCCCCCCCCCACCACACACACACACACACACACACAAAACAATAGCTGCTATAGCTTTACTTGGCACCTTACAATTAGTCTACAGAACTCCAATCCACACTGATTGTTTTCTTCTTTTTTTCTACCGTATTGCAGCCGTGATGGTTAGGCTTATAATCTCATACATAATACTCCCTAGGAAAGGACTTTTCATTATTGCCACCCCCTTCCCCTAATCCTTTGCTGCCCTTAAAATCCTATTGCCTAACAGAGCACCATCTTTGAACTCCACAACTCTATGAGTGAGGTTCTGTGGCGTCCCCTGGTAGTAAGTACGCTACCACATATGACTAAGCAAAAGATTATTTTTTATGATCTTATTTTGTTTAATTCTATTTTATTTCTCTCTCTTATGTTGCTACATTGCCCATTTACATATTATTTTCTTTCACTTTGAAAGTCGAATCTTATTTTGCACGTCTCCCTAGCTTTTTCAGCTGTTATATCATGGTATGTAAATTGTGCTTGCCGCATGCTACTGCTTTGTTGTTCTTGCATATGACTGAGTACAACACACAGTAATAATTAGCTATTTGCTCGTTATATTTTACATTACATTCTAAGTGAAATGCTACTTGTAGACTGCTTTTCCTACATTTTAGCGAATTCTGCCACTGCTATTTTTGCCTTGTATAACTTGGCATGAGCAGTAACTGGAGCTTTTGAATCTAGCAGCATGTTTTACTTCGGTTAGCTATAAAAGTTCCAATTGTTTCAGATTCAGGTTTATTTGATGGTATTCACTAATCACATGGCCTAATCTATGACCATGTGATTGGACTCTGTAAAATATTTCTTTAGCTGCTTAAAATATTTCCTGCCACAAGTTTTTATACCGTTATAGGATGACTTTGAATTGTGACCATTTTCTTTTTTATTTTTGCTTGGCTAACCAAGGAATCCTTTATGTAATTCTCCCAAACTCAAAATTGCCTTGCCTATATAAATGACACAACTACTCTATCCTTTTATCTATCTCAGAGTGCCTCTAAGTGCATTTAAACTCCATTAGTAGTCACTATCTGGCAACTAACATTTAACTGCTATTTTTTAAACATATGCATACTACTATTTTGTGTCTGCATTTGCTCTAGTGTCTTTATTTCTGACCTTGCAACTTAAGACTTAATGTTGACTACCTAACGGTTATTTTTTAACTAAGCTCATTCTTAAGAATGCATAGCAACTAATGTACATTTGCATGCAGGTCCTTAAAGCCTACATCTGCAGCACTAGTTACTTTTTACTAGCTAACACTCTACTAGTACACAATTCATTCCCTATATTGACAGATTATGTGGATAACATGGTTAGCAAAGCTGCTAAATCAAATACTGCTGGCTGTGTACCTTAAACCTAATTTACACGTGTATGATAAACATGGTCTTCCCTATCTTCATCCTTGCTGTATTCACAAGTAACTCTGCTATACCATCTCTACTTTTTTATTCTCTCATTCCAGCCCATTGTTCAACACAGGCAGACCGAGCCATTTATAAAACTAAACTTTATCTCCTGCTTGAACGACCGCTGCACCCGGCTAATACTCCCCAGCACCACTACACTGAAAAAAGATAAAAGTATGCTTGACTAAGCTTCTATACTCTACCTGTGTTTTTATGCTGTAAACTACTTCGTAAATATTTATTTATTTGACATTTGTTAACCGGGTTAGTCCATCTGAGCCAATGGCCCGTTTTCAGTGGAGACCCGAGGAGAAAAGCTCCAGCAATACAAACATAAAAGGATAACATAGTAGGGAATCTATAAAACCCAACAAAAAACAGTGCAGCAATACAACATAAGCAAAAATTACATATACAGTAATCAGGTGAAATGAATAACTAATAAAAATAAAACAAAATGAAGTAAATACAACTAGTACATTTAAGTATTTACAATAATGACGTATCTTTCCCAATTAGCATAATGTAGTATTGTCTAGTGAGCAGATTAGTCATTGAATTATTAGATGTAGAAAGGTAGTGAAAAGAAAACAAAAGGAAAATGGAGATTATGGAGGATTTAGGCAAGGACAGGCTTTTGAGTTCAGAAACTAGTGCTTAACTTCAGTTTTAAAGCAGCTGGAACTAGTGATGCTATGAATGCGAGGTGGTAGTTTATTCCATGCAAGGAACACAGGGTGTTTATAGAGGAGTTTATCATAAGTTTTGTTGGGTTTATAGATGTCTAGAATGTGCTGGTTGGAACTACGAAGAGACCGGGTTGGGGTATAAGGGGATACTAAGGTATAGTGCGATGGGCAGGCTAGCAGTTTGATGAGTAGGGAGTGTGTCAGCTACAGCTGGGCAAGTAGTAAGAGCTGGGGGAATTCTAGCCATTGAAGCTGTTTCAGGGCAAGGCAATGATGGGATCTAAAAGGCTGGTTACCGGTGAATCTGGCTATGTTCTTGTAAACTTGTTCTAGTTTGGAGAAAAGGTTTGACTGGAGTTGAGTTAGGATAGGGGAGACATGGAAGGAGATAGACTTGAGCAAGGGTGGGTTTGGATTTGGGAGCAAAAAATGTTATTCCTGTAGAGAAGACCCAGGTTCATGTTATTTATTTATTTTTTTTTTTGATAGAGTGTTAGATGTGAATGTCAAATTTGAGTTGGTCATCAATTATTGTACCCATTAACTTAGTGTGAGGTTCAGCTTTGATGAGAGTGTTATCTAGCAAAGAAATAGTAAAGGTGGATTTAAGGTGGTGGAGAGTTTTGGGGAGAAATAGTAGGAGCTTAGTGTTTTGGGGGTTGAGTATAAGTTGATGCTCTGTGAACTATTTTTCCACAGATGAGGAAGAGTTTTGGGTGATAGAAGTTTAGAGATGTTGTCAGCACAAGAGATGAGTCAAGTCATTGGCATACTGTATGAGGGAGGAGGTGATGCAGGAGGAGTAATGATGATTGGTGGAGATGTTGAATAGGAGGAGGACGAGGAATGAGCCTTGAGGGACACGAGGTTGGGAAGGTAGGAAAGTGGAGCAAGCAGATTGCCATCTGACAGACTGGAACCAATTTGATAGATAGCTTGAGAACCAGTGAATAGCAGAGGGGGAGAGATTATGGTCAGTAAGCTTAGTAAGTTGCTTGGAATGGGAGACAGTATCAAAAGCTTTAGAGAGGTTGAGAAAGAAGCAAGACACAAGGAGGTTTTTGTCCCTGGCTTCAGCAACAGTGTGAGTAAAGGATAGGAGGGCAGTGGAGGTGCTGTGGTGTGGCCTAAAGCCATGTAGAGTGGAGGTCAGAAAATTTTCATTAATAAGGTGAGTTAAAAGCTGATTGTGAATACATTTTTCGAGGATTTTAGATAGAAGTGATAGGAAGGCAATATATTTGTAGTTAGAGGACTCAGTGGAGTTACCTCCTTTGCGAAGTGGAATGGTGTAGAAAGATTTCCAGATGTCAGGAACAATAGACTCTTGAATAGATCTAGTTATTAGAATACAGACAAGGTTGGCTATGGAATGAGCAGAGAGTTTAAGAAAGAGGGGAGGGAGGTTATCAGTTTGTGTCTTTCGGCTTTTTCCCGGTTAGGGGTCGCCACAGCGGAGCTCCAGTCCGCTAATGATTGGTAGTGGATTTTTACGTACTGGGTTACCAGCCCTGACACACAACCTTCAACGAAGGCACTCCCCATTCACGTATGCCTCCACACAGAAGACGCTTGAGCTGAGAATCGAACGGGACAACGTCTTGCTATGAAGCGACAACGCTACCAGGGTGGAAGTGCTAAGAGGAGTACTGCTAGATGATCACACAAGTGCTACTAAGGTAAAATGTGTAGGTGAAATACCTCACAATAGGTTAAAAACAGTGCAGCTGTGGTGCGGGATGCACAAACAAGCCCAAACCAGCTCAAATGCTGGGTTTAAATACCACAAGAAATAAAAGATTCTAGTAACATAGAAATCTAGCCAATCCTGCTAGCCCCTGCTCTTTTTACCAATAAGCTTCTGCCAGACAAGGTCCATGCAGCCCTGCTACTCTCACTAGCAGAGAAGATAGGCCCCTACCAATACAAGATAGCTGCTAGAAATACAGAAGGCAAGCACAAAATGGCTGCCAATAACACAGAAGACAAAAACAAACAGCTATGGATGCTGCAAACCTGTATCCAGACTATGTTACTCAATTTAAGGGTTAAGAATACAGAAAAGCACAGATTAACCACTAACAGACAAAAATACAACTCAATGCATGAAAAAATACAGTTAAACAGTAATGAAATGCAGTTAATCAGTAAATTGCTTTAAAACAGTGCAAATGTGATAAATTAGCTATAAGGCACGGATAAAACTGATAGGCAAGTGCAAATGCAATAAAATACGTGAAAATAAATGAAAAAGCACTTAGACTAATCTTAAAGCCTCAGGAATTTTGTAAAACATCCAGAGATGATGCACCTCAGAAGAGCCTCATTCAGAGTGAAATCTTTCCATTCATCTTGGTTTTCTCTTTCCATGCGAGCCCTAATGCACAAAAGGGATATTGCATGGAAGAATTGGCTAAAATCCAAATCCACCCATCACTTACAAATAAAAACAAGTCAATGATGACAAAATATAATATCTAAATCCACAAATCATCAAAATAATCCTAAAAAATTCTGGAAGAACATTAACAAGATACTCCAGGTTCTCCCAGCATAGTTAACTATTGACCAAATTATTCATTTGAAAGCACCACTAAATTCAACTCCTATTTCATAGGCACCACAAAAAAACTAAACCAAAATGGTCACAATCCCAATCCTACATTTCCTCTCTCACCCCCTGACAACAAACCTACCTGTTCTCTCAAACCTGTTCCCACTGCCTATATTAAATCCTTACTGACCAAATTAAAGCCCTGCTCACCCCTCTGCTGGCAACCTGCCACCAATCTTCATAAAGCTAGCAGCTAATACAACAGCATACTCAATCTCCATGCTAATTAACAGATATATACATGAAACTGCAGCTCCTTCCATCTGGAAAAAAATCTTCACTATTCCACTTCAGAAAGGAGAATACTCCACTGACTTCACAAACTATTGGCCCATAGCAATTCTGTCTCTCCTCTCAAAAATACTTCAAAAATGCATACACAAAGAGCTTACTGTACCGCTATATGAGCAGTACAAGACAAATACAATTTATTTACAAGTTTACAAATAAAGCAACATATAAATATGGACTGCTGATACTACATAGGGGTACATTATGTGTCTGAAATTGGTAGAGAAGGAACAAATGATAGAAACCTCATTTGCTTACATATTATAGAATGAAGGAAGGTGGGTCTTCCTGAGTCCTTAAAAAATCAGACAAACCAGTGTGTGACATATGACTAGCATCTCTTCTGTGCAAGCAGTAAGAACTGCACTACTATTTTGCACAAACAAAGGTACACAACTACAAATAGCTTTATTCTACATACATTTTACTGCAGTATTACTTATTATGGTGGGAACACTTGTTTTGCAATCAGATACATTAACCTTATTTTGTTATTGAAGCCTGGTCTTTCAGTTCTCGTGCAGAACTGTCTGACTTATTTATTATTTATCTTTTTTTATCCAAATTACTCCCACTAGGGTTGTAGCCTCTTTTCAGGAGCTGTCCAAGGTGGTATTTATACTACTAGGAGAAATTTGGCAAGACCATCAGGGAACTTCCCCTACAATTGTTTACGATTAATATTCATGGAAGTGCTAACTATGAATACTTGCACATGTCCCATTCCTATCTTAGGGGCACCTGGGAGGATGATGTGCGAGATGGAGGATTTGTGGAGGTAAATGCCAGCCATCTTAAGAAAAGAGCATATAGAAGGCATAGAAGACTCAAAATTATTGTTTTGGCGGCAGCTTTTATGTAAATATGTCAAGTTGAGCAGAGAGGAATGTATAGTAACAACCCCTCCAATTGGGAAGGTTGCAGGATGATTTATTGAAAGACAAAGTGAGCTGGAGAATGAAGTGTCATGTGGGGGGGGGTGTTATGGACAAAATACAGGATGATGACACAGGAGTAAAATTAAAAGAACCTGATGTAAAAATGAAGAGAATATAGGTGGAAACTGTGGCAACTATACAAGGTGGCCAGAAGGAAAAGAAAGGAGAACATGTCAAAAAAGAAAGCTCATGGTAAGAATACAAAGTAAGAACCAGGAACTAAACAGATATGATGTATGGGACAATTTAATATTACCATTCAGACTGAAAACACATGAGGTAACAGCGTTTATTTTGATAAACAAAGAAAGATTGTGGGACATTTATTTTGAAACTGTGCACAGTATGGACAAATCTTTATGAGAGTATGAAAAAAGACATAATAATCCATGGAATGAATATGTAATTAAAGCCTCATTTCGAGAGACTAAAATTCATGTGTAACTTCAAACAGAGGTTGAAAGAAAGACTTTAAATGATAATTTAAAAATGTTTGCCAGGTAATAGACATTTCAAAAGGTTATGACAGTAGGGGTTTATGGACTGGTGGATGGAAATGCAAAGACATAATGGAAATGTGAAAAAAAACATACATATTCCAAGTATTATAAATGTTGAAGGCAGCAAAGGTGTTGTAAAATATTGAGGGCATCCAAAATGTTTGTTTTCTATGATAAGAATAAATGCTATGTATGTGGTAAAACAAGTCATGAAGCAAAGCAATGTGAACTTGAATGGTTTAAATGAAAAAGAAAAAAAGCAGGACTTTTATGGACAGAGTGTAAAGAAAAAGAGAATGAACAAAGTGTGGGAAGTCAAAGTAATGGTAAAGAGTAAAGTGGAAATGAAGAAGAGATGGAAATTCACGAGATTTTAGAAGAAAAAGGGAAATAGTAAAGAAATATGATGGACAGGAGTTAGTGGTAGAATCAGAAACCAGTGATGAAGAAGATATAAAATGGAAAGTAGTAAGAGGGAAAAAAGTCCATTGGTAAAATAGTAAAAGAAAAATAATATTTAAAGATTTTAATATAAAGGTAAAGAAAAAAGGAAATGGGTAATAGATATGAAGGTAAGGAAAGCAATACAAGGAAGATATCCTCTTAATTAAGGACCAAAGGGGAAAGACTTCAGGATTCTTTCAATTAATGTTAATGGTATGAAGAACATAAGAAGAATAGGAATTTTAGAATGATGTTGACATTATTATTTTAGAAGATATAAAATGTCTAACTTATGTAGAACGACGACTGCAAACAAAACATATGGGATGGGGATATAATATGGAACATAGGAAATTAAAAGAATTCAGGAAAAGTAACATTATGCGGGAGAATGGTAAAGATTTTAACTGTCACATTAGTAAAAATAGGAAGATTAATAATTGCATATTTAAGATGGCAACAAAAGTTTTATAGAATCATAGCTATTTATGCCTATATATGACATGTAATGAGAGAGAGAGATTTGTCAAAAAATATTAGATTATGTTGTTTTAGATCTGCATATTATAATTACAGGGGATTTCAAATGTGATTTAAGGGGAAATAAGAAAAGAGGAAAATGTAAAAAAAAATATATTTGAAGTAATGAAACTTGGAAAATTTATTATATGGAACAGAAAACCATGGACACAGGACTGTTTTAAAAACTGAAATTGATTACTTTATATTTTCAGAAGGTATATTTATGATGGAAGAAGAAACTATTATAACAGGCTTTTCTGATCACATACAATATGGATAGAAATAAACCGTAATAAAGAATATATACAAACAGGAAAATGTATAAAAGAATAAGGGAAAGGAAGTAATTATTCATTAATGGAAGGGTCATACTACTATTAAAGCATTTTATAACAGTTGGTCTGAATGGTAGATCACCATTAAAATCACCGGGAAAAGGAAAGAAAACCAGAAATATGGTGAAATATTTAGAGATATTTTGGAGAATTTAGAGAATAAAAATAAAGAATATTATGATAGACAAAGAAATTTATAAGTGAAATCAAGATAAAATCAAAGAACTACTATCTAAACAAATACATCAAAAGGAGGAGGTATTCACAATATTCAAGTGAGGTAGTGAAAGGGGGCAGCAGTGTGATGTGAGAAGTAAAAGATAAAGAGGGGAACTTAAAGGAATTGTGACGAGTTATGTCGAAGAAATGTAGTATGAAAAAAGATAGAGGGGAAGAACATGGGAAGTAAAAAAAAGACTTTCTGAACAAATTAACAGAGCATTTAAGATAGATTACAATACATGAATTAGAAAGTGTTTAAACAGGTAAATGTAATTTTTCAGCTGGCTCAAATAGAATTCAATTTGAAATCAATAAAAACGTAGTAGATTGGTAGAAAAACTACTTATGTGTGTTTAATGAATAGTAAAATGAAGGTTTCAATTCTAAAGAACTGAGTAGTGGAATATTAAAATTCATATGGAAAAAGGAGAAAAATAAGAAATAAACTGGAGAACAATAGTGCTAAATAATACAGATTAAAATATATTTGTGAAAAATAATACATAAAAGACTTGAAAAATAAGATGCAATACATAATGGAGGAAAGCGTATACGGTATGAAAGGAAAAGGATTTCAAGAGTTATTAATGATAGTGAGAGATAATAGTTGATATTGTAAACAAGAAAGAAGAGATAAGGCTTATTGTACATGACAATAAAGTGTTTGATTCAATACAACATATGTCAGAAAATATAACAGATATATATAATATTAGCAAAAAAAAAAGCAAGCGTTTATAACCACATATAATAGTAAGGTAAGTGCTTTAGTAAATGGTTGGTTATATAGAGAAATACACATGAATAAAAGTAAAAGACAATGATGTCCTGTGAGTAGTAATCTATTTGCTTTAGTTATGAATATAATAATTACGGAAATTAATCAAAAAATGAAGATTGCAAAGCATACAATTCATACGGATGTTGAAATTCATGCTATGATGTCATATGCAAATGATATTATTATAATCACTAAAACAAAGGATGAACAAGAGAAGTTATAATATATTTGGTTGAGTGTTTAAAGGAAATAGGCATGACTTTATTTAAGGAGAAAAGCAAAGGATTGGGAGATAGCAGGAATAAAATTTTCCATTAAAGAAATCTATTTTAGGGATACATTTTGATAAAGTAATAGAAAGGGATGGGATATATTATTAAAGAATTGGAAGTTATCTGTGTTAGCATACAAGACAAGATTATGTTTGATTAATCCCATATTAATAAGAAAGATAGCATATCAAGTGTTATGATTCCTAGAATGTATAAGAAGTTTTTGTTATAATTAATAGTCTCATTTATATGGAGATCTAAATTAAATCATATTAAAAGAGGCAATTAAAGAAAGAAAGAAATGGTGTAGTTACTATGTTGGATGCCAGGATCTTTTATGGACACTGGGAATAAAGACATTTTTGTTAAAAGCAAATAAGCCTTACAAAAGAAAAGTTAAACAATAAGGTTGTACTGCGGTAAAGGAGAAAGAGAACATTTTTTGAAATGTGAAAGAGTTAAAATTATGTCATAAATTATGTACAGAAATATTTTTGGAACGTTTGAGAATAATGACAGTATAAATATGGATATGACTGAATACGGTTATTATGAGATCCTAAGTAAAAAATAGATATTGATAAAGTGTTTGTGTATAATGGAATGAAAGAATTAACATTATGTTTAATGAAAACCGAATATTGTCATTAATATTAAAAAAAGATTAGTTTATGGTTATGGAAAAATGGAGTGGGGGTTGAAAGAAACATGCAAGTTTGAATATTAGTCAGAGGTTTGGAAACATGAAAATGAAAATTATTTTAAACACTTGTAGAACTTTGAATATATATATATATATATATATATATATATATATATATGGGAGAGAGAGAGATATATATATTTGTATACACACACACACACACACACACACACACACACACACACACACACACACACACACACACACACACACACACACACACACACACACACACACCCCGCCAACTCAGGCAGATGGGGCCTCAGTTTAACATCTCATCCAAAGGATGACACAGTCAAGAGTTCAGCACCCCATTAAACTGCACTGTATTTTCAGTAATTGATCTATCTGGTGTGGAAATAGAACCCATAGCCTTCTATACCAAAGGCGAGTGTGATAGCTGTTGTGCCACTGACACTGTCAAAACATAAGATAAAACTACTTTAAAAGTCAGATTTTTGAGATTCCAAGATGGCCGCCGACTAGTCTAGTCCTTACTCTCTGAGCTCCTCACAGCTATTTAACTTTTGGGTTTTTTTACAACTTTACATCAACCTTTTTCCTCAAATTTTTATACTAAAAGATTTTATAAATCTTTTTCTACGCATTTGGATTATTTTTTCTTCTGGACTTATTATCCTGGGATTTATTTTACCTCAGAACATTCTTGGTCTCTCTGCTGCTGGGACTCCTACTGCTCCAGTCTGTTCCTGGTTCCTGGTATCCTGTTGACTGCATTCCATTTCTGGGCATGGCTACAAACTCTGACTCCATGGAGACTCAGCCTACAAAGGCCAAATATACTTCAATGCTCTCTCCTGAAAAAGATTCAGGTTCAAAAAGACTGAAATCATCTAGACAACCTACAGAAACTATTAATGTAAGTAATAAAGATTTAAATGGCTCAAATTTCCTTTTAGAAGAACTAAAAATAGCATTAAAACCAATCCAAAATGCTATACAAAACTTTTCAGAACAGTTTGCAGACTTTAGTAAATCTTTAAAGCAAATAAATGATAGTATTGTTACTATTGAAAATAAAATCTTAGCTTTGGAAGTTAAAACAGACTTATTGGAAAGTGACTTTAAATCTAGAGATAAAACTATTTCAGATTTACAAGCTAAAATATTGGATCTGGAAGCCAGGAGTCAAGAAATAACATCATTATTCGTGGTTTACCTGAATCTTATGACAATAAAAACTTGTTATCTGTGACTAAAAATATCTTTGAAACACTGTTAAATTGTGAAGCTTCTTCAAAATCTATAATTGTAGAGAGAGCACACAGAGCACTGCGTACAAAGCAAGATTCTTCTACACCAAGGTTAATTTATACTAAGTTACTAAACTTTCAAGACACTTTCCAGATCCTAGAAACTGCTAAAACAAAGAAACAATTCATATGGAAATCTCACAAACTATCATTTTCCCAAGATCTTCCTGCACAGATCAAATTAAATAGACAAAAACTAGCCCCCTATTGTGCTGACTTGATAAAAAGAGGGATTAGATTTCGAATGGCTTATCCTAATACCTTGTCTTTCACAGCTAATGACAAAAGATTTGTATGTTCAGATCCTAAAGATGCAAAAGACATTTTTCTTAAAACATTTAAAAAGCTTCCTGACACTGTATCTTAATATTCTACTGTTAAAGAACTACTATAAGGTTTGATTTTTTCATTTCTTTACTCTGACAGTATTTGTGTTACATGATTTGTAATTCTGGTATGACATAATTATATTAGCTTAAGAACTTGTCATGTAATTTACACATGATAGATTTGGTGTGACAGTGTGCAGTGACAGGATATATGCTTGTTAGATTTGTGTGGATTAATAGAAGCATTTAAAATTGCTGTATTTATTTTTTTCTCTTTCTCTCACATATGCTTACTGTGTAAATAGATAATATGTTAATTTTACTACAAGCTTTTGAGTTACAGCCTTCTGTGTAAGCTAAATGATTTTTGGAGGGAAAAACATTCCATCTCAACATTCTAGCAAGAAAATCTTCCCCTCAGAGTTCCAGCTGATGCTCTGCATGAACATGCACACACTACAGTCTCTCTGAGATGGATGGTGATGTCATCATTTGTGAGGAAAGAAGGACAGTTTCAAATACACAAGTCTGCTTGTTTTCAACAAGTATTCAATAGCACTAACTTTTTAATAGATCTGGCTATTATTTAAAGTGTTTTCTCTTCATAAATGAAGGTTGCTTTTTAAATTTAAACAGATTCATGTCACATAATATATTCAGTGACTTTTAGTGTGTCTGCATGACTTCAAAGCAAGCTGCTACTTTCATAAAGCAGAGTGAAAATGTTTCTGGAAACAAATGAACAGGTTAGTTTTATATATTAAAATTCTAAAGGATGTGTAAAGAAATGAACATATTTTCCTATTCAGAATATTTTTTCATACAATATTTTATATTATACTGAAGTGTTTAATGTGACAAATGTTACAAAGTATACCTGTTCATATGAAAGTGTCATGTTCTTTCTATTCTCTGCTCTCTTTCTTCTCAGAGGCTGGATGTGATATTTATGATTAGTAGTTTATGTTTAAGAAAGTCTTTACTTATTTGAAAGGTTTGAAATAACTATCTTTAATATGATTAGCTGAATCTACATGTATATATTTAAGCCCTTAGATTTACTGCATTTAGCTTGCTTGTTTCTGTTTTAATTAGATGTTCAAAATGTTTACTTTAAAAGCCTTGTCTTTTCATGCTGTTTTGCTATGTTACATCTATAGCTTAGAAGAATAGTATGGCTACATAACCTAACAGAGTCATTAGTAAAATATTCAAAAAGTAGATTTAAAATTATATGTATGTACATTGTTGTACATTCAGTCCAATATATATGATGCTGTTTAAGTTATTATTTAATAATATAATTATACTTTATTCATGTATATTAACTAGTGTTAAAACCTTACAGCTTATAATATTTCATTTTGAATAGTTCCTGTACTATTATTATCTAGTTAATAGATGCATCTCCAGACTGAATTGTTTTTCATTTTGAGAGATGATTGCTTGGTAGTTGTTTTTTGCTTTATTTGAACTATAACTAAATACTCATTCTACAGGTATTAGTGCTTTTATCATACTAATGGTCATGTTGATTAATGAAATTATCACTAAAGTACTAAAGAAGGTTCAGTAGATAGTGCATGACTATTATCTTTAGTTCAGTAATGCTATGCTTATTTACTTATATTATAATGTTACCAGTTGGTTTTGTTATACTTATATATGTTATCTTACATATCTTTCAGTTTTAATTGTATTACTTCTTATGATAGAGTGTTCTAGTTAAGCAGAGTGTGATTTATTTATTATTTACTTGTTTCTCTTTCTCTTGTAATACTTGAGGAAATACATTTAATCACTATAAATTTCAATTTAAGGATAGGAGCTTTAGATTAGTATTAGAAGTAGGGATTAAGCATGTTGGATGTCTTGAAATTAGTTAATTTTGTATATATTTTTAGTAGTATTACTCGGACTTTATGTTATGTTAGGCTTCCTTTGAGTAATTTGTATTCTAACTTGAGGTTATTATTATCTATAATTACAATGTTTTTTCATGTTCTTCTGCTCTTCCTTTATCACAGGGGATTGGTGGGTAGGCACTAGGGTTAGGATAAAGGTTATTATTATACATTTCATGGTTCTTGAAAAACCTTTTTCTTTTTTTTCAACAAATGTTATTTGATGACTTGCTTGAATACTTAAAGACTGTTTTTTCTTTTATTTTTTCTTCTTCTTTTTAATGTTATGTTGGATTTGTACCTTGAGTTCACTTTTATAGCATCAATAATGATTATACTTGTAGAATATGCCTGTTGACATAATTTTAGATTCTTGGAATGTTAGAGGCATTCAAGATAAAGCGAAAAAGTCACTATTATTTCATATGATCTTTAAATCACAGGCTAACATTTGTTTTATTCAAGAGACCCATATTTCACGTATTGATTGGAATAAAGAGTTAAAAAATTGATCAAAAGATTATAGCTTCAGGTGACTCATCTAACTCCAGAGGTGTAGCTATAATCATTAAACAAAAATTAATTGGGAATATTATTGATGAGAAATTTGATGATGAGGGGAGGTGGTGCTTATTTACTGCTTCTATTGCTGGTTTGGACAAACCCTTATTAATTTTAAATCTATATGGCCCATGTAATTCACAACATTTGTTCATTTTAAAAATTTACAATATTCTTGCATCCTATAAGGATCATCATATTATAGTGGGTGGTGACTGGAATGCAGTTATAAACCCTGTAATTGATCGTTCCCGCTCCACTGTCACCTATAATCTTCAATCTACTCTGGCTATAAATGATTTGATGACAGAATATAATTTAATAGATCCCCTCCGCACTGTTAAAAATATAAACAAGAATGATATATATACTTATTATTCTAAGTGCTATCATTCGTGGTCCAGATTAGACTTCTTTCTAATTTCAGATTATATTTCAAAATATATTGTGGACTTTAAAACAGAACCCAGATTCTTTTCAGATCACTCAAGAATTTCACTAAAATTGAACATAAAACCCAATATCAAAAATAAAACTATGTTTAATAAGTGGACCTTAAATAATAACTTATTGTCAAATGAAGATATTTGCAAACAAGCTTCAGAAATCCTAAATGAAGTGGTGAATAGTCTTGAATCATCAGACATTCCTTATGACATACAATGGGCTGCATGTAAAGCAAGATTAAGAGGTTTATTTATTAGTAAAGCTGCTTTTTCAAAAACAATACTTTAAGAAAGAGGAATTCTTAAAATCAAGAATTTCTTCGTTGGAAAATCATCTTAGTCTGAACTATGATGCTACTTTAGAAAAACAAATTTTTGATTGTCAGAAAGATTTAATTCTGCTTCACCAAAATAACCTCTCCTTAACTGAACAAAAGCTACTTGCTTCATATTCAGAGTGGGCCCAGGTTCCATCTAAATTGTTAGCGAGAATTATTAAAGTTAACTTCAGAAATCCAAATATTACATCTTTATCTTATAATAACAGATTATATAATACTGATGAAGAGATTGTTCAACTTTTCACCTCTCTTTACACTGAGTTATATTCAGGTTCTTCTAATTCTGTTAAAGATAATCACTCAAAACTCTTTTTAGACTCTTTGCAGTTCCCTAAACTTAATGATAATCCGCAAAAACTACTTTCTACCCCCATATCGGTACAAGAAATCTCGGATTCAATAGATAATCTTAAATTGGGTAAATCTCCGGGACCTGATGGTTTTACTCCAAAATTTTTCAAAACTTTCAAATTGGTAGTTCTTCCCTTTCTATTTAAAGTTTACAATCATATAAGAGTTAATGATATCTCAGATATTCAATGGAACACATCCAAAACCATTCTAATTCTAAAAAATAATAAAGATAAATCTGACCCAGTAAATTATAGACCCATTTCTTTAATTAACGTGGATATTAAGATTCTGTCATCTATTCTGGCTAACAGATTGAAACGGATTTTACCCTCAATTATCTCGTCAGATCAATCAGGTTTTATGTCTCAGAGACATGCTTGGGAGAATACTCTATCTTTAGAGACTATACTTCATCTCATTAAGAAAAATCCAAACCCTATATATGCTTTGATTATAGATGCATCAAATGCCTTTGACAGAGTATGTTGGAACTTTCTATTTCAAACTATGTTATGTTTTAATATTCCCTTATTCTTTATAATTTTTTTAAAAGTTTTATACAAGAATATGTTTACTAGACTATACATTAATGGTCAATTTTCTGCTCCGATAAAGATCACTAAAGGAACAAGACAGGGTTGTCCATTGTCCCCTTTTCTTTTCAACATTTATTTAGAACCTTTGCTGTTGTTTATTACTCAAAATACTTTTCATAACATCCCTAGAATTCTTAATACTAATATTCATTTCTCTGCTTTTGCGGATGATTTAGTAATCTACTTTCAAACTCCATTATCTGATTATAGAAAAATAATGAATTCTATTGATTATTTTTCTTTGGTTTCCAACTATCTTTTAAATTCTACAAAAACTCATATTTTTCCCTTAAATCATTTAGCACACAAATTTTTTTGTTTCCAGACGATCATTTTCAGTTTACTTATAATATAAAATATTTAGGAATCAATTTAGAACACAATAATAAATCTTCCTTTCAAAATAATATTAATAAATTATGGAACTCTATATTGTCTGATATGGACAGATGGAAGCATCTAAACCTTTCATTTCTTTCAAGGGTGGCCATTATTAAAATGAATATTCTGCCTAAATTTCTTTACCAATTCTCATCATCTGATCAGATAATTTCAAAAATTTTTTGAGTCTGTAAATAAAGCTTTGGCAAAATTCATATGGTTCCCTAAATCTGTTAGAATTTCCTATTCTAGATTGGCATTTTCAAGGACAAGGGAGGTTTGGGTTTACCTAATCTTTATCTCTATTATTTGATTGTCTCATCCAATAAACTTCTTACTATCTCTAAATTCAATAACACTTCTTATCCAAATCACTCTTTATGGATAAAATTATGGTATAATTATGTCATTTCTAATAATTTAAATCCTGAAGCTATTCCCTTTATCTCTCTGGATAGTTTATTTATTAAAAATATATCTACAGTATTTAAACAAAAGATTAGAGATTTCCAAACCTTACTCAAAATGTGTAAACTAGAAAAGATCTCGCACCATGTTCAGCCAATTCATCTAAACCCAAATATATTATTGGACAATAAACTTTTGAACTTAA
Source organism: Protopterus annectens (assembly GCF_019279795.1). NCBI lineage: Eukaryota > Metazoa > Chordata > Ceratodontiformes > Protopteridae > Protopterus > Protopterus annectens. Next base: position 1,579,393,049 of record NC_056743.1, read on the forward strand.
CAAACTATCCTTTAATTAAAAATCTAAAAGTAGGAGATGTTTTGAAATATCTTGACTTGCCTTTATCTGACTGGCGTAAGTTATTGAAAGTAAACTGGAATTACTCACCAATTCTTACACAACTAAGAGCAATAATTAAAACAAATTTGTATCTCTGGTCCCCATAGACTCACAATTGAAAAACCTTAACACGATTATCAAAATACTTTCATCATCTGATAAAATGCTCTCAAACTCATATAAATTAATTAATTCTTTAATGATGGACCACAACTGTCTTTTATCTAATGTTTGGTTGAATTATAATTCCCAATTGTCAGAATCTCAGAAAGTCCTGGCTATTAGACACACTAAGGAATTTATCCCTTTTAAAAAGTTACCATACACACAATTAATGATTAATAATGATGCCTACTTTACCCCAATCAAATTAAACAAATTTAACCCAAATAAGTCCCCTTCGTGTTCATGCTGTTCTCATCCCCAAGCAGACCTCCTTCATATTCTATGGTATTGTCATTTTTCTCACAGATTGTGGACATCTTTGAAAGTCAGACTGCAGAAAATGGGATATCAAAATCCACGTTGACGGGAATTTGCTATTCTACATATTCCATTGATTCATCTTTCAAAAGTTGATATTCATGTTATCATTTTTATTTGCTCATTACTAAAACTTTATATAATACAAAATTGGATTGATCGTTCTAAATTAAAATGGGTTACTTTCCAGAAAATGGCTTTTAAATTTATTGATGCTCAAAGATACTTAGGTGGAAGTCCAAAAAAAAGCTATTAGAAAGGTTGTGTTAGAAAAGGTTCTAAACATATTAAATAGTTAATGTTAAATATTTATTTATTTATTTATTTATTTATTTTTTCTCTCTCAGGTTGCCTAACTTGTATATAGTGTACATATGGTGTATGTTTTATTTCTAAATAACTTATCAAAATCTCATGAAGGCTGTTATCACTAGATGAATTGCTATATGTTCATTTATGCCTTCTTGTTATGTATAATCTTTTAATTGTCCTGCTATTCATATAATTAATAAAAAATTTTTTGAGAAAAAAAAAAGTCAGATTTTTGAAGTTCATCAGAGATTTGAAACGGGGTTTGCAGGTTCACACAATCACACTGGGAGGATCATGTAGCTTATTCCAAAGTTGGTAATCCTATAGTAAGGTATCTCTGGTGTACTAAACTGACAGATCTTGGTAGCAGTCTAGAATGAAACAAAAATAAAGTGATTGCTACATTTTCCAAGGAAGCAGCATTTGTCCAGTGTTTATAGAAGAATGGGAAAGTTAACACTAGACTGACAGAGCCAGCATGGATGATGATATCAGATAAACATTCTGCTGCGATGGACTGCCAAGTAATCATCACCTGGGGCTACGTCTGCTTAATTTCTTTATTCTCTCTCTATATATTATGTCTATGCAAATCTTGCCAGCACCAGTTCAATACCAAATACCTTCTACTTTCTTACAGAGAAGGGGAACTCAGAAACTAGACACACTACATTCAGATAGGGTTACCACCTGTCCCACTTTGTGGGGGACAGTCCCTCTTTGGGCAGTTATGTCCTGCAAAGAAATCAAAAAAATGGCAAATGTCCTGAGATTTTAGGACAAACATATTCCCTATATTTTATTTAATAGTTGCATAAAACAGTTATTCTGTATCTGAAACACTTAAATGTTATAATAAACAGAATAAGCAATAAAATGCTAGAAGAATAAGCTTTTATTTAGGCAAAAAAGTGAAGTTCTGTCCTTTGTACTGGCCGTGGGTATGTTTTGCCATGCAAAATCTTAAGTTTGTACCAAAAATGCCCCACTTTGGGAATTTGAAAAGGCGGCAACCCTACATTCAGATGGGCATCTCTGAAAAATGTTATGATCAGTGCAGTGCTCTATATTTACATTTTTATTTGCTTGCGCATTTCTCTGGATTATACTACAGTCATTGCACTGTCTGTAAAACTGTTTCCATCCAGTTCCTGTTCTGTATTTCTTTAGGTTCACAGTTCATAGTTAGGTACTAGGCTATTGGCCCTAGGGCCTATACAAAAGTAAATCCAAAAACGGACCAGCACAATGGTATTGCAGCAAAATTCAATTTATTGTAGAAATCAACGCCATTTATAAAAATATAAATGGCTAACAAGCAAACCGGTTTTGGCTATGAAAAGCCTTCTTCAGTGCTAAAAAAACAAATAATCAACAGTTAAGCAGCTTCCAACATCCTGGTATTATATAGAGAGACATTTAAAGGCATATTACAAAAATAAGTGGTAATTGGATAATATACACATATCATTAATAATTACTGATAAATGTTATCAATTGAAACCAAAATCACCAAAATAAACTCGTGTACATATAAAATTATAAATATTATAAATAAATCCCAAACAATATGCATAAGGAAGTAGGTTGACATATTATTCTGTTTCATTAAGGCCAGGTTTGAACAAAGCCCCTAACCTGGTTATCCACATAGTTTCCATATTATTAAGTTTAGTATGTCAGCCTGCTTTGAAATTCCTATGCATTTGGATTTTGTCTATAATAATAAATTTAAAAACAGCAGTTGGATGATTAATGGTGTGTTTATAGAGGGCATTAGACAATCGGTGGTTTCTAATAGCACTAAGGTGTTCACTAATCCTCAATTTGATTAGTCTGGACGTCTGACCAACATAAAAAGAGGAACAGGTACATGTGGCTAAATAAATGACCCAATCCGAACTACCAGACAAATGTGCCTTTTCATACCGTAGGGGTCGCATTATACATTCTCGTTTTACTCACTACAAGAGATATACATCAGTGACAACAGTTCAAACCACCTTATTTGGTGACCCTTTGGTGGGGTGTTTTCCTTGTGGACATTGTAGTGCCTGCCAACACATCCTTAAAACCAAGGAATTTTCAAGTAAAAATACATCACAGGTATACAATATTAACATCTTTGGGAATTGTAGTTCGGATTGGGTCATTTATTTAGCCACATGTACCTGTCTAATGCCCTCTATAAACACACCATTAATCATCCAACTGCTGTTTTTAAATTTATTATTATAGGCAAAATCCAAATGCATAGGAATTTCAAAGCAGGCTAGCATACTAAACTTAATAATATGGAAACTATGTGGATAACCAGGTTAGGGGCTTTGTTCAAACCTGGCCTTAATGAAACAGAATAATATGTCAACCTACTTCCTTATGCATATTGTTTGGGATTTATTTATAATATTTATAATTTTATATGTACACGAGTTTATTTTGGTGATTTTGATTTCAATTGATAACATTTATCAATAATTATTTATGATATGTGTATATTATCCAATTACCACTTATTTTTGTAATATGCCTTTAAGTGTCTCTCTATATAATACCAGGATGTTGGAAGCTGCTTAACTGTTGATTATTTGTTTTTTAGCACTGAAGAAGGCTTTTCATAGCCGAAACCGGTTTGCTTGTTAGCCATTTATATTTTTATAAATGGCGTTTATTTCTACAATAAATTGAATTTTGCTGCAATACCATTGTGCTGGTCCATTTCTGGATTTACTTTTTCGCGTTGGTTTGGACCGTGCACTTAGTCCCTCGTGAGTGTGTTTGGTTTGTTCCTAGGGCCTATACAAGCCTAGCCAAAAAGGTACCCTGGCTTTCGCCACCCAAGAAAATTATTTTCCTCTGCCCCTGTCAAGCAGAACCACAGAAGTGATCCCCGGGGTGAATTTCCTATTACCCATCCAATCATCAAGATTTTTCTTAAAAAGTGCTAATGAGGAGCTCATTTTGACATAGATAGGTAGTCTGTTCCAGAGTATGGAAAGTCTCTGGGACAGGAAACTATCCCTCCAGCATGTTCTGTTTATTGTGGTGACAAGGTTTAGGTCCCTAGAGCGTGTAGCTCGGAGGGACTGGGATTTCTTTAAGTGGAGCATGTCCAACAGCTCTGGGTTTGACATAGCTTTGTATGTTAGGCAGAGATCGCCTCTGAGTAGGCAATATGCAACGGAGTAAAGCTGGAGTCTTTTCAGACTGTCTGCATAAGGCATCTGTTTGAGGCCAGTAATCCTCTTTGTGAGGTATTTTTGTGGCCTTTCCAGTTGTTGTAGAGGTCTTGTGAGGTACATACCAAAAGGGGTGTTGTACTCTATAATGGGTCTAATGAGTGATGAGTAGAGGGGAACTATGACCTTTTTTTTTCTGGATGAAAAACCTTTTGTGATGAGGTGTGCCACGTAGAAGGATTTCCTGACCACTGTGGCGATGTGATCATCAAAGGAGAGACTACTGTCCACCTGTGTCCAAAGGTCTCTTATCACACTTTCACTGTTAAGTAGACTACCGCCTATGTGGTAGTTCATGGGTACAGAGTTTTTACTAAAGGTGATGACAATGCACTTTTTGGCATTGAGCTTGAGACCATGGCTTTGACACCAGGCATCTGTCTCAGTGAGGCCCTTTTGTAGGATGTCCACATCATTAGGAGTTTCGATTATGGCTCCTAGCTTGCAGTCATCTGCAAATTTAGTTAGCCAAAGATCTTCTGTGTTAGCCTTTACTGCAGAGAAGTAGATACCAAACAGGATTTTTATTTAATTTTATTTAATTATTTTATTTAAATATGTATTTATTTGTGAGTTTCTGCAGTTGAGAAATGGGCTAGTCTAAAAACATTTCCAGCCACAACGAGAGTCATAATGCAAGAAAACAATGGATAGTGACAATAAAACAGAAATAATTTCATCCAACATACATACCTAACATTTGGTTCAAACACAGCAGTATAAGAATAAGGTATGCAAACTGAAAAAGAGAGACGTCTTATTTCATAGAGAATCCAAGAGAATATTTATGAAGTATGAAAGTAAGAAAGCAGGATAAGCACTTAAGATGAAAAAACACCTCTAACTATCAAATACAGCTGTTTTGTACAGATATCCTATTGAGGAAAGGGTATTTTGTACCCTAATGTATACAGTTAGACTTGTTAAGAGTAGGGATTAGGGTTCACATGAGTAAGGGTGTGAAGAGAGTATATAGCAGTCAGGCAGTCAAAGATGTTATGGAAATTTGTGTTTATTTTTATCTATTTTTTCCTTTGTGTACAGAGATATTCAGAATGGGTTTGGAAGATAACTTCCTTTTCAATGGAAGGCCAGGAAGGAAAGCTCCAGTGGTCAATTAAACAGAGATAAACTTAACAGATTTTATATAGCATAAGCAAAATTCAAAGGCATATTACATAAATTACAAAATGTAGTAAACAGCAACAATACAATCCAAAAATAACAAGATATAGATTCCCCAACACTCGAGACTTCGAATACCAATAAAACAAGAAATTTATTCACAGAGAGAGCAAAATACACTGTAGCTCTTAAACAGGGTTAAGCGCTTTCATCTGTCACACCGCAGATTTCATCAGAACCCTCTGGCTATAGTAAAGGCATATGATAAACTTTTTGCAGATGTTACAGGAAATGGGTTTTGGTTATAAGGTCTATAACACTATAACATATGCATTTCAGAATGCATCTTTAGTCTCAGTGGTAAACGGGCATCTTGGACAGAAGGCAAGTGTTTATTGAAGGGTATTGCAATGATGTCCTTTGTGTCCCTTGTACGGACTGCCTATGTTGTGATGTAGAGATGGTTTAGAATTTTTGACAGTAGTCTTCATCCATTATTCTAGGTATATGTTGGTGATCTAATTTACATTTTGGCTACCAAGGTAGAAGACTGGCAGGTTCATCCTATGTTTCATTAGTAGCAACAACAATTTAGCAAATATAAACTGTGGAACAGAAAGGTAGTACAAGCAAGTCCCCAAAGAAAAAAAAGGACATGAATCAAAGCAAGAGTGAGAAACAGGTTTACAACAGAGACATTTATGTGGTAACACAAGGTATTTAGAGGAAAAAGCAACAGATAAATAATAGTAAAGATACAGACTCCAAGAAGACAGAAGGACTGAGAAAGATAAAAGCTTTAAGATGACAATGTGCAAGGAGAAAGAGAAGCTGATATGACTTGGAACATATAAGGCAGGGTTGTTTTTATTCTCTAAGAATTTAGAGGATAGAATAAAAATGGGTATCTGATTTTCTATGATTTGAGGAAATAAATTGAATCCTATAAACTGTGAGATACTTTATCAGGACAAAAAAAAGAATATGGAGGATTACATTTGATAAACTTAGTGCTGAACCCCCCCCCCCCCCAATATCTTTCAGCTTTAAGTGGACAAAGTATAGGATGGGTTGCAGGTCAATATTCTGTACAGTCAAAGGAATATATGGTGTGTGTTTTGTCAAATCTGACATTTAACCTTCAGCAGATGAGTTTGCCAATAAATCTTCAGAAAAAATAAAGGGTATGGATTGGATAGCGTTTTGGCAGAGATTTCTTCTAGTAAGGACAGTTTTATATCTGTAATGTAGATGAGAAAATGAAACAGCAGTGGGTAAACAATTGGATAATATCCAGAAAGAATAGCCATGTTGAAAGAAATTTACATTTGAAAATCTGTCTTTGATTAAAGCATTTCTGATATGTGCTAGAACATTTTTGTTAGGTGTGTTTTATCACCTGGACATTAGAGGTTAGATTAATGGTCATTTACTTTTCTGTGATTTGAATAAATATGTTGAGTCATATAAAGGCAGGAGTACTTTATCATGTATAAAAAAAATAAAGGGTTAAATATGATAAAGATATGGGTGGGGGACAAAGTACAGGAAATTGCTTCTTGAGCACCTTTATTCTTGCAAGGTAAAAGGTAAGCATACAGAATAGCAAAAAAAATGCAAACTGACTAAGAATAAAATCAAAATGCACTATTTGCAGAATATTTTAAACTGAAAGCAGCAAGTAACTGAAGAACAAGAGTTCGCCCAAAAGCGCTAGTCTGTTTTTAACTTTATTAAAGTGCGTTATTATAGTTTTACTTCAGCCATGCTTTGCATCCTTTTTTCTGCTAATTTCAAATTTTGTTTCAGGTATATCACATCTAAGGAAAATAAGCCAGCATATTTGCATTATATTTGTATTACAGGGTTATCGGGTACAGTTAGCTTCAATTAATGGGCAACTCAAGTTTTAGGTGCATGTACAAAAAAGAAAGGTAAGAGGTTTAGGTGTTCGGGAGATAGAGAGGAGCAGAACAAACATTTTGTATTAAAAACTCAAAAGGGAGAGAGAGTCAGAGTAGGAAAAGTCTGTTAAAGAATGGGCAAAGGTACAATATGTAAAACAGTGCTGCAACAACTCGGTATTTAAAGCTATAGATGGTTGATATGCTAAGCATGCTATGGCATACGGAGGCAGAGAATCACAGGAATAAAGTTAGCCACCTGGTAAGAGTCGATGTATCATTAATCCTAGTAAAGAACAATGAAATGACACCTGAATGTGGTGTACATGTTGAGCCATTGACTATCTCTTTCATTTACAAAACTGTGTTAAAATGAAGCACACATTTATACAGAGTATTTGCTGTGGTACTTAACATCTGGTTTCTGAGAAACTTTGAAAAGTTAGAAGCTTAATTGCATCTAAAGGACAGCAGCAATGTTGTGACCCTTCTTTGTCAGGTGGGGGGGGGGGTCAGGTGACCTAGCACAGTGTCTTAATGACCTCTAATGGTAGTTAATAGTATAGCAGCTATGATACTGTATAATTTGGGGGGTTTCAGATGGTGTTTTATAGCATGGAAGACATGATATGCACAGATGTGAATGAACATCAAAATCTTGTGAAGAGTGAAAATGATGCTCTCTCAATGCAGCAAAACAGTGTTTACACGACCAGGCATCACTATCATAGCAGAGTAATCTGTATGCCATGGTGGGCATTCTTCCAATTTTGTCCAGATCATACCAATAAAACTCTGTAGCACTGTAACAAAGTTTGTTCCTAGTTTGTATTATTATTTTTGTAACAATAAGAGAGACATTAGTCTGACTAGTTTACATGTAGTGAACAATCTTTCAGTGTCAACAGCCCATATATAGCTTATCATGCTGGCTTGAAAACTGCAGACTAGGATGTTTGAAATGAGCTGAATGGAGGTGGGCTATCAGCCACAACTCTGAGCAGAGATACCAGATGACTAGAGGCTTCTGAGCTTCCCAAAAAACATAAGTTGCCTGTTTTTTATTTTTTTTTTTGCTTGTCTATTTTAATTCTGTAAACTGAACTGCACTGTTTGCACTGCATTTGTCTGCCTTACTGTGCCCGTTAAATCATATATCGCTGCCGTTTTCAATGTTGCAAAGCTTTTTCTGCTAGTTTCACTGTTTGCAAAGTAATTTTTGCTACTTTTCATAGTTTGCAAAGCATTTGTTCTGTTTGCTTTGTTTTCCCACCAAGTAGTGTTTTAAATAACTGATTTGTTTGCTGTTTAAAACATTTAGTTTCTCTTTGCTGTTTTTCTGCTGCTTAAAACATTTTTAGTGTCTCAATGCTGTTTTTTCTGCTGTTTAAAATATATTTTTAGTGTTTCCCACCTAAATTAATGTAGCTAGTAGCTGTAGCACAGTCCAGATACAGATTTTCTGCATCTAGGTCTGTTTGTACTGGATGTTGTATTCTGAGCTCATTTTCCAACCCATCTTTGATTGGAAGCAGCCCATCTGCACCTTTGTAAGAGAAGTTTGCTGTTTGGAACTTGTCTGGTGAAGGATGATTGGTTTAGGGCTTGGAGTAAGCACCCTCATTGGTTCTTTTTGAATTTAAAAGTTTACATTTATAGCTTCTGGCATGAAAGCCCTGAGTTTGCACAGGTTTTTGCTTGTTTGCACATTGCTGAGCACTGCACACTTCCACAAAATAGTGTCCCATTGCCGGAGAAATAATTTTGACAATTTTTCCCTTAGATACAGCTGTAGCACATTAGTGTAGTCCTCATCTTTAGTATATCTCTGGTCTAAGAAGCATTGCTAGTAAACTGTGACCTATTAAACCACCAACCAAAAACCCTGTCAGAAATACCCATCTACAGAGAACCTCTTAGATCAGTCCTGAAAGCACCCCCTTTGTGATAACTGTGATAAACTGAGGGGCTGCCAGCCCAGCTAGATAGAATTTTGTAAATAATTCTATGTCATTGTAGATAATATGATCCACAAGCTTGTTTGACAAATGTAAGAAAACTGTGTTATGTGCTGAACTTCAAAAATGTAATCACAGTGCACCCTGCTGGAAGAAAGCTGATAAGTAAAGGATTTTAAAACTGTGTGTGATCTCAGGCTCAGAGACAGGATGTCTGCAGCTGGAAATTCTTTCTATTGTCCTAAGCCAGAGATAATTACTAGGTTTCACATGTAAAGTACCTTTTATTGCTGTGACTTCCTGGCAGGTGCATATCATAAAGAACCGTTAAATTTTGAGTTCAGTTAGACTGGGAACTTAAGTAGAGGTGACAAGAATGAGGTAATCTGAAATAACTCAGCAGTAATGTGTATTATCAATTTAAGACTATCTCAGAGAGAAAGAGATGACATTTTGTATTTTGTTCTGAAGCTGACAACTCACCAGCACTTGCTTTGCTCTGTAAGTAAGACCTAGATCTTAATATTTTTCTTTGAGATAGATAGAAATAGCAAGAATAGTCTAGCTGTTTTCTATATTTATGTCAGCCTATCCTACAATGTTGTTTTAAAGTATTTCCTGTGATTTCTGAACTCTCTATTGTCACCGTGATGAATTAATGAGTATCGTCTTGTATTTATTATTAAATATTTTAAACTTTTTAATTGTGGCTGTTTAGTGTAGAGATAATTTAAGCTCTTAGAGTACTTGCATGTATTTGGTGATACTGTACAAGCCACTCTAGAACAGCCTTCTTGTTAGTCACACTTACTATTTAGATAACAGTAGAATTGAACACCCTTTGGTAAGGGCCTTTATACTAGCTGATAGGAGTAGTTGGTGGCAGTGGATTACTACCTTATAGCCTGGGCAGAAGGGGACATAGGCAGTGAACCTCTGCCAGCCTTCCCCTGGAGTGTCCGTGTGTTTGTATATAAATCAAATCTCAAAGTGTGTGTGTGTGTGTGTGTGTGTGTGTGTGTGTGTGTGTGTGTGTGTGTGTGTGTGTGTGTGTGTGTGTGTGTGTGTGTGAGCTACTGGGGCAGGGACATGAAGCATTGGTTGGACAGAGAGAGTACTGGAGGTTTTGGCTTGACTACTCAGCTGAGATCTGAATCCTATAGCTGTGTCAGTGGGGAGTCTTATTGGGGATCTGGAGAGAAAGGGAGAAGCCAGCCCCAGACTGACTGTGATCTCTATGTGCTCTTAAGGGAAATTGTACTGTGTGTATACTTGTTATCCTTTCAATGTGGATGCTCCTCAGTGATGTTAGTGGTGAGGATTGAGGCTCCTTGATTACTGGGCCAGTACACGGGGCATCACAATAACAGTTCTTCAAAACTAGCATTATGGACACTTGGACTACCCTTATTTTTCCTGTCAGCCTTGTTGACTTGGGTCTCCTGAGGCAGTGTAGCAATTGCCTCATGTACACCAACAACTCTCTACTAATAACTCACTCTAGTATAGAGTGCAAAAGATGTATCTACACCAAGAATCTTGAATCCCTGCTCTCTTGCAATCAAAAACAGTAACACTGAAGAGGTTGTCATGTCACCCACAACTACTCATGCACATAGTACCATTATTCATGCACATAGTACTCATCCAACACATAAATCAACATACGTGGAGGTTCTCTCAAAAAACTTACAAAAACCCCAGAGACCTCCACAACAAAAGACTGCTACAACTAATACAGTTCCCACAGCACACAAAACGCACAGCAACAACAGTGTCTCACCCACCAAGCAAGTAAGGCATAACACTCAAACCAAATTTTCTTGTCATTGGAGACTCCATAGTAAGACACACAGATGTCCCACTCACCAGGTTAGATAAGGAGAAAGTCACAGTCATCTGCCTGTCTGGTGCCTGGATTCATCAGAACATGCATGCACTCGGGTATCTCTGCATCAAGTACCATTATGACTCTGTCATAGCTCATGTTGGAGTGAATGACCTGAGGCATACTTCACTGGATTATATGGAGAGACATGATTGAGTTATCCAAGTATGTGTCCCAGACAGGCCTTGAGCAGCATATTCCCCTCACTTTGACTGATGCCACAGTATAAATAAAAAAATTATACATTTCAATAATTCGCTTAGTTTTTGGTGTCATTCAAAGGAGACCCAGTTTCTGGCAGCCTGGGATGACATGGCTAACAAACCTTGCTGCTTTGCCAGAGACTGTTTGCACCTGGCACCACTAGGCTTCCAGCTTCTGGCAAAGGCTCATGCCTCCCCTATATTGCCTTTTTTAGACAAGGTCTCAAAAACAAAATTGCCGACTTGAAAATTGCCAACCATAACACAATAAGGGTTATACCGTTAAATGCTAGGAGCTTAAACCAAAAACCACACACCCTGGAAGCACTTCTATCCCCAAAGGATATAGATGTCTGTGCAGTTGCAGAAACCTGGTTCAACGGCTCAGGGAATACCCCAGCCTTGCAAGGTTACAATGCCTTCCACACCTTCAGACTGCAAAACAAATGTGTGAGAACCGAAAGAGGCAGTGTTTCTATCTATGTTAGAGATAAACTCACCTCCCAACTAGATAGACTGGACAACTCCATGGAATTACTCCATGTTCAGATTACTGTGGGTAAGACCTCCATTCAAGTCATAGCTAGTTATAGATTCCCCCCTCCATGGATCATAATGCACACAAGGCCTACTTGACCAAACTGGAGTGAATCCAAATACTGACAAACACTCTGGTCATGGGGGATTTTAGTTATTCCACCATCAAATGGGACACCTTCTCTGGCCCTAACTTACTAGCACAAAAGTTCCTTGACTTTCTTAACTCAAATACCCTGGAACAAATTGTTCAAACCCAAACAAGAGGAACAAACATACTAGATCTCTTCTTCACTAACATGACATACAGATGCACCACCGCACTTGTCAGACCCTCGTTAGTTAACTCTGACCACAAATCAGTCATCTTAGAACTGGAACTAACACCAGAACTCACAAAGGGCAAAGTCAGACTAAAAACTTCACCAAAGCAAACTATATCCTCCTAGAGGAAGGTATAACTACGTTACAAGCCCCGCCCCCAGGTGAAATTGGTAACTACACCAAAGATTACACTAACACCCTGTACAAATACTTATACAAGTGTATAGATTCAGCTGTTCCAGAAAGAGAATCAAAGCCAGAGCTGCAAGTAAAAAGCCACCCTTGTGGACATCCAGCATCAATAAATTTTACAACAAACACAAAAGTTGTTGTCTAAGAAAACTAAGGCGAGGGCCCAACAATAGAAAAGCACCTTCCTCAGCTTCAACAGGCAAATAAGACAACATGTCAAATCCTCCAAGGGCAACTTTGAGAAAAACTTAGCAATCACAACAAAGGATAATCACAAGGCTTTTTACAGCTATGTACATAGATTAAAAGAACCAAGCATGTGCTGAACTAGTGACTAACTGCATCGCACACACTGATCCCGCATAGATAGCAAACCTGCTAGAGGACAGATGTGGTGAACATTTCACTCCCATATCACCTCCAAACTTATCATAAACTGTGCCCCCAACTTCACCCCCACCTTACATATCCAAAGAGCAGGTCGTTAAAGCCTTTTCTAAGACAAAAGCACACAGCCTCTATGGGACTAGACAGTATCCCAGGCTGTCTTATAAACAAACTGAAACATGAACTAGCATCACCATTAAGTACCCTATTCAATCACAGCCTAACCCCACTCCACAAATGTAGCTTAGCAACAGGCCCAGGGGAATTATAGACCCAGAAGTCTGACCAGCCTCATCTGCAAAGCCATGGAACTCAAAGACATAGGTGATCTCCAAACTCTGGATCCAACTCAATTCGACTTTGTCAAGGGTAGAGCCTGCCTGTTAAACCTGGTGGATTTCTTTGAAAATGTTACCAGGGCCACTGATGAGGGCAAATCTGTGCAAACAACATACCTCTACTTGTCAATGGGTTTTGACAATCCCACACTCAGGCATTACTGATAAACTTAGCAAACAGAATGTAAACTCCTTTGTAGTACAATGGATTGCCAACTGGCTCACAAAGAGGTCACACACTACCAAACTGGGTGACTCCACATCGGCCAGCAGACCTGTCACCAGCAGGGTGACACAAGGGTGAGTGCTGGGCTCCCTACTGTTTGGTATATACTTCTCAGAAGTTCAGGCCAAAATTAAGGGGCTGTGCCTGACCAAGTCTGCGTCTGACTGCAAACTGGGTGCAATTACTGAATCCCCAAATTATGTCAGTATACTTCAGGAGGGTCTTACCCAGACCAATGACTGGTGTCTTAGTCATGGCCTCAAAATGAATGCAAATAAATGCATCATCATTCCCTTCAGTAAAAACAATGTCACTTCACACTATCAAATTAACAACAATACCCTGTGTATCTACAAACTGGTAAGATATCTGGGATCACAAGTAGACTGGTAACTTAACCTTGACCACCATGTGTCTACTGTAGTAAGGAAGGCTTTCTATGGAGCACACTATTAGCAAAGGCATTGCCTCCAGGGCAGTGGAGGTTATAACCCCTCTATACTAGTCACTAATCAGACCCATAATTTACTATTAAGCCCCTTTTGGCATGTATTGTATAAAGCACCTGCACAAATTGGCGAGACCTTAGAGGTTTCTAACTAAGAAGATTATGGGACTCCAGCACGTGCCTTACACAGACTGACTGAAGTCCCTGTCACTATACTCAGTATTGTATAGACTTCTTAGGGGAGACATGCCTGGCTTACAAAGCAATCTCAGACCCAAACCTAATGAATTTACTGCACATCCGTAAATCAAAGGGGACTAGAGTTACCCATTCCAGGGATCTAATTATGACCTGTGGCTTGAATAGGACATGCTGGAGGGACAGATGTTTCTCCCAGCAAATGCTGCATCTTTGGAATAGGCTGCCAATTCATGTGAAGCAAAGCACCTCTATGACACTATTCAAAAGGAACCTGGATGACTGGATGGGGCACCATAAATTCTTATACAGGATAGCGCCACAACCCTCCTAGACATGGGCAGTCATTAATAAATACAATCCTGGGTATTGACTAGAGTTATCTAGGGTATTACATTAGGATGAAACAGCTAGGCTTGAAATGACCTCTGGGTTGATAGCCTAGTAACCTCCTATGAAATACTCTGCCTATCCCACAACCCCATCATCATCCAAAACAAATGGAGAACAAATATTACTACTGTTTATATATGAAGTAATCTATCATTTATCATTCCCAAACACAAAAAGAAAACTTGGACATCTTGCTATTACTGGCAGGATTGTCTGCATTGCATTCATCATTGGGATTAGTCCGCACAATATATTCCTCACCACTCATGGGAAATATTTTTCAAAATATCTTAGAATCCTAGAATATAAAAGGCAACAACGTAACAACTTCAAAATATTACATTGTCTGACCAATATAATATGGCAAAAAACTGCTAACACCACAAGATATATGTTTTGTTATTTAATAATATTACAGCACAAATGAAAACACTAAATGCACTGCTTATTGACAGATAGTTATACTATCAGAACTTGTTCAAAGCAGTCATTGCCGAATATGAGAGTCACCGAAAGTAGCAGCTTTCTGTGTTACTCTTCCTGAAGGTATGTGCTTGTGGTTATGGTAAATGAGAATCTATGTTGATGTCCAGGATCACAGACAGTAGGGTAAGTGAATTTGTCTTTTACCCACTGTTGTGCGATCTCAGAGTTGGTATACTTAAAGTAGCAGGGGTGTTGGGTGTGCAGTGGGGCTTGTCACCCTGCAAAACACACTGTTTCTACACTTGGATATGCTTTATGTTGTTGGACCTGATTTCAGTATATCAAATATTTGATCTTGTGTACATCAACAATTAAATATAGACCCATTTCAGATTGTGTGTGTGTGTGTATATATATATATATATATATATATATATATATAGGTCAACTGAAGTTGGTTGACTCTACATTTGTCTAACATCTGTTTAGCCAACATTTGATTGAATAAACAAATGATTAACAGGTGTGCAAGACTGCACAATTCACAGGGTATGGAAATATGCCTTTCCCCAAGATTGTACTATCTCGAAGTTAGTATATATAATTAGGAGGAGGTGTGGGGGACGCAGGGAGTGGGTTGCACCCCTCATACAAAAATTTTATGTTTAATAATTTTTATGTTAACATTTGCATGTGCTGTGATTGTTGATCAGTGCATGTGTAGTAATATGTCAATGCTTGCAAATTCAGTTTTGTCAACTTTGTAAACACTGAGATTGGTGTGTTTCCTTCAATTTTAGTACACCTATATATATATATATATATATATATATATATATGTGTGTGTGTGTGTGTGTGTGTGTGTATGCACACACACACACACATACATACATACTCATAAAACGGATACTCTACATCTCATGAGATTGTATCTTTCAGCTTTTCCCGGTTAGGGGTCACCACAGCGGAACTCCGGTCTGCTAATGATTGGCAGTAGATTTTTACGTACTGGCTTGTCGGGCCTAACAAACAACCTTCAACGAAGGAACGCCCATTCACGCATGTCGCTACACTATGAGGCAATAACGCTACTGCAGCACCACCACCGCAGTTTGTACATCTCATGAGATCCAAAGTGAAAAAACACCCAAGGTGCAATAAAACCAAAATTAGCATTTGTGTGAATTATTATAGTTCAAGTTTTGGTTTAATTGAACCTAGTTTTTTGTTTTTTTTACTTTGGATCTCACAAGATTTAAGATATCTATCAAAAGACAAAGTCAGAAAATGGATCCCATGAAGCCCCTACTGGGAAGCATAGTAGCTTCTGATAAGATGTCTTCTCTCCAGTGTCTAGGTTCAAGCCTGACTTCCTCTCACTGTCAGTATGGACTTTTGCATGTACACACTGTCTAAATGGGATTTCTCTAGGCACTTCCATTTCCTCCCACATCTGAAAATACATACTGGTTAACTAGCTACACTAAAATGACCCTAAATATGTTATATTTACAAGTGCCCTTGTGGCACAAGTCCATACCGAAAATGGTCCAAGGTCCAGTTCACTTACCTAGTGAACAAAGAAATTTAAACAATATCAAGTCTGAGGTTGATGTATGTCAGACAAGGGCATTCCCCTCCACAGAAGCAATCACTAGAGATTAAGTACATTTTGATTCAACATGCCCTTCAGCAAAGGTGATCTTCAAACAAAAATTCTACTGTAAGCCATCTATGGTTTCTACAAGAATGCAACCATGCATTCTTGCTTTTACCACCTACTGACATTTACTTTTTTCTAAATTATTGTTTAACTTTTGGGAAAGAACAAATATGTAACAACTTAAAGGACCAGCCTCCCTGTTACTCCCAACTCTGTATACATCTGTAGGCAGATGACATGGTAACATGCAGGTCCAGTCCATCCTATGCCTTGATCCAATCAACTCCAGTATGACCTCCATCTTATTCATAACTGGATGCACCAACACAACCTCCTACTAAAACCAACAAAAGACAAAATTTTTGATTCATCACAGACTCTCCCACTACCCAAGAAACCTTCATCACTGAAAAACAATTCCACAACTACCTTTAATTGCATAGGATTTTGGACCAGTCATTTCATTTTCACCACCAGAAAACACACACCCACACAAAAAACACAATTCAAAATAAACTCCCTGCTGTTCTTGACCATAAACAAATTCACTGTCCCTCTGCTCAAATACCAGATCAGCTATCAGCAAAGGAGTACTCCATGCCCAACTAGAATATGGCCTTCCAGTTTTTGCCTCAGCCTCTAAACACATCATATCCCTTCAAATCATCTCAATTTCCATTTGTCACTGCATCACCAAATCTCTACCCCAAAACAACAATGTACCACCCACAAAAATGACCTCCTGTATAATAAAAAAAAAAACTCCTCCTAAGCACACAACTCTACAAGTTGTTATACCTAGATTCCTTTGCTCTATTAGCACCCAAACCAAGTGAAAAAACATCCACTTGCAATTTTATGCCTCTTCTCTCAAAAATGGTCCTAATCTCGCCACACCAAAAACTTCACTACAAGCAACCAGGCATGTCTTCTACATCTTAGCCCTTTCACACTGGCAATCCTTCCCTTCTCACATTAAAGAAAACCAGGATCTCACCCATTTCAGAAAAGACCTCACCCTACCTTCACAGTAAAAGTAAATGTTCTTGACTCCATACAGGACACATCACCTAAATACCACGCCATCTCAACACTGTTCACCTGACCACTCTACACCCACCTACCACCCCACTTCATTGATCAACCTTTCTTTAGGTCCCTGTCTAAGCAATCCAATTCTCCCACAATATCTTGCTCCCACAATCTCTTGCTATTTCCTTCAACTACTGTCTTGATATCTTTAATACAATTCTCCCAAAAATCCACATGTTAAAATTGTTATATTTATTTCCACAAACATTTCTATATTCTGTAGGTTTGAGTGTACATTGTATCATCTGTAAATATTTGATCGTGTAAGATTTGCATTTCATCTGTCAGCTGGGAATACTTTTACCCAAGCAGTAACTGCATACGGTTACACACAATCAGTGTACTATCCTAGTAAACAAATGCAAAAAATAAAAATAAACAACTGAGTTAAAGATTTGTTTGTGCTTTTAGTTTTTTTTTTCCAGTGATTTTGTTGATTTCAGATGTAATACCTACAGTTTTTTAGCCTGTAATCCAATGCATTTTCTTTCAGAAAATGACAAAGAAAATTTTGCTTGAGATGGAAACGTCACTGTGTCGCATCATCATTGTTCAAAAGAATGCATTGGTGAAGACATGGGTCAGCTCATCTACTGTGTAAATCATTCCCTTCAAATACACTGGAATGTGTTGTACTGCACTGTAATGGACATTACAAGGCAGGTCCATCCCCAGTTGTCATATGGGTGGTTGGAGTCTGCCTATCTCCCACATCTAAGCCAGTGCTGGCTTTTGCACCCACTCCGATTGACCAGCAAATGACAGCAAAAAATCCTCAGTGATGATTCTGGGTCAATGGTTCACCCCTGCGATGGACCTATATGCTGCAATGCCCTATGCCTTTTCTTTTGCATAGACACTATCAGCTCAATCATTATCAACCTCTGTCTTCCCATTTTTCTTTACAGGGGGTTGGGATAAGTCTGAATGAGTAGGTCAAAGCTAGACTCAGAGATGCCACAACCAACTGGCACATAGTGGCAGAGATTGTGTGTGTGTGTGTGTGTGTGTGTGTGTGTGTGTGTGTGTGTGTGTGTGTGTGTGTGTGTGTGTGTGTGTGTGTGTGTGTGTGTGAAAAGAAAACCAAATAAGGTGAAAAGTAAAGGGCACAAGTGGCTGAGATTGATGGTAGCATGCAAATGTGAGACAGACAAAGAAATCACATGAGAGCAGAAGCCAAAGTAGCTCCAGTTGCAGAGAAGGTCAAACAGAACAGATTACAGTGGTTCAGGCACATGTGCAGCAAAACAGAAGACAATTTAGTAAACATTTGTAAAATTACATTCAGAAAGAAGTCAAAAGGAAATGTGGATGTTAAATCTAGTTATAAATCTTTTTCTATATGGATTGTATGAGAGAAGATCTGCAACAGTCAGGCATAACTGTCAAAGATGATAGGAGAGTGGAATGGAATCAAGAGAGAGAGCGACAGTTGATGTGACATCCTATCAGTAATCCTTAATTAACCCACACCAACTTGACATCTCTTCTGCACTCCTCCTATCATCTAAATGGATATGGCCCTGCTCGTCCCCCACTTGAACCCCTCCCTATTCGTCTTTCTTTCCCCTTCTCGTACTTCTCCCTGTCCCTCCCTCTCAACTCCATATACTACTCCTCTAATCTACCTAGTTCTGCTGGTCTGTTTTTCTTCCTTCATTTTCACTTGATCTGACAGTTGTATCTTAATCTTATAAATATTGTACCTGCTTGCTTGAATATGTGATGTCCATTGTCTCTACAGCTACAATATATATAATGTTTATCTCTACATACTTGTTAATTGCACTGCCAGCATATGTAATTGTACTCTGTTATGCTTGTTGTTATTGTTTCATGGAGCTTTTCTCCACAGGCCTCCACTGAAAATGGGCTCTTCTTGGCCCAGTGGACTTCCCTGGTCATCAAACTGTAATAAATAAATAAATAAATCTATATAGACACCAACAAAATACACATCCTGCCCCAGTACCTGACAACTCTGGTTCTGTTAATGCTTTTCTGTGACAGTTGTGCCCAATAAGTGTATGCCATTTATGTGAAGAGCCTGCAGTTGCACTTCATTCTCCTGTAGTGAAAATGTCCAGCCATAGCCATACTGGAGCATATACTCCTATGGCAAAATATGCTGGTCAGTCTAAATGTACAGATGCTATGGGATTGCTATGCATGTGGCCACCTTCCCACTCATTTGTGCACTTGCTTATATATCCTAAATGAAGCTTACACCCCCCCCCCAAGTTCTGTACTATAACCTTGGCCATTATTCCCCCTACAACTACCTGTCAACTGTAGTTAGTACCATACACAGATCCCCCCTCAAGGTACATATTGCAGCCATGGTTCAATATGTGGCTCTGGAACCCAAAATCTCCTGTGACATGTCTTTCACAAGGTTTTCATTGTAAATGGTTGCCCTTCTCCAGAGCTATAACTACCTCATTTGGCACCCCATGCCTCTCCCTTTTCTGGCATCCTTTAACAATAGAGTCTCTCCAAAAGAAGAGCATGCCTTCATGCTCTGCAAGGAACAAGCAAGCAAAAAAAAAACAACTGCCAGTCGCATCCTCTAACACCTTGTGCCCAGGACTGCTGTACCCTTTACCCCACGCAAGCTATGCTTCTACCCTTCCCAAAATGACAGGAAAATGGTGCAATGTCATACCATGCCACTGTTCTGGGATCCTAGTTACTTATACATAATATATGCCTCAGGATGTCTGACATCCACCACAAGGTTTGTTTTTCTTTTTGATGAACTTTACCAGGAAAGACACCTTCCTATACTCTCTAACACCTTGCTCAACTCTTTGAAAGTTGCAAGTCTACAGACTTTCTATTGAAATAAATTCCTGCATTCCATAATTTTATACTATTGAGTGCATTATATCATGGTAACAAGGGCCAGTCAACATACTGGTTATGCTAATAAGGCTACTTAGAGATGGTGTTTCTGAATCATCATAGCATATTATCCATTCATACTAAGAGTAGTTCTGTGTATCATGGGGACCACAAGGCATGTGTCCAGTACATTCATGCATAATCACAGTGAACATGAGGCATGTGACCAATAATCACAGTACCCATGAGGCATGTGACCAGTATGCTCATGCATAATCACAGTGACCATAAGTCATGGGACCACTAAACTCATGCATCACAGTGACCATGAGGCATGTGACCAGTATGCTCATGCCTACAGCATGTGTTCAGCCCTTCTAGAAGCAAGATGCTCAACACAAGCTTTCCAGAATGATAAGCAGATGCCACTTGCATCATCTATTCTGGTAAGCAGTTCAGGCATCACTACAGTGACCAAGGGTGGCATCGTCCTGATCTGCCTTGAGACTGGGCGAAAGTGATATGGGAGAGAGATGTACTCAAAGATTTTTCCCTCTACTATGTTTTGCTATCTTGTCTTACATGTATACATTGGGATGCATTATTTGTTTTGCAGCAGCAAAGGAGCATGAAATAAATCTGTCTGGATGGCACCAAAGACTGAAGCAAATTTGTAGTGGGGTATGTATAACAGCTGTGTCAGTCATGCATAACCAAGACAGTGTTGTTAGAGTGAGGGTAATAATTCTTTCCCAAATGTGTTGTTCTTCTGTAGGTCCAGCTGTTGCAGAGGAGGACATGACTGCATGCTGTGTGACCAGTAGCCAACTGGACCATCCATTAGGGGGAGTGAATGATGGCTTTCATGTGTAGGTGACCTGGAGGGTTCACTAATGCCCTGCATTGCCACTATTCATGAGGGGAAAAGTTAAGTTTTGTCTTCTCAAAAGAGTCCAGATTGGTTCTTCTGCCCTGGTCTCTTAGCATCTTCTTCATAGTGTGTTGGTGGTTTGTTAGCAGCAGCAACTGAATGCCTTCTGGCATGGCTCATGGAGTCATATAACTGGCAGGTCCCACCCATCTGACCAGCAGAGTAGCAAGCAGTTCATATCATCAACCACATGAGTGAGCAACGCCTTTGAATGATGCCCTGAGGGCTGACCTGGCATGCAGACATGTCAGGGCTATACCTTAACCTCATCTTGATGGTTTTCTACCATCTTCTATCAATCTCCACACTCCTGTTTGTTGTTCAATCCTCCCCATCACCATTTGTCCACACTCTGTATGTCCGAGTCCCTCCACTGTCCTCAGAACCTTTTGTATCTACTACTCCAGTGAGGCTGTGCTCTGTGTTTATATGCCTAACCTTAGCACCTGCCCTTTTACCTCTACACCATCCATAGCCTTCCTATCCTACCTTCGATTGTTCCATATTGGAAAAGGGACTCTTACTCAAAATAAAAATTCCTTTTGCATTCCACACATGTCACACATTACAGTTGCACTGGTGTTTTTTTTTTTTTTTTTTTTTGCACCCTTTCCTGCCCAACCCATATTGTCCCCATTTGTGTGATGAGTATGGCAGCATGATATACATATCTGCAGTGGCCATTAAGTTGCTGGTCAAATGTGAGAATCAGCTGTGCTACACTGCATGAACAAGCACGCAATAACTCAACCACACTAGCCTGCCTTTCATCTGAAGTATGTCACAGTTGTCATGTGCCCTGATGGAGAGCTATTACAGTCATCAGGCAGCCAATCACCAGTTCTCCTGTGAACACAGTGCTTATCTTCATTTATGCTGCCCTTTGTTTCTGCTAGCAATATTCAATGCATGATATATATCTGACTAGATATATTGCTCATCCAACAGTGACATCTGTGCAGCATTTCCCTAGGCTTCTCAACTAGAATTGTCTTTGTTCTTGGCAATGTCACACTAAGGTTGACTGTTATTACTTCTAATAGCATTTTTTTGGACTTATAAAATTGCAAAAGTTTATAGCAGCTCATAAAACTGCAGTAGAATAGAAAAACATTGCTTTGCAAGATATTACATTTCTTTAAACTCATTTTATTTCTTTTAGCTCCGGAACCCTTCTGATAAATTTATTTATGCGACTGTGAAGCAAAGTTCAGTGGACATTTACTTCAGACGGCAGGTAGAACTGAGCACAATGTACAGGCACATGGAAAAACACAATTACGAAACTGCAGCAGAAGCGATTCAGGCAGTTAGAGACGGGTAAGAGATGGTATGACATATGACTAAACTTTGTACATGTGAGCTGTATGTAATTATGTGGGAGAAATCACACGCAACAATACATGGATGAAAAAACTGCAGTATATTAAAGCATTTTAGTATGTGTATTAATGGACAATATAAGTAAAAATAAATGGAAAGCTACACACTTTATGCACATATCTCATGAGCACAATTTTAGATATCAGTTGGTAATAGTCCATTTTGACAGCTGGTTTTGATGAGACATTTTTTTTCAGATAAAACAGGCAAAGCACTTTCAAATTTCCTTCAGTGCCAGACAAACTTTCCAAATGGGACCATTGTTTAAAAAAAACAAAAAGTAACATTTTGTTTCAATATGATTCTGTGAGGAGGCAGTTGGCATAATGGTTAAAGTCTTAACTTCACATATGCAAAGTGCAAAGTTTGATTCTGGCCTCTGGTTATTCCTTATACTTGTAATAGTCTGCAGTCTGATAGCCTAGTATTTACCCATAATATGACAAGTCTGATCCTGTTAATACAAATTCTGTTTTGAAAAGCATGTGACAGTCTGGAGTCCCTGGGATATAGTGATACTGTGTACTACCATAATGACAAAATAACTAATATCTCCGCAAACCGTAAAAAAGTGAACTTGGCATCATAACACTGTTCAAAATATGAACAGAAAATTCTGCATTTAGACACAAGGCATCACCAGAAAGCAGATGTGCCCCACCACTTTAGTGTTTACAAGCTTCTTCTAAAAATGGGGACTTGAAGGTGCAATGCTCATTAATAAAACATAATGATACAATTTCACTGCCCCCAGATAACCTATAATAACCTGTAATTATACGTATAAAATAGAGAACACAGTGATTTATGAGTACTTTAAGTTTGAAAAATGCACATTAGCTAAATGATTTCTCATTACAGAAAAGGTAGTTCATTGTATTTATTCTACTGTAGAATGTATATACTAAAAATGGAAGCGGTCATGTGAAACTTGTTTCTTGGGAAATGTAAAGCATTTTCAATAGCTGAAGTCCTTACATTTAATGCCAGCAGTCACAGACAAAATATTTACCAAATGTAAATTGCAGGAATTTCTGTGACTTTAATGAGTGTCAGCTAATAATACAGGTCAGTAATAATGATGATCTGGAGCATTTCTCCCCGGGCCTCCGCTGAAAACAGGCTCTGTGGAACCTAGTCGGACATTCCCGGTCAACAAATGTTAAATAAATAAATAAAATAAAAATGAGATTAAAGGGCTGGCATGGTGATTAAAGTGTTTACCTCACAGACAAAAGATGCAGGGTTTGATTCTCACCAAGGGAAATTGGCTAAGCTTAAAATGGTCCACAAGGGCAGCTGGCCTAGTACTTAACTAAGACCTAAGAAAAGTGAACATGGAATTAGAAAACAGCCCATGTCATTCTAAGGTAATTTCAAGGAAAAGGTGGGCAGAGCACCAAATGAGGTACAATTGCGTAAGTAATCACGCTCTGAGGTATGCTTGTGCATATACACACACACATACATTATATATATATATACACACACACACACACACACACACACACACACACACACACACTAATTTATATGTTTTGTGTGTGTATGTATATATGAATTTATATCAGGAGATATACTTTTAGGAAAGTTGAATTCTATATGGTTGAAACCATATGACTGAGTTTCTGAAAAGTCAAATTGTACAAAAAAAATCTCTCTTTATGCAAGGTGTAGCCGTCCCGTACACCCCACCACCACCTTGCAAATTGGATTGAGGCTCCTAGGCAGTGAGACATTTCCCTGTGGTACATTTCGTTGGGGACACACGACTTAAGAGATTTTCAGCTACAGAGACATATAGCTGTTGCAAACTTCCTGTGCACAGAAAGAAGCATGCAGCGCTGGGCCCACAGGTTCAATAAACAAGTGCATGTGGGCAGGGGAAATAGTATGTGTAGTGCTTGGTGTACAGTGCATATTTATGAAAATAAAACATGTAGAAGTGTGCTACAGCATGGAGTGTGGGTGTGACAATGAGCACTTCTTTTTGCCCACAGGAAATTTGCAACAGCTATATGCCTCTGCAGCAGAATGTCACTTTAGTCATGTATCCCCAACAAAATGTACTACAGGAAAATGTCTCGCATCCTACGAGTTTGACACCCTGCAGGAGGCCTATAGACATTTGAAGGATCGCCAGAGAAGGAGGGAGAAGGGACAAAAGAGGCGAACAGTCATTCCAATTTTTTGGACTGTCTTTGGTTATGGGAGGATCCACTTTCTTTGTCACTGTTTTTTCAAACATTGCTGGTTAAAACTTGAGACTACTTAACTGTTTCCAGAAAATGGTCCTGGAAAGGAAGGAAAGTTTTTACTGAAATTTGAAAAGGATATTTGAAAAATCTGATACGCCCCACCAAGTCAGTTTCACTCTGTCACAAAATATCTTTTTAAATACCTCAGCAGCAGAGGTCCCAAATAACACATCTTTGTGCAAGGGAGGATTCAGAACCTCAGCTTTAACATCTGCTGGTAGGTTTTGAGAAAGTAGTCAAGCAAATGTTTTCATAGCAGCAACTTGACCTCATAGACTGACTTCGTAGAGTTAATAATCTTATTAAAATTTTTAATCAAATTAATAATATTTGGACAACCTGGATGATTTGCTTTTAAATTCCCATTGTATTTGGATCTGGATGGAATTGCTAATTATATATGTTTATTTATGTGGATATAAAACTCCTTGGTGAATCTACCTGCTGAGGAACTGTCTAGGCAGATGTTATAACTGAATTTCAAGAATTCATCATAGAATTTGAGAACATTTGGGCAGTTGAACTCCCTGAAGTCTTATAAATTGGTTTCAGTGGGATTTGATAGTTTGAGAGAAAAGGTTACAAGCTTAAAGTTCGGCTTCACATTAACTTACAAGTGAGTGGTGCATGATGATGGTACATTTATAAGTACCAGGTGAAGATTATTCCCTCTAATTGTTTTTGTAATGATATGGTCCATTGAATTTTTACTTAATATGTCTAAAGATTTCTGAGCAAATCCTACATTTGTGGTATAGGTACTTCAGTCAAATTATGCTTAGTTAAATTTTCTCATAATCATGAAGTTTGTTTGTTTTTTATAGACTACATGTTTAGGAATCTGACATGGACTTTTGGAGGCGTGGAGGAGGTGATAAGCTAATAGCTTATTTGTTTAGTGTGATATGGAATTGAATAAGTCCACTTTGTCTGTCTCTGGGAATCTGTCTGGAGGTGATATGGTATCTTTCAAATATGAATACACCAGTGGTCATCGGGTCTGAAAGCATGTATGTATGTATATATATACATATATATATATATATATATATATATATATATATATATCTACAGTATACATATAATGGGTCTAATTCACATAAACATCCAAATGCTCGACTTTCATATGGTCGAGACCATATGATCGAACATTTGAATGTTTGTAAATGTGAAAAAAAAAAGAAATAAAAAAAAAAACTAAACAGTGCTAGTAGGGGGGCAAGCCCCCTGCATCCCCCACACCCCCCTCTATTTAAATATACCAACTCAGACATCACACTACATTGCGGTAAAGGGAAATCTTCCTGCTCCGCACTCTATGGAGATCCCCATTCAGATCCGTCGAGCTTTTAAAAGTTTGATCATATGGTCTCGGCCTTATGAAAGTTGAGCTTTTAAAAGTTCGACCATCTGAAGGGGACCTATATATATATATATATATATATATATATATATATATATAGATATATATAGATATATATAGATATATATATATAGATATATATAGATATATATATATATATATATGTGTGTGTGTGTGTGTGTGTGTGTGTGTGTATATGTATACCCAATCCAAATATAGAGGCAGTGCTTTCTGACCATTTAAACCAGATCTCAATGATCACACGTATACGGATGCTTCCAAATGCAGGAATGCCACATGGTCAGGCAGCATGTTGTTTAAACTTCTGGAACTGCAGAGAGCCACCATAACTTTATCCTGTTTGATAATGAAATATTTTCGATGTCTGAAAGTCAATTAGGTGAACTTTGCCTAAACAAAGGCACCATGGGAGCAGCAAATGCTTTAGCCAGTGTGATGAAGCCTTTCAAGGGGAGGTTTAGACCATCCACTGAAAAGCAAGTAAGACTGCCAAGCACCTATTTCCATGCTGAATGATACTTGATCCCCCTTAGAGTGAGACTACTCATTAGCCAATTTTTAAAGCCAATCATCTTTTCTTTGTACCTAAGCATCATTCACAGAGAAAGGAGGTTTTAGCTAAGTATTAGGGTCTGGCTTACACCTGTGGGCTGTAGAGTGCTCAGACATCTCCCTCGGGTTTTTTTCTACCCCAGTCATTCAGCCCCAGAAGCATAACTACCATGCCATTAGCAATATTCCCCTGGTGCAATGGTCCTAAAGGGCCTTAAAATTACTGATATCCTGGAAACTGAAAGACAACTGTCACCCCATCTGGCTTCCTAGCAAAATGATAGCACTCAAAATGCCAAGTGCCAACAAGCTGGGAAAAAAAGACCAAAAACACAGGAGAAGAGTGAATCTTGAAAATTGCTCTTCTTTAAACTTTTTTGCAGGGCGGGCAACCCCACATGCACTCACCACACCCCTGAACTTGAGAGATATATATATATATATATATACATACATATACACACACACACCCACACCCACACACACACACACACACACACACACACATATATAGGTTCATATGTGTGTACTAGGCTACAAGCCTAGCCACAGGATTACCCTGGCATCATGCCACCCGACCTTAGTTCCCAGTGCCTCTGTCGAGTAGAGCCACTGGAGTTATCCCCAGGGTGAATTTTCTATTTCCCATCCACTCATCAAGATTTCTCTTGAAGATGCTCAGCGAGGTGCTCTGCTTGACATGTATGGGAAGTCTGTTCCATAGCATGGGCAGTCCCTGGGTTATGAACCTGTCCCTCTGGTTCATTCAACTGATTGTGGTAATGAGGTTGAGGTCTCTGGAGCGTCTGGTGCAGAGGGATTGGGATTTCTTTAGATGTAGCATTTCTAACAGAGCTGGGACAGACATGGCTTTGTAAGTCAAGCAGAGATCGCCTCTGAGTAGGCGATATGAGACAGAGAATAGTTGGAGTTTTTTTTGAGTCTGTCCATATAGGACAAGTATTTAAGTCCTAGGATCCTCTTTGTGAGGTACTTTTGCGGTCTCTCCAGTTGTTGCAGGTGTCTAGTGAAGTACATGCCAAATGGGGCACTGTACTTGATGATTGGCCCAATGAGGGAAGAGTAGCGGGAGACAATGACCTCTTTCTTCCTGGATGCAAAACCCTTAGTAATGAGATGTGTCACACAGAAGGACTTTCTGACCTTTCATCCTGTGTTCCCAGATCTCTTATAACGCCTTCTGTGTTCAGTGGACTACAATCAATGTGGTAATTCATGGGAACCGTTTTTTTCCCAAAGGGGATAATGACACTTTTTTTGGCACTGAGCTTAAGGCCATGGTTCTGACACCAGTCGTTGGTCTCAGTGAGGCCTTTCTGAAGGATGTCAACATCACTTGGGGAATTAATAGCTCCCAACTTGCAAATGTCTGCGAACTTTGTCAGACAGAGTCTCTTTGTGTTGGCCTGGACTTGGAGTCAGCTACTTTCACACTGTGGGTTCTATCTATGAGCCAATTTGCAACCCATCTAGTGATATAGGGGTTGATGCCTAGCTTAGTGAATTTTTCTATGATTCCTGAGTCGGGAATGGTATCAAAGGCCTTGGTCAGATCAAGGTTGGCTGTATGAACCACCTTGCTTTCATACACAACTTTGGTGACTGACTCAAACTCATCGACCAGGTTGAGCAGGCATGATCTACCCTTCACAAAACCAAACTGTGTGGGATCCAGAGTTTGGAGATTCCCTATATCCTTGTTTATTAGGTCCGTGATGATGAGTTCCATAGCTTTGCATATCAGACTCGTCAGGCTAGTGGGGTGATAGTTCCCAGGGTCTGTAGTTGGTCCTCCTTTGTGGAGAGGGATGACTGTAGCAGTGCGCCATTCTGTAGGGACAAAGCCTGAGGTGAGGCTGTGTCTGAACAGGGCACACAGGTGAGGTGCCAGTTCACTCTGTAGTTCATGTAGAACACAGCCGGGGATGTTGTCAGGTCCCATAGAAGCTGTATTCTTGGCCTTGGACAGTGCTGTTTTAACCTGTGCAGCAGTAATACTGGGTGCCTGGCAATTTACTGGTATTGTGATTGGTCCTTCGGTGGGGGAGAGAGGGGTAAAGTTGGCAATGAATCTGTCGGCCAGTATATTGGCAATATATGTTGGCTAATTATAGGAAGTTCAGTGCAGTAACTCCGAGCAAATCTGGGTATTGCTATGGAGATTCTTTACATAACTACAGAAGGCCCTGTGGTTGTCTTTACTATCTGCTGCAATTCTGTTTTCATAGCTAGCTTTACAGGATTTGATGAGGGCTCTCAACTTTTTTCTGAGGCTGATAAGGGAAATTTCCAGTCTTGGGACATCACCTTATTCCACATCAGTTTCCTCCTTCTGTTGTAGAGTTTGTTTATGGCAGGAGACCACCAGATTGGATTCCTTGCATTTGTGTATGTGTTCGTACAGTGCATTGGTGCATGATTCTATGGTCATGCAACTATTAGCAGCTTTGTTGCTCTGTCTCTTTCACCCGTTTACTAGTATAGTCCATCACCAGTACAAACAGTGGGCTTAGAACTGAACCTTGATGCATACCCACTCTCACTAGGAACCTCTCTAAGTCCAAACATTGTTTGTACTGTGTCATTGGGTCCTTGTCCATAGCCTGCCTTAATTCTACCAGTGTTTATTAGACTTTGAACCATTGCACGACTGGCAAATCAGTAGCCTGCATTAATTGTTCCAATGTTTCTTTGGCTTTGAACCATCACAGGACTGCCCAAATCAGCTTTCTTGGGACCTTGTCATATGTTTTCTCAAGTTTTGGGAATGCCCAGTTGGACTCTCAGCTCTAGCTTCTTCTCCATGATCCGTCTCACTGCAAAGATTGGGTCATTTGTGTTGAATTCTAACTGCTTATCTCCCATCTCGCTTTCTATTATTTTGTAATTTAATTTATCAGTCACCTTCTCCAGTACCTTCATGCAATGTGACGCGAGTGTGATACCTATATACCAATAACAGCAGAGAGTGCCCCCTTTTGTTTTGTATATAGGCAATAGAATGCTCATTCTCCAGTCATTTGTAACACACCTTTCTTTTTATGCTGCTATGAGCACCCTCAGAAGCCATTTCTCCCACAACTTACCCGACATCATGATATTCCCCTGTGACCTCTTCTGAGCCTGCTGCTTTCCCGGACTTAATTTTCTTTAGTCCTGTTCATATTTCTTTAGGATGTGCAGAAGACAGTACAGCTTATGTGAGGTTTTTATTCAGAAGTTGCTGGTAGCCCTCCTTCCATTTAGCTTTTCATGCCCCGTGAACTGGTCAGCAGGTTGTTACTGTCATACCTTAAGAACGGTGTCTGACGGCCATCTTCTTTGCCTTGCAGCCTGGTATAACTTCTTTGTTCCATCTGTTGATAAATATAAATAAGTTGCTAAATATAAATATATATGTATATATATATGTGCGCGTGTATATATATATATATATATATATATATATATATATATATATATATATACACACACACACACATATATATATATATATATACATACATATATACAAATATATATATACACATATACATTATATATATATATATATATATATATATATATATATATATATACACACATATATACATATACATACGTGCCACGGAGATTACAGGAGTACTCCTTCCCCAAAGGTGTATATCACACTGGATGACATCAGCAGGATTGCCAAAGTAGGCCATTCGAACTGTAGTGAGTGTGACTAGCCTAAAATGAATTACTCTCCACACAGACAGTGGCACACACACAACATCCACAACCGACATGTGTGGGTATAGAACCCCTAACATAGGTCTATATCACACTACAGCATGGAGCTGTTATAGGACGCACCACAGGGATTACAAGAGAACTCCTTCCCCAAAGGTGTATTTCACAATGAATGACATCAGCAGGATTGCCAAAGTAGGCCCTTTGAAATGTGCTGTGTGTGACTAGCATAAAATGCATTGCTCCCGGCACAGACAGTGACACACACTCAAAACATCCAGAACTGCCATGGGTGGGGATGGAACCCTACCATTGTTCTAAATCACACTACAGCAGTACGCAGTTATGGCATGCGCTACAGAGATTACTGGGCTACAACCTTCCCAGAGGTGTATTTCTAGGTGGGTGACAGCAGCAGCCTTGCCAAAGTTGAGTATATGAATTGTAAGGAGGGTGAGTACCCTAAAAAGCATTGCTCTCTACACAGACAGGGTCAGACAGACACACACACACACACACACACACACACACACACACACACTTGCCATGTCTGGGATTAGAACACCTACTTTATCACACTACAGCAGTACGCAGTTACAGGACGCGCTAAGGAGTTTACTGGGCTAAAACCTTCCCAGAGGTGTATTTCTAGGTGGGTGACATCAGCAGCCTTGCCAAAGTTAAGTAAATGAATTGTAAGTAGTGTGAGTACCCTAAAAAGCATTGCTGTCTACACAGTCAGAGACAGACAGACACGCACACAAACACACACACAGACACACACACACAGTTGACAAGTCTGGGGTTAGAACTCCTACCTAACTACTTTATCACACTACAGCAATAAGCAGTTAGACACGCTACGGAGATCACTGGGCTACAACCTTCCCAGAGGTGTATTGCTAGGTGGGTGGCATTAGCAGCCTTGCCAAAGCTGAGTATATGAATTGTAAGGAGTGTGAGTACTATAAAAAGCATTGCTCTCTACACAGTTAGACAGACACTCTCACACACACACACACACTTGCCAAGTCTGGAGTTAGAGCTCCTACCTAACTAGTTTATCACACAACAGTATGCAGTTATTGGAAGCGCCACGGAGATTACTGGGCTACAACTCTCCCAAAGGTGTATTTCACATTGGATGACCTCAGCAGGCTTGTCATAGTAGGGCTATGGGAGGGCGGTGTGTGCATGGGCCATAACCCATTCATCTAGGGGTTGACATGCCACATACGGGCACACACGGGGTCATATGTTACAGGTACGTGTATACAGCTGCTAGATGACTACTTCCTTGTACAGTCATGTTGCACAGCTGGCATGTGCACCACATAGTCTGTAATGCTGACAGATACTGGTGGCTAGTATCTGCAGTGAGTAACATCTGCACCTCATGTGTTTGGGGCCCTTTGGCTGTGTGCTGGGTTGGACAGGCCTGGATGGCGCCTTGTCACAGTCACCCAGTTCCACACATCTATGTACGTCTACCTTTGGCTTATTATAGTGTGTTGTCCTGCTATATATGTCTGTATTCCTATCCACTGTGTGTGAAGGCATGAGTGGTGCATACTGATGAGTGTCTGCACTAACAACTGCAACTGCCAGATATGTCTGGTCTACTGGTGTTTGCAGACATGGCCTTTATGCGTTTAAGTGTGTGAGCATGCCCAGTATGACCTTTCAGTATGTTGTTGACTGACATTGCCTTCATTTCTTTAAGTGTGTGAGCATGCCCAGTATGGCCATCTGTATTGAATGTGTGGATCGTGTCCAGGTAGTTTGTCCTGTAGTGCTGACCTTTGTGTTGTACACCAATAGGTAGCATGCTGTCTCTGCAGGGTATCCATTGATCATTTGGCTTTGACTGTTACTACATTTCTGCATAGTGGGGGGCACACCTGACTGTTTCTACATTTCTGCACAGGAGTGGGGGGGACACACCTGACTGTTATTACATTACTATGTGGGATGGGGGGGGGCACACCTGACTATTTCTAAATTTCTACACAGGGTTGGAAGGGCACACCTGTTATTACATTACTATGTATTATGGGGAGCACACCTGACTATTTCTAAATTCCTACACAGGGTTGGGGGGCATACCTGACTGTTATTACATTACTATGTAGGATGTGGGGGGCACACGTGACACTAGTACACATTTGCTATGACTGTACTGGTATGTCAGGTACTCCATTTCATTCTGTATTGCTAACTATCATGCTGACTAGAGGCATACCATTGTACTACAGATCGTGGCTTTGGTTGCCCTACATATTATTGTCTGACTTCCTACCCTTCAGAACTAACACCCCATTGCCTGCCCTGCTGTGGACTGTCTGTGTAGGCCTGGGGAGAAGTTAACCATAGCCATCATTCTGGAGCCATGGCACAGGCTCTGTTTGGGTTTGTCTACACCTGTCCTGCTGGCTCTGACTGTTGTTGGGTATGTGAACCTTCCTGACTGGCATGTGTGGGTCATATGGACATATGTCGCTCAGCAGATTTCCTGCAGTGGGTTTTGTCACCCTGTGTAGTACTGGCTACTATGGTGACTGCAGTATGTGTTACAGATGTCATGGTGCCACTATGGGTGTTTACTTGTCTGCTGCCATAACATTCAACCACCCAATTCACTTGCATGCTCACATCCATACCATAGCTACGGGTAATGACACATTCTATTCCATTTGGCAATTGGTGGGTTGACTGACTTACCTTGAGGGTGTGCCAGACTTGCAGATGGTGCTGGAGGGCTGCCTATGTTGGATGCACATAGTACACTCCCTATACATGGTTGAGCACAAATAGTGTCATGTTTGGCATCCCTTTTACTGTATGTGCGAGTCAGAGAGAGGTGTCATTCCCTGGGTCCCTACTGCATCAGTGCATTTGCTATGCATTGCCTATTTGCCAAGGCCAGAGCATACTGGGCACGCCTCCTTCTGCCTATTGAGGCAGGCTCAGGTTGTTCCTCCTCCAGGTCACTCTGTGCCTGTGCAGGCCTTGGCATTGGTGGAGGCTGTGTGGCCCTGCCCCATGCTGTTACTGCTGCAGCTGTTTCCCCAGGATCATATTGTGTAGCATAGCACATACCATAACAATTTGGGTACATGTAGCTGGTGAATACTGCAAGGCTCCACCAGATGTGTCCAGACACCGGAACTGTGACCTGAGCATCCCAAACACAAGCTGTATTATATGTCTGGCCTGTGTGTGTGCCTCATTATGGCGTTGTTGTTCAGGTGTGTGTGCACTTCTGATGGGTGTCATCAGCCACGGCTCCAGTGTGTACCCAGTATACCCCACTAGGTGACCATAGGGAATGTCCCCACTGGTAAATCTCTGGTACAGCTGCGTCAAATGACATATGTGGGAATCATCATAGCTTCCAGGGCAGCCAGCACACACATTCATTATAATACCATGGGCATCACATACGACCTGGCAGTTGATGGAGGGGATGCCCCTGCGGTTGATGTAGGCCCTACCCTACTCACCAGGTGATGCTTTGATGCATATGTGCGTGCAGTCTGTAGCACCCACTACCCCAGGGTATTCTGCTATTTGGCGGAAGAGTCGCATATTGCTGGTCAACACCTCACAGGTGTTGAGGAAATATATGTGCTCACTGGCATGTACTGACATGGCATCCAGAAACTGGTGGAATACTCTGGATGCTGAAGCCTGTGAGATCGCCATTATATCCCCCAGTTGTGCTTTGGGAGGTACCTGTGGCTAGTATACCGATGTCTACACATACATTGGTATCCACTGGGATGGGTTCCCTTCGGTCAGTTTGGTGTGTCAGGTGTGGCCGGCACAGCTCAACAATTTGCTGTAAGAGTTCTCTGTCCACCCTATAGTGCTCCACTATCTCCAGCTCATGTAACCCTGGTAGGTTACCCTGGGTCTGTACAGTCTTCTCTGTCTCCACACTGTGGGTTTTTCAGCAGCATTCATATCCTCACCACCCTCAGCACATGTTGTTCTATGTTGCCTGCTCCAGCCTTTCTCATTTTGTAGGTTTGTTAAAATTTCCCCGATTGTATACACCGGTGGTGTAGAGTGTGTGAAAAACCAGAGGGGAAGGTGTTTGCTTAGTTTATAGTAGTGTTCTGGGCTGGTTTGGTCTGCTGCCTGTGTAATTGGCTTATTCTGATACATTTCACCTGCCATCTACTCTAGTTCTCCTTGATTACCTTCCTACTGCTGTTTTCCCTTCCCATTGCCTCACTGTTTAAGCCCGTGTGCGCGCCGCGCAAACAGAGTGCACAAATGTGCACACTGCTGCTATTTCCTGGTTTAACTTCTTTTTTCTTCCTATAAAACCAGGCCTGCAGCACGCACACCCACATAGGCTTTGTAAACAGTGCTAGACAGGTTTAGACACACCCCCTAGCTTAGCTGTGCTAAGCTAGGAGCAAACCTGAGCCACAGGGCTCCAATCCGCTTACAGTATGCCTGACAACCCCTCACCCCCATGATGTCACCTACCTCCTAGGCTTACACCAAGCTATTCCTACTCTTACACTGTTGGGACCTGACTCTCATCCTGGGGAAAACTGGGATTCACTATCCTTCCCCTCATTTGAATAGGATTGCTTGCTAATGCATAGTTACATGTCTCACACTGAGCATCTCACCTTAGCAACCACTACTCACTGGCCAGGTTGTCTTCTGCCTACCATTGACTTGCATAGCAGAATACTGATTTTAGTTAGAATGCTTATTTTAGGTTTATTTTATTACCCCCCCCCCCCCCGATCCCATTTACGCACCGCTGCCCTACGCTTAAACAGCCGAGATCAGGTAAAAAAAAAAAAAAAAAAAGAAAGTTTTTTTTTTTGTTTGCAGTGCCAGTGGCCTTATACTTGGCCATTGGCATGCTTACTACTTGATATGCAGCCTTTATTCGGAGCTGGCATAGCTCCATTTTGGATTTTGCAGAAATGTACTCGGTTACTAACAGAGTACATTTTTGCAGATAGCACTAGTCTTGCACAGACTGTTGCGAGCTTCCTGGATTGCAAAATCACCTCATTTGCATGGATTTCACCTGCAAATGGGGTGATTTGCATACCAGGGCTTAGTCCGTGCAAGATTAGTGCACTGCGGGCTGTTCCTGGATCGCACGGCAGACATATTGCCTGCTTGAGTTCCTGCACCGATCTTGCACTCCGTGCAAGCTTTTGAGAATCCGGAGGGTATATGTTTTGTATTAGAATGCATGATATTGAAAGCAGAAAACAGAATTTTGCAAAGCTATATTCAACTGTAAGCATTCCATATAATTGAATTTTTATAATCTCAAATGTGTTTAACACTGGCAGAAGTGATCAAAACTCATCTGACCACTTCTGCCAATGCTAAGCCCGTGCAAGATTGCATACAGTGGGGATCAGGGAATTGCCTTTTCTGAACGTAGAGAGATCTTGAAGTTGGTATATATAATTAGCAAGGGGTATGGGGGTTGCATGGGGACTTGTCCCCTCCCCCTGCAAAAATACAAATGTTTTGTTTTTTCACTGTTTTGGCTTTCAATCTTTTAGGATTGATTGTTAGTGTCTCAAGATTTGTGCACTTCAGTGTTTAAAAGTACATCCATTCAAGCTTATGTAGCACAAAAACATATGCTATCATTAACTCAGCTTTTAAAGCATAGATCACACCACTACACAAGTATCGTTCGTCATGTAGCCCTTTTTCTTCAAAATAAAACAAAAATAGCTTCTGTAAGGGATGACTACTAAAAATAGCAGCTGGTCTGCATTGCATTGCGGTACATTAAGAGCCATTCCATAATTCACAAGCACAATTTATTCTTACAAGTACATTTTACACCTTTAGTATAACTAAAAATTATTCAACCTTGTACTCAAGCAAAGTGGGTACATTATATAGATTTAAAAAAAATCGGTATGTCACAGTGCATACTACATAAGCTGTGTGTGCCAGTATCTGTTAATAATGGTTAAAGGGGATTATGTTACAGTGAGTAGATTCTGACTGCCTTTGTAGGAGGGAGCACACCTCTTTTTACCCCAATGTGCAGTGCTGCTTCCCCTACACCAGGGCTGGCTTAAAGCTAAATGGTGTCTTAGGTGAAAGGGCTCCCTGGTGTCTCCCCACCTCCATGCATACACACATGCACAGCACTTTGTGCCCCACATCCTGACCAACCCACACTATCCAGATTACTTTTTTTCATCCTTTCCCTTACAGTTTGCCTTCCTGTTAAGGTTTTTTTTCCCTGCATTTATTCGTTCATTCAACACATTTTTAGGAAGCAAGATTGCCTCCAAGTGTGGAAACAACTGCATTAAGCCGGGGGTCTGGAAGCTGCATGTCCCACAGAACCATAGGGGCTCTAGATGTTCTTAAGTACATTTTTAAACAACCTTTTCATTGAGTGATGTTCTGAATAAAATCATGATTAAGGAAAGAAATGTAAGGAATTTGTACAACATGACATACAACATCCTCTAGCTAGCATTGCTAGCCATTCATTAGATAATTCATGCACTGCATCTTTTTTTCCTCATTATAAACTACGTTCCATGAGACAGCATATATTAAACTCCAGTGAAATTTTAAAATCAACTATTTTTTGATAATTTTCTAGTAATGTAGATGAGAATTGTTTTGAGTTTCACTCTTTTGAGAGTGTAGGAAGAGCACAGTCATTCCTAATTCTAAGATTCCTGTATAACCTTAAAGTATTGGCCAGAATATTCATATAAATATTTTCATTTTACTATGTAGCTATAAATAGGTTCATAGGTAGCTACTAGGCTATTGGCCCTAGGGCCTATATAAGCCTAGCCAAAAGGGTACCCAGGCTTTCACCACCCAAGAAAATTATTTTCCTGTGCCCCTGTCAAGCAGAGCCACAGAATTGATCCCCGGGGTGAATTTCCTATTTCCCATCTAATTATCAAAATTTTTCTTGAAGAGTGCTAATGAAGAGCTTTGTTTTATATAGATAGGTAATTTGTTCCAGAGTATGGGAAGTCTCTGGGACAAGAATTTATCCCTCCAGCATGTTCTGTTTATTGTGGTGACAAGGTTTAGGTCCTTAGAGCATGTAGCTCAGAGGAATCGGGATTTCTTTAAGTGGAGCATGTCCAACAGCTCTGGGTTTGACATAGCTTTGTATGTTAGGCAGATATCGCCTCTGATGCAATGGAGTAAAGCTAGAGTTTTTTGAGACTGTCTGCGTAAGACATCTGTTTGAGGCTGGTAATCCTCTTATGAGGTATTTCTGCAGCCTCGCAAATTGTCTGTGTTTGCCTGGCAAAAATCCTATTTGCTACACACTGAGCTGCAGACCTACCAACTGTAGCAATTTACACCGGATTTGACTAAACATTCTTTTCTAGCTCCGAACTGTTTTGCGAGAGGAGAGAAAGAACCTAGTCGTTTTTAGGCTTCATATTATTGTAGAACCTGGAAGAGCATCATTTTGCTGTTGGCCACTATGCTCATATGAATATTTTCTGATTTTCTCTGTTGTTATAAATTGCCCTTGTTTGAGTAGCCACATTGGTCTTCCAGCCACATTTACATGTCACTGTATAGACAACTATCTTGAGATGTATTTTTTGTTTTTACCACCTAAACTCTCCAAATCTATATAGATTAATGTGGTTGGCAATATCTGCAGTATTTACAGCTGCTCAAACTTGTGCAATGAGCCACCCACAGGTTGACATAGTAGCATTTTTCTTTTTACCACCTAATCTCTCCAAATCTATATTGATTAGTGTGGTTGGCAATATATGCAATATGGACAGTTGCTCAAACATGTGCAATGAGCCTCCCACAGGTCAGCATAGTAGCATCAAACAGCCCATAGCTGCTCTACTTTACCAAAATTAGCTTACAGTTATTCCACGTTACCCTCAACAGTTAGTAGTTGTTTTGTATAGTGCATATTCAATAGTTACTTAGCACATCTAGTGGTTTCATCCACAGCAAAGTCTAATAATTTTCTCCTTTAATTGAATATAGTACTCTGTGTATTTCAATCAAATTCTCCAAATCCCTGGACTAATATGGAAGGTCATATTGCTAGTCCTTCTGTTGCCAGCCTCATTGTGTAGCCGGATGCTCAAAAATAATTAACGTTTACTTAGTACAAGACATTTTGTTTGTGAGGGATGGAAGTATTTAACAATCATGGAAACAAAACTCAAAAAAAGATACAGATTGTGAGCATTGCACAGTTAGAAAACCGTGTGCAAACCCACACCAAAATGTCTTATGCTGAGGCTATAAAAATTCCTTGCCAAAACATCCTAGATAGACGACGACTGGGTCTCAGCAAAAATGTAACTCCATATCACCTTCTAGCACATGTACAGCAAGGAGTCACTATTATTTAGATTATCCCAGATTCAGGAAAAAAGACCATTCTAGAAATAAAAATGTTTTAGTGATTGGTAACTATATTTAGACACACTTGATTATCCTTTCACTAAGCTGGACAAAACATGATGGTGATGGTAAGTAGTCTTTCAAGTGACAGGATCTCTAATATCTCATGGGTCCTTACAACCCTTTCCCTTGAGAAATACAACTATGATATAATGTTGGTCCATGTCAGAGTGAATGACTTAACATGTAAAACCCTTTAGTATTGGCAATGAGACATTTGGAACTTTCCATTCACATCAGAAACACAGGAAAAACTCTTGGTTCTGAGTGGAATCCTTTCTTCTACAAGAATATCATCTAGATAAAATAAAAAGATAATTTACTTCATCAATTGGATAATTAGTTTCATTCCAGGGTGATCCACTGTGTGTCTTCATCAGATGAAATGCTCTACATTCCTGCTTGCTTTGCCAAGGGTGGTCTGGAACTCTCATTCCAGGGTTTCTGCATTCTGGTTAAATAGTATATTGCCTTTTAAAGGCAAGCCCAGCTGATGGACATTCCAAAACAACTAACATATCAAATCCAAAATATTAGCACATTAAAGGTGGTTCTGCTCAATACCAGAAGTCTCAGCTGCAAAATGAAATGGCACCTACACTGCTTCTTTTTCTCAACTACAAAATGCCCGACTTTGAGGCTCTGAGCACATCCACTTCTGTGTAATTACTGACACATGTTTTAAATGTTCAG
The DNA here is from genome assembly GCF_019279795.1 of Protopterus annectens. NCBI lineage: Eukaryota > Metazoa > Chordata > Ceratodontiformes > Protopteridae > Protopterus > Protopterus annectens. Next base: position 1,579,432,667 of record NC_056743.1, read on the forward strand.
AAAGCACACCTTCCCTCCATACCTAGGTTTGCACCTACCATACTTAGTCCTGATGGCAACAGTAGTGGTACCTCCACATATGTCAGGGACTATATCACCACTGGACAGATTCCCAGGGATCCACAAACACAGCCCATGGAGGTCCAAATCACACTAAATAAAGCCATCAGTTTATAGCCAGTTACATGACACCCACTGTGACCCTTGATAATCAAGAAAGGTTGCTATGTATAATTTGATGAACTCGCTATAAACAAAAACATCATTATTTTGGGAAACTAACTATCCAGCAATAAACTGGAGCACTTGCATCTCCAATGTAGCAAATGCCCAAAACATAATAGATTTCATAAACAAAGGCTCCCTGGAACAAATTAACAAACGCACTTAAGGGCATAACATTCTTGACCTAGTTGTTGCAAATATAACTTCCTCGTGTGCCGTTTCCTTGATATTCTCTTCCCTGGTTATGCTGCATCGTAAACTAATGACCTTCACCAGCAGAAACTGTAAACCTGAAGTTAGAGACCTCCGAATTCAAGGATTTCAAATATACAACTCTCATCAAATTCTACGATGAAGTTTAAAGATTCATTTATTCCATCATAACCCAAGGCATTGCCTCAGCAGGGTGCTACATACAAGAGTTCTATGCCCACTTAGCTGTTTGTATAAAATCAACACTATTTACCAGAACTAAATATAAGGAAGGGTAAAGGCAAACCACACATACATAAAATGTACAATAAAAGAAAAAAATCTCCTTAAAGTCTACAGAAGATCGAAGACTCCTTAAATCAAGGCCAACATTAGAATAGACTAAAACCTTAAAAATTATATATATTAGGACCAACACAGCCCATCAACTTATGTTAGCATTTGAAGCCGAGGATAACTACAAGCCCTTCTTTAGTTAAGTTAGGAAACAGAACTAATACCCAGCATTGCTCAGAAGTTATCCAGGATGGCACCACCTACTCCAGCCAAATAGTAGACGTTGCCTTAGACACAATATCCCATGTTGGTATAATTAGTAAGCTAAATGCTTTACAAGTCTGTCCCTATGTGTTAATATGGATAGTAAAGTAACTGAAGGACAGAACCTATATGGTGCCAGTGTCTCAGACCACAGAGGTAACTAGTGATGTAATGCAGGGCTTGATGCTGGAACCCCTTTTACTTGGCATGTACTTTTCTGAACTCCAGACCACAAACCAAGATCACTAGCTAAACAAGTTAGAGGATGACTGTAAGCTGGGCATCATTGTCAAGTCACCCTGTGACACCCAAGCCCAGCAACAAGACCATACAGTTGTAAACACCTGCAGTCCTAACAATGGGTTTAAATTGCATGCTAAAAAGTGTAATACTATCACATTTGCTTTATTATCCCCTCTCATATATGCCGTAGACAATACTCCACTTCAAAATGAGTATGTTGTTAGAACCCTTGATACTTGGGATGATAAATTCGCTCTCCTTTGATCAGCATAATAGTAGTGAGGAAGTACGTCTGTTTAGAGTAGCTGATCACAAAGGGGCTATGTTCCATATCCAAGGTCACCGTCCCATTATATTCGGCATTGATTAGGCCTGTTATTAAATGCAGTGTCCCTTTTGGGATGTACTTCACTAAATATATCAGATAACGAGGGTTCCTAACAAAGATCACCGACTTAAAAATCCCTACACTCCCAGAAAAGACTAAAAGCACTGTTGATTTTTTTTAGTATTTTACCGACTTCTAAGGAAAGATCTGTTCCTTGCTTCCAACCCTGGATCATTTGCATCTCCACAAACTGAATAGTCCCACAAGAAGGGATCTAAATACTCACCAGCAGATAAATAATACAAGGAGGAGAGATGGGTTCATTTATCAGCACCTTTCCCCCCTGTAAACTAGACTAGACTAGACCCCCTCTGCAAATTAAGAAGTTTGGTTCATTGTCCTCCTTGAAAAGAGTACTGAATAATTAGGTAGTTGCAAAGTCACCCATGGCTTGATTGGCCCGACCCCCCCCCCCCCCCAAGAGAAGCTCTGTCTGGGGGTGGGCACTGCCAAGGTGTAAATGGTCACAAGACTCAACCTCATATTTCCTATGATCCTACCAAAATTGTTTGCATTCAAATGACAGTTTAAAAAAGGAACATTCCTGTTTTTGGTATGATAATAAACCATCAAATTGCCAATACTTACACCTGTGTTTTTTTTTTCTAACTGTCCTGCAGATCTACAATATTTTAAAGGGAAGTCATGCTGGACAGCTCTATACTGCAGCTTTTCTTGGAGAGGGACACTGAGAAGTCTCATTCACACAGCCCTCTTCTAACAGTATTGTTTTTGATACCTCTGGTTGTTTTTCACTTACAGATTTCTGCATTTCCTTCTGTACAGTTTTTCGCCTTTTCCAGCAACAATACAAGATCTTGGTTTGACTGCTTGACATTTTACTTCAGTGTTAATCTGCCAGCTTTTCTATTGCTTTTGTGTTGTTGCATATCCCTAGCTTACAGGTCTAACAGTCCAGAGTTTATCTCATGAAAGTATTTATGTGACTGCCGAGTTTTCTTCCGCGTTTCCTTTACTTCCTTTGATTTTCTAAGTATCTGTAATATAGCTGTAACATACAATTTGCTTTTCAACTTTCTGCCCATTAACACAAACTGATGAAAAAGTGAGTCCCTGTAAAGGAGCATTTCCGTATTCTAATACTGTAATACTCTGAAATGGCATACCTCAAACTTACCCAAGAATGGAGTTCTGGGTAGCAGCATAGACTCCATAGGGTGGTTACCGGGGCAAGAGTTGTATATATTAACTGCTTTGAGCATCAACTTTTGTGCGCAGTATCCTCTTGGTAAGAGAACATGGATCACAGGATGCACACCACATTAGGGCTGGCCGCTCAAAAGTGTATAAACTGTCTCTAGGTGATTCAGTCATGTCAACTAGTGTCCCCAAAAATGGACATTGGCTTTTGCCTGTGAAAAGTGAGTTGAGGATCCAGCCTATAATGACATATGCCAGGGACCCATGCTAATGGTGGGAGGTGTGTATGTGCCTCTATTGGCCAGTGTGTGACTGCCATAAAGCCCAGCAGTCCTAAGACAAGAGGTTACTGCCTTGGTCAGTGTCCATTTGCCTAGCTTGGGTTATCTGGGATAGCACTGTTGAACGCAACCTAGACTTGAAGCCAGTCAGTCATACCACTCAAATGTCCAGATTTTTGGTGTGTTCCTCCTAAAATCTGTAGTTTTCTGGCAAATCAGTGAAAACTGAAGTCACTAAATAATGACATACATTTGAGTTTCAGACCTTATATCCTTCAGAAAATGCAAGGTAACACAAATCCTGTTTTCTAGCAACTTTTTAAGTTTAGAACAACAAAAACTTAAAAATCGCCCAGTTTTTTTGTCCCCCTCCCCATTATTTTAGGCTGTGTCTAGATTTCTTGCTGTAAGAGGTTGATAGGTGTGCAATCAACCTGCCAAACATGAACTAAGAATTGCTACACTCAGTGTTTGTTCACTGGCAGGATGCAGCTTGGAAGTGGATGACATAAGAGGGAGAATGGACATCCTATGTGTCCAGAGACACGACAGAAGGATAGTTCAGCAAAGTCACTTTGCTTGAGATCCACAGTCTACTATTCAGAGTGGGAGGGGGGCAGACTACAAATGGTGTGGAAAGTGTGTTGAGAAAGAGGCTTCAAAAGAGTGTGGGATGTCATCAGAAATAGTGACAAACTCATGGCAGTCAGACTCCAGTGTAAGGACAGAACAATATTCATAATCTCAATGGATGCCTCACAGCAGGGTTGTGATAGATAGGAAAACAGTACATTCAGATTGCAGATGCAGGACCTACTAGATAAAGCAGGTCAACATGAACTGGTGTCGATAATGGAAACTTGAATACACATCAGGAGAAACAGAATAAGATATGAGGTCTGAGTCCACATTGGTGGGGTAACAGAAATAATGGAGAGATAATTCTAGACTTCTGTCTTGCAACTGGCTTAATAGTGGTTCAGCAAGAGAGACAGTAACAAGAGTGGCCACATGCTCCTCCTAGTAAAGAAAAAGTCTTTGGGGTAGAAACAGTGATTGTAAAGTCATCCCCAGTGAAACAGTCGGCCCACAGCATAAATCACTGGTTGCCATAATCATCTATAAGCAGTGGTTAGCAAATACTCTAGGTTAAAAGAGACTAGGCTGAAGATATGGAAGCTGACTGGACAGAAATCACAAGTGTTCAAACAATTAGTCAGAGCTATAGCACCTCAGGAAGAGGAGGATATAGGCAGATTTGAAGAAGAATGGTAGTGCCTCAAAACAGCGTGTGTAAGGACAATAGAACAGATATGCAGCCAAGCCAGGTAAGGATGCACGGTACATATGAATGCTGGTGGTGGAATGCAGAAGTCCAGGAAGTCATCAAAAGAAAGGAGGAGTGCAGGAAAAAGTGGAGACATGAAAGATGGACCAGGCTAAGAAGGAATACCGGTTGGCTACCAAACAGGCTAAGAGAGGAGCTGCAATAGCCAATAACAAGGCAAAGACATTCTACTAGCTTCTGGAAAGTGACTCAGTAGATGGCACAAAGAAACAATATCAGGTTGCAAGACAAAGACAGAACCATAAAACTAGTCAGACACCCTTTGTAAGGCATGCCAGCAACAACCTGCTAACTAATCCACAGGACATCAGAGGCAGATTGAAGGAGTACTTCCAGCAGCTTCTGAATGATGAAAACCCCTCAGAAGATGTAATGCCCCAGATACAGCCTACAATGAGATAAGAGAAGGAGCCCACCACAGAAGATGGAAGACCAGCACTAAGGAAAATGAAGTCAGAGAAAGCAGCAGGTTCAAACGAGGTCACAGCAGATATGATCAAGATGTTGGCTGAAATAGAGAAGAAATAGCTCCTGAGGGTACTCATAGAAGTATGGAGAGAAAGGCGTATCCCAGATGACTGGAGAATAAGCATACTCATGCCAATGTACAAGAACAAAAGGGACTTTCACAACTGTGGGTAGTACTGAGGTATCAAACTCCTGCCACACTGCACAGAAGTTCTGGAAAAGGTGACTAATAAATATGCAAAGTAATAAAAAGTAAAATAGAAGATGAGCAGTATAGATTCAGATCAGGATGCAGCACTACAAATCTGATGTTTTCAGTGAGACAGATAGTTGAAAAGAAACTAGAGAAGGGAAAGGCTAAGTGGGCATTCCTAGACTTGCAGAAAGCATATGACACGGTCCTAAGAAAGCTGAATTGGGCAGTTCAGCGGTGGTTTAAGTCCCAGAAACATTGCCAGAATAAATGCAGACTACATACAAGGATGTGTGTATGAACAGTGTTCAGACTCGCACAGGGGTTCCCGGTGGGAGCGGGTGTGTATCAAGGTTCATCTCTGACCCCACTTCATACAAGTGGACTATATTAGCAAATAGGTCAGAGGGAGCTGATCAACAAAGCTGGAAATAATGTTGCATTACAGGCAGACTCTGAGCAAGAATTCCAGCAAAGGATCAGGAAGTGGAATGCACAACTGAATAACATGGGATGAAAAGGAGTACAGATGATACAGTTTCCATGGCAGCAAATGGCAGAAAATCAAAAAAGCTGAGAGGTTAGACAGAAGGGAAGTAGTGGAACAGATTAGCAACTTCAATATCTGGTAAGGTAGTTGAGAAGAAGGGAGGTCTGAATGAGGTGGACAGAGCTGGAATCAAAGGGGATGGAGCCAACTGACACTGAGTGTCAGGGATAGTATATGAGAGAAGAATGCCAAAGAAGCTGAAATGTAAGGTGTACAAGACAGTGCTGTGACTGGTACTACTGTACTGTATAGTAACCTGGGCTGTAAAGGCAGAGCAGTTGAAGAAATCAGAGGTGATGGATATGAAGGACCTGAGACCAGTGGTAGAATTGGCTCTGTAGGACAAATAAATGATGAAATAAGAGCAGAAGCTAAAGTGGCTCCAATAGCAGAAAAGGCCAAATAAAACAGATTACAATGTTTCAGGCACATGTGCAGAAAAGCAGATGACAAGTTGATGATTAGTTGGGACATACAGAAAGAAGTCAAGAGAAAACAAGGGCAACCAGAAGAGAGACAAATGGAGTGTGAGAGAGAAGACCTGCAACAGTCAGGCATAATTTTCGAAGAAGGTAGGACAGTAACATTGAATCAAGAGAGATGGCAACAGTTGCCAACACCAACCCCATGTAGAAAAAATTGGAAAAAGGGGATTAATAATGACGATGATGTGAGAACACAATCCTCAAAGCGTTTTGCTCAAGTTATTTCTCAGGAAATTCTTTGTATTTTTTTTTATATTTCTCCTTATTTCTCCCTTTCATCACAATCAAATGGACTTGAGGTGACTTACTCCCATTCCTGCATAAACCTTCCTGACTTTTATAATAGATTCATAGGTTTCCACTAGGCTAAGGACTGCTGTGGTCTTTATAATCCTTGCCAAGCAGCCCAAATGTATCCCAAGGGTGATATTACCTAAATGGTTGTGTTAAGGGGTGTTTTTTAGTCCATGATTTAACTTCACAATGGTATCCATCAGCGATATACTTGTCAGACCAGGAGTACATTTTCCATTTCCCATCCACCTTTCCAGGTTTTCCTGAAATGGGTTAGTGAATGGTTGTGCTTCTCATGGATGGGAGGCATATTCTCTCCAAAATATCCGGTTTAAATTGCAAACAAAGTTTAAATCCTTGGATCTAGTAGTTCCGATTCTTTTTATTTTGCAGATATGCAAACAGTCCATCAAGGCAGGATCCAAGGATCTCTTGGATGCCAGTTATAAAATCACCTTTAGTATTCTGTAGCAACTACAGTATAGGGATAGGGCTTGGCGACATTGTGCATAGGACATTGTGTTTATGCCTTGTATTCTTTTTGTAACAAACCTCTGTGGGCACTCCATTTGTTGCATGTGCTTGGTCAGGTACATACTGAAGGGAGCATTAGACTTAATGAGGACAGCATATATGACATCATCAGATATCTGCTGTCTTCAGATTATGGACTTTAATACACTTATCATACTTTTATTCGGTGAGCCTGTCGGCTTAATTATCTCAGGGTGCATCAGTGATGATTTACACATGTGGAATATACAACTTCTTTAAAATGAAAGAAATAGGATAGATGCTTTTCATTACCAAGGCAGCCATGGAGCACATCAGGTAACAATTCTTCTGTTGGATCAAAAGAACACATACCTCTCAACCTCTTATTTAAACAATCAGGAACAAAGACAAAATTAAGGAGAGGACAAATTACAGGGACAGATTTTAAAACTGCTCTTATAAACTTAGTTGGTAGAATAATGGGCTTTACTTTAACTCATTCTCTCCAGTACAGCTCTTTTAAGTGCGTACGTTTAATTCCCAGTGGGTGTGGCTTGAGCCTTTAAAAAATGAAGTTATCGCCTTACAATTCTAACAAATACTCATGGACAGAGGTCAAACGTCAATACAATTGTGTTTGCCATCATGTATGCTTCAAGATAACATTTTCTGATACCTTGTATGTAACACGGTTTTGGAATTATTAATGCAAGTATGAACAGGCAATATTTGATGCCTAGAGGTGCAGTAGGAGGTAACTGCAGAAACGCCTGGAGGTGCACTCTGCTGTAATGAGTTAACATGCATTTTCCTAAGTCTATGAAGCATGAAAGAGCTTACAGACTATCGCCCCATAACCATTCTGTTACCCCTTGCAAAAATACTAGAAAAATGTATCCACAATCAACTCCTCCACCACCTCCTGACCCAGAACCTATTAACCGGCTCCCAACATGGCTTCAGACCCAAACAAAGTACCAACACTGCCCTTTTATCATTCACCAACTCCATACATCACCAACTAAATGTAGGCCAACTTGTCTCCTCTATCTTCCTCAATATGTCCAAATCTTTTGACACCGTCTCCCATCAGCTACTACTAAACAAACTTTCTTCCCTTGGTCTTCAGCCCACCTCCCTAAACTGGTTTCCACAGCAATCTCACTAATCGTCAGCAAGCTACCAAATGGGAAAACAGTCTTTCCACCCTTCTACCCATCTCTGTTGGTGTACCCCAAGGCTCCATACTGGGCCCACTCCTCTTTACTATATTTACAAATGACCTCAGTTCAGCTACTAATCATGCCTCTATTGTACAATATGCTGACGATTCCACCCTTATCTGTTCAGCCTCAACTCCCCAAGAACTTCAGGCAAAAATGCAGTCTTCCTCTCAAGATATAGAAAAACATCTAGCCAACCATCAAGTTATTCTAAACTCAAATAAAACTAAGATAATAGTCTTCACAAATAAGAAATCAACTCATTGCCAACCCCCGCTCTCCATCCTCTCCTCCAATAGAATCAAGTTACTTCCAACTGACCAAATTAAACTTCTAGGCATAACAATTAACTCTCATCTAAAATTTGATAAACATATTTCACTGTCTATCAAAAAGGTGCATACCAAACTAGGAGCACTATATAGAGCAAAACCATTTCTAACCAACAACGCTTGGCTGGCCACTGCCCGGTCTCACCTGGTCTCAACTCTCCTCTATGGCTCTCACATTTTCACCAATCTGCCTAAGAAGGACCAATAATCTTGAAGCCTGTTGCAACAGAATTGCAAAATTTGCAACCAGTCATCCTCATACAACCCACAACTGCACAGCCCTCTCTCAACTAAACTGGCTTGAACTCCCTAATCTTTTATCCCTCAACCAACTTACCATAGTCCACAAAAATTATCCACCATCCCAAAGACCTCCCTGCACTGGCTAACCTAGTTCAACCTAACTAAAATCTCGGACCCCTCAGATCATCAGAAAAACTAATGTTAAATGTCACCTGCTCCCACAACCTTCACGGGGACTTCCTCTACTCTTACAAAATTGCCAAGCTATGGAACACACTTCCTCGGTCAGTCATAAAAAAATGGCTTTGCACCTGCCATAATCCAGGTTAATATCATCCAAAAAATCCCTCAACTGCTGTCTTCCCTATTCCTACCTCTTTCGTCAGTCATCACACCTATGAAGACAAAACCCTACACCTTGGAAGGGAGCAGTCCGCTCACAAAACTTTGCTTACAACTGTATGCTCTCCCACATACTGGTAACCACATGTAATCTCTGTATCTTCTCTATCTTCTCAGCAGCTGTTTGTCCAATCCTTACATAGTCTATCTACAGACAAATAAGAAAAATGGCAGCTGTTGCAAGACAAAGGCGACACTTAGTTGGCAAATACTTTATAAATGAAAAACAACAAGTCCAGTACAAAAATCAAAGCAACGTCCTTCCAGGGCAAGCAATAAAACAACAGTATACAACAGTATTAAGCGCTTTCGGCTGGTAAATGACTTCTTCAGGATTCTGTTTAACTGTATCATCTGTAATTTGTATGCTGTACCATGCTTGCACGATTTGAATGATTAGTTACTATGTAAGTATTGAACCTGTTGCATTTGAATCTATGCTATCGCTCTACCTCTGAGGCCCTGAAGATATTACCATATCGTCTACAATACATTTTCTCTATCATGCTGTATTCAACTACTTGCTAGCTCTATTTTCAGCTGTTTTATGTCTACTCATACTATGTTTGTATTTTTATTTTTTTTTCTATATCTGGTATGTTTGCATTTTTTATATCCGGAGCTTTTCTCCCCGGGTCTCCTCTGAAAACGGGCTTTTAACCCAGTTGGACACTACCCAGTTAACAAATATAATAAATAATAAATAAATACATAATAAAAGAAATTCAAATGATTAGCAATATTTAGTGAAGGCAATCCTCCATGATTTGCTTAAAAATAACATCTTTTTTTAAACACCTTTACTGCGGTGGTGGTGCTGCGGTAGCGTTGTCGCCTCACAGTTAGACATTGCCCGTTCAATTCTCAGTTAGAGCATCTTCTGTGTGGCAACATGCGTGAATGGGCATTCCTTTGTTGAAGGTTGTGCATTAGGCCCGGCACGTAAAATTCTACTGCCAATCATTAGCGGACCGGAGTTCCGCTGTGGCGACCCCTAACCGGGAAAAGCCGAAAGACACAAACATTGAATTATCACTTGTGACAAAGGTAAGATTACATTTATACAAAATGAATCAAACTGTATTAACAAATGGACAACAAACATACTTCACACATATTACTACATATTATATAACCTAAGCAACATTACGTAAATTATTTAATTCCTGCCCCCACTTTTTTTAAAACAAGAAACATCTTTATTAAGCCTTCACTTACAACATAAGCAATCCTACATTTTTATAAATGAAAACAAACGACACAGACACAATCCTAGTTGCAAGCATTTTACATCACAAACCATAATGACACTCCCAGTTGCAAACATTAGACATCACTTATAAGTTACCCAATTGTTTTCAGTCAAGCATTACATAGCTCAAGACCTGCCTTCTTTTAAATCTCATTCCTCTCCTGTATGTATTGTTCCACAATTCCTATTTTTTCCCTATGTCGTCTGCTTCTTCCCTTTTCTAAAGATGTCAATTCCAGTTGTTTTATCTCGGTTACTATATTCACAGCTTCTAATGTAGTTGATTTAGATTTTCATTTTCTAGTAATTGCTTTTTTGGCAGCTACCATAATTAGCCACAGCAAGGCCTTACCATGTCTAGGCAATTACAATTTTGTATTATAGCTCAGAAAAATAATCTCTGTTGTCACACTAATGCACCCCCTCAGCATCTCTGACCCTGCATCCCACAGGGAATCTTTAAAGTCCATCAACCCACCACACTCCCAGAAAATGTGTTCCCAAGTACTTCTTTCTTCCCTGTCACACCAGCAACACTGTTTGTCTACTTGAGGAAAAAATTCCCTGGAATCTACTTAGAGTATAAAAATATCTATGTAAATATTACCAAGCAAAAATCCTAAATGTTCCAGATGTTGTTGCATATTTGGGATACATACATATATCCTCCCATTGTTTATTTGTGAATTGCTTATCCAGTCTCTCTGCCCAATCCTTTCTAACCTCCTCTGATTTATTCTTATAATTATCATGCAATAGGATCATATGAAGTTACTAGGCTAATGGCCCTAGGGCCCTTACAAGCCTAGCCAAGTTTTCCATGATCAGCACCGATTGCCCCTATCCAAGAGGGACACAGCTGGAACCTCGGGGGTGAATTTAAGGTTACCCATCTAATTGTCCAGATTGCATTTGAAGATAGCCAATGAGGTGCTCTGTTTGGCAGTAAGTGGGAGTCTGTTCCAAAGGTGTGGTAACCTCAGGGAAACAAATTTGTCCCTCAGAAGGTTCTATTAATCTCACATACCATGTTAAAGTCTTTAAAGTGAGTAACTTGTATACCATTTGACTTACAGAGATGCAGCATTTCCAATAAAGCAGGGTCAGAGATTGCCTTGTATGCAAGGCAGAGATTGCCTCTGAGTAGTCTGTATGAAACAAAATAAAGCAACAGTGATTTTAGATGATCCACATAGGACAGATGCTGCAGACCTTGAATTTTTCTTGTGAAGAATCTTTTTGGTCTCTCCAGTTGCTTGGAAAGGTACATACCAAAAAGGGTGTTGTACTCAATTATTGGTCTAATGAGGGAAGAATACAGGGAGGTTATGAGATCTTTATTTTCTGGAGGCAATGCCCTTACCTATGAGATGAGCACTATAGAATCCCCTTTTTACCACTATGGAGACATGGTGGTCAAAGGTAAGGTTGCTGTCAACCTATGTGCCCAGGTCTCTTACTAGTGAGTGCATAGTTAAGGTATTGCTATTGATGTGGTACTTAGCAAGAACATCGCTTTACCAAAAGGGATGATAATACATTTTTTTGCATTGAGTTTAAGGCCATGACTTTGGCACCAATCATTTGTTTGTGTAAGACCCTTTTCTAAGATGTTGACATCATTTGGAGATTCTATGACAGCTTCCAGTTTGCAGTCATTAGCAAACTTTGCCAGCCACAGACCTTTAGTTTTCACTTGTACTTCAGAAAAATAGATTTCAAACAGTAGAGGTGCCAGGACTGGTTCCTATGGAACACCACTGGTTACAAGTCTTCTGTTGGAAGTGGATTCCCCTATTTTGACAATATGCATTCTATCAATGAGCCAGTTAGTGACCTATCTAACGATATAAGGGTTGATTCATAGCTGAATGAGTTTGTCAATGATACCCGAGTGGGGGATAGTGTCAAATACCTTGGCTAAATCTAGGTAGGCTGTATGCACAGATTTCCCCACATCCAGGGACTTGGTGACTGTCTCAAAGAAGTTCACCAGGTTTAACAGACATGATCTCCCTTTGATAAATCCAAACTGAGTAAGGTCAAGTGTTTTGAGATTACCTATTATCTTTGTTGATAAGGTTCATGATGGTTTGCTTCATGTCCTTGCAGATAATGCCAGTCAGGCTAATAGGTCTATAGTTCCCGGGGTCAGTGGAAGCACCACTTTGTGCAAGGGAATAATGGTGGCCATTTTTCATTCAGCTGAGATGAAGCCAGTGTACAGTATGATTGAAAGGAGTACCCACTGGTGTTGTTAATTCTTGTTGGAGGCCATGTAGGACACAGCATGGGATGTTATCAGATCGCAATAGATAGTGTTTTTGGCCTTAGAGTGGCTATTTATGACCTGCTCTTTAGAGACACAATATGCTGACAGGTGGTAGGGATGTCATGGGGTACATGTGGAGCGGACAGGGGAGTGAAGTTTCCACAGAACCTGTTGGCCAGCAGGTTAGCTATGTCCACAGGCTCAGTATATGTGTTATCATTAACTACCAGTTCGGCACAAATCTGAGCCTTTCCTTTTAGGTTACAGATATAACTAAAGAATGCCTTATGGCTGTTCTTAGTTGATAAAGGTAATTTGGATTCATAGTTTGCTTTGGAGGACTTCACAAGTCTTAGTCACGTGTTTAAGCTGAGGATTAAGCTTTTCCAGTTTAGGGCTCACTTCCTGTTACTCAGACAGCAAATTCTTCCTGTTATTATAATGCCTGTTAATGGCAGTTGTCCACCAGGCACGTTTGCTCTTCCTTGAGGAGCTTCTCTTGGTCCTATCAGGTATGGCCGAGTCATTGCAGTTATGTTTGTATAAAGCACTGATGGACTACTTGGCATAGTTGCCAGTTACATCTGAGGGGGGAGGTGCAGTGAAGCTATTTATACCATCCTGTAAGAGGTTATCATCTACTTTGCAGGATTTTTTTAGTTTAGTTGCTGCTGGGGGGGGGGGGGGGTCAGGTGTAATATTTACTTCAAATGAGACTGAATTGTGGTCACATCTCACCAGGGAAGACCTCACAGTGGGGGTGCTAGAGTGGTCCCCCATATTGATAAGCACCAGATCCAGGATGTTGGCACCCCTTGTGAGGGTGTCATCCAGCTGGTCCAGAGCATTGGAGTTCATGAAGTCGAGGAACCTTTGGGCAAGTGAGTGTGAGCATGAGTAATCTACCCAGTCAATGGATAGGTAGTCAAAGTCACCAAAAATCATGATGTTCGAATGTATCTTGATAGACTCAAGTAGATTCAAATAGGCAGAGTGGGTGTCCTGATTTATGGAGGCTGTCCTGTAGCTGGCAATAACTTGAATAGGTGTCCTACCAACAGTTAATTGCACCTGAAGTATCTCCAGGAAATCATACTGTTTAACCAATCTGGAGGTGCATTTATCTTTAATGAATATTGATACAGTACCTCCTTTAGTCTTCACTCCTTCAGTTTGTGGTCTGAACATGTGGAAGGAGGTGTAACCTGATATGGCTCTCCACAACCTTGAACCAGGTCTGTGTGACTACACAAATGTATTCATCTTCTAAGGTGAGGACTGCTTCCAGCAAATGCAGTTTTATGTTAAGACTCCTAGCATTTAGCAGCACAACCTTGAGGTTGTTTTTAGATGGAGTTTTTACATTGGTTATTTTGTCCTTGCAACACTGCCTAAAAAAGGCACTATGGGCATGTCAAGAGCCTTAACCAGTAGCCAAAATCCCAGGGGTGACAGATGAAAATCATCTCTGGCAAAGCATCGAGGTCTGTTGATCATGTCATCCCAAGCTGACAGATACTGGAGCCCCCTTAAAATGACACGAAAAACTAAGCCAATTATTGAAGTCAATAATTTTCTGTTTGTACTGACACATCATCTAAGGCTAGGGACATACCTACCTGAGACACATAGCTCAAGAGCTCAGTCATCATGTCTCTAATCATATAGTCCAGAGAGGTACATCTCAAGTTGTTCACACCAACATGGACTATGAGTCATAACAGTACCTGTTGTTGAGAGACTTGAGTGCATATGGGATATGGCATATCCAGACACCTAACAGACTGATAACCATGACCTTTTCTTTATCCAGCTTGGTGAGAGGGACATGTCTGTGTCTCCTGATGGAATCACTTATGACTAATATGTTTGGTTTTGTGTTTTGCCTTAAGGGCTTGATAGGTGAGACACTCGTGCGTGAGCTATTATGTGTATTATGTTCTGCAGAGGAAGTATTGTGTGTAGTGTGCTTGTGTTTGTGAGGCCACTGATGTTTAGGTATGTTTCTGGTGAGGACCTCCACATATGTAGGTATGAGATATGTGTGATATGAGTTTGGGTGGAGTAGGAGGTGAGGTGTGCATACTAACAACCCACTCATTTTTTATTATTTTTATTTTACATTTGTTGACCGGAATGGTCCGACTGGGCACAGGCCCATTATCAGGTGAGTCCCAGTGAGAAAAGCTCCACGGTAAGTCAAAAGTTTTAGCAATATAAAAATCATACAATATGAAAAAACATACAGTAAGTAACAGCATATACATAGATTCAAGATATTTAGGCAAAATTAATTCAATAGGTATACAATTTTAGACAGCAGACTAGTAGCCTACACTGTACAAAGCAATACAATAGGTGAAATTAGGCAGTAAGGTATATAGAGTGGAAGAAAGGAAAGGAGTTAAGTGATACATGGGCATAACCAGTTCTTCGATAGGTGTAAGCTGAGTTTTTAAAGAGAGTAGAAGTAGAGGCTTTAAATCAGAGTTGTAGGTAAATTATTCCAATTTTTAGCTATGGTGTGAGAGAACAGAGCTTTTCCTGCTGTATTCTTGGCCCTTGCAATACTGAGGAAGGGTTTGTCAGAGGAGCGAAAGGGTCGGTCTGTACTATAGTGTGTAACAAGTTGGCCTAGTGCAGGGTTTTTTTTCAGGTTGTCTTACAACCTTGTAGGCAATGATTAGCTGGTGATAGTTTATTAGTTGAGGAAGTTCTAGCCACTGCAGTTCCCCCAGAGCTTGGCAGTGGTGGGTTCTATAGGTGGAGCTATTGGCAAATTTGGCGATTTTATTGTAGCATGACTCAAGTTGCACAAGGTCAAGTTTTCTTAGATTGGTAAGAATTGGTGAGGCATACAGAAGCGCTTGGACAAGATGTGAGTTTGGCAAGGGTGATCCATGCTTGACTAGTGAGGAAATTCCTGTGTCTATATAATGTTCCCACCCCCCAAAAAACTACCCTACCCCAACTTCGAATACCCCTCCCTACACCAGTCCTCACTTTTTATTCATTGTTCTCCCACTATCTCCTTCCCTTCTATTCTTTTCAGTTATGCCCTCCCTCAATTTCCCCTCCACCCATCTATCATAACAAACTTTAACCTCTCTGTCTCACTGGTTTTAACCGCTTTATCTCAATGCTATCATTTTTGTAGACATGCTGTATTATAACCCAACAAGAATTATGAAGGCATTATTCCTTATATATGACATTGTAACCTAATGTAATTTTCACATGATTGTAAATGATATTTTGTTAACTGTTAAATTTTTAAACTCACTGAGGAGCTTTTCTCCCCGGGTCTCCACTGAAAATGAGCCAAAGGCTCAGTTGGACTAACCCGGTAAACAAATATAAAATAAATACATTTTTATGGAACTTTGTAATAGTTTGTGAGATGTGGACATCAAAGACTAAGTTTTTATCAATTTCGATGCCTAGGAGTTTTGTATGATCAGTGGGAGAGATCATAATGCCATTTTTGGAGGAGATAGTGAAGGATAGATGGGTAGATATGGTTTTATTGGGGGTGAAAAGTAGTAGTTTGGTTTTGTTAGGGTTTAGGATAAGTTGGATCTCAGTAATCCATCTTTCCACAGAGCTAAAGGATTCCTGGGTGAGTTTTTATAGAGTGGCTAGTGATGGAGCAGAACAGATAAGAGTGGAATCGTCGGCGTATTGTATAAGTGGCGCATGCTGTGTGGATGAATGGAGATTGTTAGTAAATATGGAGAACAGAAGTGGACCTAATATTAAGCCTTGTGGGATGCCGATGGTAGTTGGGAGTGAGGGGGATAGGGGGACATTTTATATGCTCTACTAATTAATCTTTTTGTAATGGCAGCTTCTGTTCTAGATTCTGCTAAAACTCTATCAGCGCTGGTCTTTCATTTAGCCCCCCCCCCATTTCTTTCTCTTTACCTATACTCTGATGTCAATCCTTGATAGGGAAAGCAATCTCTAACCTGCAGTCCAAATAAATTATTGACCTCTTCCCATTTTATTACCATTCCCTCTCTAGTTATTTCTTCCTAATACCATGGTTCCTTTGTCAGTTTTCTCCAATTAATTCCAGCCCCCTCTTGCCTATTGTCTGTATCCCTAATTGCAATCACCCCATTAGTAGAATCTTCTTTCTCCAGTTCCATGTTGGCTTAGTTCTTCAAATACTTTCTGCTGCTTTATAAGTATACTATTCTGTATGATTATTGATATTCTCCTTAAAGACCTGCATCCAAAATCCCAGCTCTCCTCATTTCTTGAGGTTCCCCTGTTTCATTATCCCTTACTACTTTGAATTATAGTTTTTTGTGTGTACTATGTACAGGAGTGATCACAAGAAAACAACTTTTGAGGAACAAACCAAAAAGGTGAGACAACAATCTTGACAGATGAGAGGTATGCAGGTTTTTGGTGATATTTTGTTCAAATTACTGCTTCATGCAGGAGGAAGACCTGCAAATCCTATATGCTCTCCATATCCACGTTTTAATATTTCCAAAGATGATGTTACTCAGAAAAAGTAATTTTTTTACATGAAAAATCAAGCACTTACTTTCATTCATTTAATCCACAAATTCAGAGGAAGGCCCTATTCTTGCAACACAGTATGAATTTTTCAAAAGCCACGATAATGAGGAGGAATGTAATTTAAAATGCTTAGCTAAATAGCTTTATCATTTTTGTGCTATTTAACTCAACAGGGAAAATGAAATAAATCATTAAACCGATAATTTGAAATCAAT
Source organism: Protopterus annectens (assembly GCF_019279795.1). Lineage (NCBI taxonomy): Eukaryota > Metazoa > Chordata > Ceratodontiformes > Protopteridae > Protopterus > Protopterus annectens. The sequence continues at coordinate 1,579,450,023 of NC_056743.1, forward strand.
GCTGTGACACATCTGTTTGTTTTTATGCATTTTAATATACTGTATAATTACTGGTTGAAGACCACTATGCAACGTACTAGCATACACTGGAAATGTGACATTTCAAGAATGAATTTTATTGAGCTACACTTAACACACTAATTCTTTATCAGAAAAAAAAATCACTTTATATTTTGTAAAGCAAAGGATTAAAGTATTTACTTTTCTCCAAGGTTGTGGGACCTCTTATTTGAATATAAAATCTAGGATTGGGTTATGATGTATTGTAAAGTATACAAGGAGCCTGCTCTCATGCAGAAATTACGATAATTATTTTTGCTGAACAATACAGCTCATGCCCTTTGGCAAAGGCTGAGCAGCACATTTACGGAGATCTGTTTCATTGGGATGAAGTGGATACCTTTCACAAACCAATCATGTATGAAAGCTGTACTGCAGAATAACCTAATAACTTAGATCTAGCTGAAGAGGACAAAAACAGACCGTCATTGCCTGTCTAGTGCATACTAATGACAACAGCAGTAACTGAATGTATCCTGTCATCTTCCTTAATGTCTGTTTATAGAAATTGTTCTATAATGCACAAGAATTTATTTTTCCAATATCTAAGCATGTGTATCCTAACATTCCTGCCCTGTCTTTGTTTCTTATTTTTAAAGTAAACTCCATGCATTTATCTGGGATTCAGCTGTGTTGGAATTTGAAGCTTCCCAAAAGTGTGATCTGGTCACTACTGGAGAGCTATTTTTCCGCTCTGGATTTGGGATTGGAATGCGGAAAGACAGCCCATGGAAGCAGAATGTTTCTTTGGCCATTCTCAGGTACATTTTTGCCACAGTTGTCAAACTTTATAGAGCAATATCTTCAAAGAGAAAACTGAGGAAAATTATCATGTAATGAAAAGATATTTTAGTGCGTCATATCAGTGACTGAGTGTTTTATAATCCCTTATCCATGAAAAGTCATCTGGGACAATGGTATTTCTATGATTCCATGATATAACTGTTCATATATTTTTCTGGCTAAAAGGTCATTCAGCCTTCAATGTAATGATTACAGCAAACTCAAGACCAGAAGAGAGGCCATCCAGTTAATAACAATCATGACCTACAAGTGGAGACTGATAGAATGGTCTCTGCAGTTTGTGCAAGGGGCTAAGAGTATGAATTGGTTAGATCTGCTATTTCTAAGATTTATAATAGCCCTAGATCTTCTGTTTCTAAGACTTATAATGATTTATGATCTTATAAGTATGGTGAAAGTGAATGTATGATAAGAACTAATAAGCATGCAACACAGGAATCAACTTTACGTAAAATGTATTTTGTTAATATTATAGTATTTTAGTGATGAAGTAGTTGCTTTAGTTAAATACTATTGGAGTTTTTTTATTTAAATTTAGAGATTTGGCAAGTGTATTGTGTTATATACAGAGTATTTCTTATAGAATGGGTAGACATTTAAAGGATATCTTAGTTCGTAATTATTTTTTGCTACCTCCTCCTGTGGTAGTTAGTCCTCTTAATTTTTCAGGTACATATAAATGTGGACATTGTAATGTTTGTCAGTATATAGTTAAGACATTTGATTATATTAATATTTCATTTTTGCACTCTGATAGTTGTAATTGTGGAACTGATGGCATTGTTTATGCCCTTAAGTGTCCTTGTTATTTATTTTACATTGGGGAGAGCAAGAGAAAATTTTAAATTGAAGCTGCGAGAGCATGCTAGGAATATTAGACAAAGTAAACTAGAAAGCTAGTCATTTTGCACAGTTTCACAATTCAGACCCTACTTTATTAAATGCAACTATTTTAGAGAAGATTTCTGCAAGTTTTTTGTTCAGATAACGCATACAAAAGGAAACTGTTGTATAAAGAGGCTGTTTTTATTCTTAAGTTTAATACTTTGGAGTGTAATTGGAAAGTACTTAATTGCTTTTTTGTTTTTATTTGTTGATGCTTAATTGATGATGGTATTTTAATCTGTTTGTTTGAGATGTTTTCTTGTACTCCTTCAAGGTTTTGTATTATCTGAGGTGTCAGAGAGAGAATACAATTTTTTGTTTTTGTGTGGGTTCTTGCCTTTGGTCATTTGGCATTTTGTTTAGTGTTTTGTGTTTTTTTTGTAGTTATTTAAACCCACTGGATTATAATAAAAACAAAGTGTTGGAGTCCAAGAATTACAGGATTATGGAATGGTACTAATGTCATATATGTTGTGGAGGAAAGAAAGAAAGAATTGCATAACCAATATTGGCAAAGAAATATGAGTAACATTAAACCTAACAGAAAGCTAAATAGGAGTGCTAGAGTATATGGTGATTTGGCAAAAAATGCATACAACCTTACCTGTATTTACCACAGTATAAAATTATCAATCAGATCCAGGTTAAAGACTTGCAAAACACTTAAGAGAAAAACATAACTATGGTTAGGAAAGACTGTCAGTGGAATAGTACATTACATCAAATACTACCCTTCTTTGATGTCATTTAGCTGCTTTGTGGAAGTAATATATAGTTAAGCAGTTCTCTTTGCTTTTGGTTTGTTCTTGCATTACAGTTATTTTTTTTTTTGGGGGGGGTGTTTAACGTTCGTCCTGTAGAGAGATGCCTGGAAGGTATTCTTCCCCTCCTGCTCACAGTAGTGAGCCTCCAGACTTTGGCACCTTTCTAGGTATCCTAACTAGGTTGGTCATTTTATCACAGATGATTAGTAAATCAAATTCTTGCTCGGATGTTCTAAATGGGAATGACACTTCCTGCTTGTAGTTTACCATGCAATCAATTGGAATTAAGCTCAAGGCAACTGACTGCTCGTCCCTCATCCCAGGATATGTCATCAGGGGATGTATCACAGCAGATGCAGTATTTCTGAAGACAAGAGGAGAACATCCACTTATGTCCATAGTATATTTAAAGGACATTAATACTCGGCTGGAAAAATGTATTTGTTTTTCAGAGGAAAATCAGAATGCAGATAGTTTCTACCGAGAACACATTACTAAGTTTGAATGCAAACTTATTAAATACAAGTCTTTTCAATGGAATAATGCATATTTGAGAGAACGTATACAGTGCCAGCATGTATCACAGGGTTTATGACTGTTTATATTCTCTAATATGTTGTGAAAAGTAGTGACTTTCAAAAGGAATCACTTTCTTTATTTGATAATTTAGGTATAGACCTCAGGAAAGTTATCATTAAATGCAATGAGACTTATTGATGGCTTGTCTAGCAAGATCTCTGTTTTCAATCTATTTGTGATTTGATATTTTCTGTAGAAGAAGACATATTATAAAGTTTTTAGAGACAGTGATAGTAACTGTGGTGTATTTAGAAGTGAAAGTTGAAAAAATTGGCAAGATGTATGAACAAGTGCCATAATGATTTGGCTTATCCCCCCAAAAATTACCTCAAAGTCTCCTAACCCCACAATTAACCATAACACTGACCATGATGAAGAGGAGGGCATATTTAACATAAACGACCCTTTAGAATTCCTCTTTCAGAGAGGATAGGCCAGCTACAAGGGATATCTTATAGTCAAGATTACAATTCCATGAACATGGATTGTTATCCACAAAGAGGGCAAGGAAGAGGAAGAAGGGGAGGAAAATAAATGCAATGAGGGAAATTCAAGTAACTTGATGTTTTTCTTAATTCTCAGGACAATTTCAAGAAATTTAACTATACAGTTGCTTGGTCATTGAACCAAAATATTTTAGGTCTTTTATGAAGGGGTTTCAATGTGTTCCAAGAAAAGGCAAAGACACTGTTGATCTTCTCACTGATTTTAAATTATTCCTGAGGAAATCGAATTTTGTAATTTTAAGTGATCGTTTTCTACTACAGATACTAAATATAGGAAAGAAAAGTATATGGAACTGTGCTTTATGCCAACTGCTATTGCTCTTTGAAAAAATGATGGAGAAAGACTTAAAGAATGTCTGTAAACATAGGGGCTACATTTATAATAATTTGACTACAGATGAAAAAAATTTGTTAATGGAGTTAGCTAATAATAAAGCTGTTAGTATTATGAAACCAGACAAGGTAGATGGGATTATTGTTATAGACACAAAGGACTAACAGGGGCATGCGTTTTAAACACTACTGGACAAAAATAAATATGATAGTGTTTCTAAATGTGAAATTAATATTACCTGTGCCCAAACAGATTTTAAACTTAAAGATTTTTTTTTTTTACAAAGGGGCATAAATAAATGCTTGTATGAGTTTCTAAAGGTCAATAACCCATTAATCGTGGTTATTTTTGATATACCCGAAAACCATAAATAAGTGGACAATCCCCTCAAGGCAGACTGTGACGACTAGTAGATCTAAGACCCTTTCTATGGCATTATATATAGATGGGAAACTGAAGCCTTTCTTAAGTCAAAATAAATATTTAAAGATTCCTGGGAGTTTTTGAGGTTTACTACTCCTGATTTTAATTCTGAGGTTTTATGATTTGTTACAATTGATATTTTTGGATTTGTTTTCCACTATTCCGCATCAGATTGTACTTGAGTGGTATGAAGAGTCCCTTTTAATGTGTTATTTTGTTAGCAATGAAGAAACTGTGTTGACTAGTGAATTTGTGGAGAAGATTTTTTTCTTTCAAAGGGAATATTTTCAAACACATGGTGTCATAGTGAGGGCTGCTTCCACCACTATATATGTAAATATGGTTTTATTTATCTGGGAAAACTGAAACTGATATATTTTTAATTTCCAGTTTGCCACATCCTGGAAGATTTATACTTGTTTTTTTGGATTATATATTTACACTTTGAAATGGTGGTAAGGACTATTTGTTGGAATTTTTAAATTATACTACTACCACCACCATTTCTTTTTTTAAAAGTTTACGTATAGTATTACACATAGATATGTAGATATGGCTCAAAGGTGTTTTAGATCTACAGTTTGCCATAAGGGCAGATTATCCAGCTTATTTATTTATACTAGCAATCATCCTGAGCACTAAAAGAAAAGTCCAGTCAAGGGTTAAACAGTGAGGATAGCTCACGTCATCTGATTATTATGGATTTTAGCTGAGACACAGCACATTTGTTACAATGTTTTTATTGAACAGGGCCACACAAACGATTTAGAGGATAACATTAGATCCAAAGTGACACAGGGGTGGGGTGATAAATTTAGTCCTATACTTGGAAAAGGAGTTGAAATTTCACAAGCAATGTGGACTGTATTGATTTTAATGTTGCTTGCAGTCTGAACTATAACTAGAGTGAAGTAAGGTACATCAGTGAAAAATACTTGGGTAAGTTTTCTCATTTCCTAGACATGATGAAAGTGCTCTCTTCTAATCCATGTTCATATATATATAAATGAAATAAGAAAATAAAAGAAATTTTGATGAGAGAATATTGAAAGTGCTAATAACAAAAAAATGGGATACGTTCAGGTGTAAACCTTGTAATCAGTGTCGATTTACAACTCAGGAGAAGTTTATCTTACTGCCAGGAATACTGAGTTCATAGGCTGGTACTAGGCTATTGGCCCTAGGGCCTATACAAGCCTAGCCATATCAATTCCCTGGCTATTTCTTCCCACACTTACTTCCCTGGACCCCTGTCTAGCAGGATGACTGACAGGAAATTCACCCCGGGGATCATTTCTCCCATCCAATCATCAAGGTTCCTTTTGAAGAGGGCCAAAGAGGCGTTCTGCTTGACATGTATGGGCAGTCTATTCCAGAGTCTGGGGAGACTCTGGGTCAGGAACCTATCCCTCCAGCATGTTTTCTTTATTGTGATGACAAGGTTTAGATCCCTGGAGCGTGTGGCTCTGAGGGATTGGGATTTCTTCAAGTGTAGCACGTCAGCTCTGGGTTTGACATGGCCTTGTATGTTAAGCAGAGATCGCCTCGGAGTAGACGATATGCGACAAAGTATAGCTGGAGTTTTTTAAGGTGGTCAGCATAGGGCATCTGCTTTAGGCCTGTGATTCTTTTAGTGAGGTATTTCTGAAGCCCTTCCAGTTGTTGCAGATTTCTTGAGAGGTACATAACAAATGGGGAGTTGTATTCTATAATGAGTCTAATGAGGGATGAGTACAGTGGGACAATGACCTCCTTTTTTCTGGATAAAAAGCCCTTAGTGATGGGGTGTGCCACACAGAAGGATTTCCAGACTGTTGTGGCGATGTGGTTATTGAAGGTGAGACCACTGTCCACCTGTGTCCCGAAGTCTCTTATCACATGTTCGGTGTTTAGAGTACTGCCACCTATGTGGTAGTTCATGGGTACATGTTCTTTTCCAAAGGGGATAACTATACATTTCTTGGTAATGAGCTTGAGCCCATGGCTCTGTCACCAAGCATCTGTTTCTGTAAGGCCCTTTTGTAGCATATCTACATCATTTGGGGATTCAATAATGGCTCCCAGTTTGCAGTCATCTGCGAACTTTGTTAGCCAGAGTCCCTTAGTGTTGGCCTGTACTTCAGAGAAGTAGATGCCAAACAAGAGAGGTCCCAGGATTGAACCCTGAGGTACTCCACTTGTCACTTGTCTGGAGCTGGATTTGGAGTCAGCTACCTTTACAGTGTGGGTTCTGTCAGTAAGCCAGTTGGCAACCCATCGAGTGACATAGGGATTAATGCCCAGCATAGTAAGTTTATCTATGATTCCAGAGTGGGAGATGGTGTTAAAGGCCTTGGAGAGGTTGAAGGTTAAGGAAAACTAATTGTTGTTCCAAGGGGGTTTTATACATACAGATGTTTGTCAAAAGGCTCCAGCATTTTACATTGGAAAGATGAGCAATTCTTAAAGAGGATTTATGAACACATTTATGATATTTCCCATTCTGTTGCTACTAATGCATTATACAAGCGTACTGTGATATGCATTTCTAATTTAACTTTTTTGTTTTGTAACAAAATTCAACCCATTATTAGGTTCATGGGAAAATAAAATAGATCACATAGAATTATACTGGCAACTTATACCAGAAGCAAGTACCAAACCTGGATTAAATGGCAATATCTCTTTTATGAGTGTGTTAAAATTAAGGGCTGCAAATCCAAATAACCAAAACTACAAAACCACAAAACCCAATTTCCGAAACCTTAAAATTGCGAAAAGACAACACACTACACAACATATGCAAACACAAACACACACACCTCCCGACACTGTACAAAAAGCAATACAACACACATGCACACAACTAAACAAACACACACAGCTTCCCTTACTATATATGCAGGAAGGCAAGCCCTCCACACCCCCCTACTAATACATACTAATTCCGAGGTCGCACTAACACAGACAACCCAGAACCACATATTCCACACACCCCCTCACAAACACAGATCACAGACATGCAAACACCACTACTCCCAACACTAACCCCTCACACTCTGATCTACCTACCCTAACCCACACATAAAATGTCTCAACACACACAAACACACAATCCCTCCCCAAAACCCTAAAATAAACAACACAATATATATATATATATATATATATATATATATATATATATATATATAGTGGATATAAAAAGTGTACACCCCCCCATTAAAATTAAAATGCCAGGTTTCTCTGATATAAAAAAAATGAGACTACAATAAATCATTTCAGAACTTTTCCCCCCTTTAATATGACCTATAACTGTACAATTCAACTGAAAAACAAACAAATCTGTTACGACAAAAAATATAAAACAATAAAAAATGTACAATACACTGGTTGCATAAGTGTGCACACCCTTAAACTAATACTTTGTGTGTGCACACCCTTAAATACTTTGTTGAAGCACCTTTAGATATAATTACAGCATTCAGTCTTCTTGGGTACACACATGCCATCAATTAAAGAGACTCCGAATAACCCCAAATAAAGTTCAGCTGTCCTAGTATGATTTTCCTGACATTTACTCAGTTGCCTGCTACAGCAAAAGCCTTGGTTCACAGAGAGCTTTCAAAGCATCAAAGGGATCTCATTGTTGAAAGGTATCAATCAGGAGAAAGGTACCAAAACATTTCCACAGCACTGGATTTACTACGGAACACAGTGGAAACAGTCATCAAAAAGTAGAGAAAATATGGGACAATAGTGACGTTGCAAAGAACTGGACGTCTCTCCAAAATTGATAAAAAGACAAGACAAAAACTGGTCAGGGAGGCTGTCAAGAAACCTACAGCAACACTGAAGGAGCTACAGGAATTTCTGGCAAAGTACTGGTTGTGTACTACATGTGACAACAATCTCCCATATTCTCCATATGTCTGGACTATGGAGTAGGGTTGCAAGACAGAAACATTTTCTTACACAGAAAAACCTCCAGGCCTGGCTAAAATTTACAAAACAATACATCAAGTCTCCCAAATGCATGTGGGGAAAATGTGTTATGGTCTGATGAGACCAAGGTTGAACTTTTTAGCCACAATTCCAAAAGGTACATTAGGCATAAAAACAACTTTTCATATCAGAAGAACACTATCCCCATGGAGAAGCATGATGGTGGCAGTATCATGCTTTGGGGTTGCTTTTCTTCAGCTGGAACTGGGGCTTTAGTAAAAGTGGAGGGAATTATGAACAGTTCCAAATACCAGTCACTTTTTGCCCAAAACCATCAGGCACCTGCTAGAAAGCAGAAGATGAAGAGGAATTTCATCTTTCACCACAAAAATGACCCCAAGCATACATCCAAATCAACAAAAGAATGGCTTCACCAGAAGAAAATTAAAGTTTTGGAATGGCCCAGCCAGAGACCAGACCTAAATCCAATAGAAAATCTGTGGGGTGACCTGAAGAGGGCTGTGCATAAGAGATGCCCTCGCAATCTGACAGATTTGGAGTGCTTTTGAAAGGAAGAGGGGGCAAATATTGTCAAGTCAAGATGTGCCATGCTGATAAACTCCTACCTAAGAAGATTGAAGGCTGTAATTAAATCAAAAGGTGCTTCAACAAAGTATTAGTTTTAAGGGTGTGCACACACAACAAAGTATTAGTTTAAAGGTGTGCACTCTTATGCAACCAGCGTACTGTATTTTTTTTTTTATTTTTTATATTTCCCCTAATATATTTGTTTTTCAATTGATTTGTACAGGTTTATAGGTCACACACATACATCTTTTTTGCTTTTTTAAGGGTTCATGAATAGTTTGCTAGTGCAAGTGCTTGGGAATTTGTTAGTTTGTACTTTACATAGTCAAGGGGGAATGTTTATATTAACATGTGATGGATGTGTTACTTGTTCTGATGAAGTCTTGCATGTGATAAAAATGAAAGCACTAAACCAAACATTTTGTTGGTCTCTGGACCATTGTTTTGAGGTGTTAACGCTGTTCCCCACTGTTAACTATGGTTAGGACAGACCATCACTGGACTACTATATTAGGCAGAAACTAGCCCTCTTAGAGGTCCTTTAACTGCTTTATGGAAGTATGCTGAATGCAGAGCCACCATACTGTAGAATGCAGATCCCCTGAAATGTCCTATGAACAGGTTTATGAAATATAAGTGGCTAGGAGGTTATATATGAGTACTGGAGACTGTACGCCATGGGATCCATTTGTCTGTTTCTAGAGAAGATTCCCCAAATGGTTTAGGAGGTCACTTTAAAGGAGAACAGCAGAGTAGAGTGGTATGGAAACATCATTTTCGTGAGCTAACATGGCAGGAATGCCAGGAACCGCTGGTAAAGTGAATATGGAAACATTTCAGGGATTTGTTGATCAATGTCTGCATGAGCCATCTTCCTGTGACCTTGAAAGTTTGTCAGAGCTGTGTACTCTCATTAGAAAAGAAAATGGTTATACTGGACTAGAAGTTGGGAATTCCGTTACATAAAAGGTGATTTGTGAAAGACCTGAACAGTTAGAGCCTTACTAATCTTTCTGTCCAAGGAAATAGGTTGCTGGAGTTTCTAAATGCTAATTATTTTACTAGATGCAAACTGCACAGCTTCCCATAGAAAAGTCTTGTCAGCTAAACTTTCATCTGTGCTCTGTGACACTTAGCACTGAGGTGAACAAGAGGAGACATGTTGATGGCATGCAACTCGATTTCCCCTAGTGGCAGCTCGAACTTGATGTATAATGTGAGATCAAACGCTACATTGTAGGCAAATCTTTGAAAATGTATCTGCTTGGTGGGATTACAATAACATGACCAGAGAAGAAAAAACAAAACTGCAGATTGTAATCCCAGGTAATTAGAAAAATAGTATACTGAATGAAAGACCACTGATAAATACCAACATTATACCAAGATGCACTGCATGTAGAGTGGATGCTGAGGGAAATGTTCCATTCTGAGCTGTGTTTAGTTTTGGTAAGCTTTGGAAAAAATGAAAATCAGCAATGCAGAGTTATGAAAATGGTGAAAGAAATGGAGAGGCTGGCATATAGAGAGATTTACTAATATGGCAAGATATGCAAAGCAGAGAAGGAAATGTGCTACATTTTGTGCAAGGGTGTAGTGAAGTACTCACCATGTATGCCATAGCCTAGATGTTGCAAATTAATTTTTTGAAATGAGATGTGCTATTTTTGCAAGAACTTAAATGAAAAAGTACTGGCAATTTATCTTACTATATAGTTATTAAATTACATTTTTTTCAGAGGTTTGGAGGTAAGTTGCACTCTCCCAACGAATGACTGACCAGTGTATATACAGAAGCCTTTTGTGTTTAGCTACTCTGTTTTCAGGTTTTAGAAGTGCTTTATTCAACAACCAGTAAGCCTTATTTTTTTCATAAAGCGCTAGGTTTAACCATACTTAACCTGATGTGTTGTCTTAAGATTTATTAGAATAGAGTGTGTTAAACTGGATAACTCATAGATGATCCTGTGTTGATGGGCAAGAGCTTATGCACCTGCTTATTTGTTTTGTTCAGAAATGCATGTGATTAATTCAACAGGATACACTTCATTGAGAGACTGATGCTCATTTGTAAACTATATTAGTTACATAGGTAGTTGCTACACATGCAGTACAAGAGATGAGCCCAAATTCCTCATGGTCTAGTTAAGTAACTTGCACAGAGTCATCACATCATCTTCTTTCGGCTGTTCCCATTAGGGGTCGCCACAGCAGATCATCGGTTTCCATTTCTTCCTGTCCTCTGCATCATGCTCTTTCACACCATCTGCCTGCATGTCCTCTCTCACCACATCCATAAACCTTATCTTAGACCTTCCTCTTTTCCTCTTACCTGGCAGCTCCATCCTTAGCATCCTTTTCCCAATATACCCAGCATCCCTTCTCAGCACATGTCCAAACCAACGCAATCTCGCCTCTCTTGCTTTGTCTCCAAACTGTCCAACCTGAGCTGACCCTCTAATATACTGATTCCTAATCCTGTCCATCCTAGTCACACCCAGTGCAAATCTTAACATCTTTAACTCTGCCACATCCAGCTCTGACTCCTGCCTTTTTGTCAGTGCCACAGTCTCCAACCCATATAACATAGCTGGTCTCACTACCCCTCTTGTAGACCTTCCCTTTCACTCTTACTGGTACCAGTCTGTCACAAATCACTCCTGACACTCTTCTCCACCCATTCCACCCTGCCTGTACTCTCTTCTTCACCTCTCTTCCACACTCACCATTACTATGAACAGCTGATCCAAAGTACTTAAACTCATCCACCTTTACCAACTCTACTCCCTGCATCCTCACCATTCCTCTACCCTCCCTCACATTTACACACATATATTCTGTTTTAGCCCTGCTGTCCTTCATTCTTCTCCTCTCTAAAGCATATCTCCACCTCTCCAGGGTCTCCTCAACCTGGTCCCTACTCTCACTACATATCACAATGTCATCTGCAAACATCATAGTCCACGGGGCCTCCTGTCTGATCTCATCTGTCAACCTGTCCATCACCACTGCAAATAAGAAAGGGCTCAGAGCTGATCCTTGATGTAATCCCACCTCCACCTTAAACGTATGTCACTCCCACCGCAGTCCTCACCAATGTCACACTACCCTCGTACATATCCTGTACCACTCTTACATACTTCTCTGCCACTCCCGACTTCCTCATATAATACCACAACTCCTCTCTAGGCACCCTGTCATATGCTTTCTCTAAGTCCACAAAGACACAATGCAACTCCTTCTGATCTTCTTTGTATTTCTCCAACAACACTCTCAGAGCAAATATTGCATTTGTAGTGCTCTTTCCTGGCATGAAACCATACTGCTGATCACTAATCATCACCTCCCTTTCTTAACCTAGCTTCCTCTACTCTTTCCCATAACTTCAAGTTGTGACTGATCAATTTTATCCCTCTGTAGTTATTGCAGCTCTGCACATCACCCTTATTTTTAAAGATAGGTACCAAAATACTTTTTCTCCACTCCTCAGGCATCCACTGACTTTCCAAAATTTCATTAAACAAGCTGGATAGAAATTCCACTGCCATTTCACCAAAGCACCTCCATGCTTCCACTGGGCCAACAGCCTTTCCATTCTTCATCCTCTTCATAGCTGTCCTTACTTCCTCCTTGCTAATCTGTTTCACTTCCTGATTCACTATCCCCACATCATCCAACCTTCTCTCTCTCTCATTCTCTTCATTCATCAGCCCTTCAAAATACTCTTTCCATCTACTCAACACACTCTCCTCACTTGTGAGTACGTTTCCCTCATTATCCTTTATCACCCTTACCTGCTGCACATCTTTCCCAGCTCTGTCCCTCTGTCTAGCCAATCAGTACAGGTCCTTTTCTCCCTCTTTAGTGTCCAGTCTCTCATACAACTCTCCATATGCCTTATCCTTAGCCTTTGCCACCTCTCTCTTTGCCATGCACCTCATCTCCTTATACTCGTGTCTACTTTTTTCATCTCTTTGACAATCCCACGTCTTCTTCACCAGCCTCTTCCTCTGTATACTCTCCTGTACTTCCTCATTCCACCACCAGGTCTCCTTGCCCGCCTTCCTCTCTCCAGATGTCACACCAAGCACCTTTCTAGCAGTCTCTCTTACTAGCTCTGCTGTAGTTACCCAGCTATTCAGCAACACTTCAGTGCCTGTCTTAACTCTTCCATGCACTCCACCTCACAATCACCCTTTTTTAACTTCCACCATTTAATCCTTGGCACTGCTTTCACACTCCTCCTCTTCTTCTTGATCACCAACATCATCCTACAGACCACCATTCTATGCTGCTTAACTACACTTTCCCCTGTCACCACTTTACAGTCTCCAATCTCCTTCAGACTGGCCCTCCTACATAGGATATAATCCACCTGTGTGCATCTTCCTACACTCTTGTATGTCACCCCTATGCACCTCCCTCTTCTTAAAATACGTATTCAGCACAGCCATGTCCATCCTTTTGGCAAAATCCACAAACATCTGACCTTCTGCATTCCTCTCCTTAACACCATACCTACCCATCACTTCCTCATCCCCTCTGTTCACTTCACCAACATGCCCATTGAGGTCCACTCCAATCACTAGTCTCT